>NC_137464.1:95281485-95881485 GCF_964235325.1 Thermobia domestica
ATGTCACCTTCATTATTCTACTTCTGTTGGGGTGGGCGGATGGGTGGGCGAGGTCATCCATAGGGTGGGCGGTCGCCCACCCCCGCCCACCCTTAATGCCGTCCCTGCTGCTTATAATAACTGTCACGTAGTGGTTTAGAGATAGCACGTTTATTTTTAGTGGATGGAGTCCTCGATTCTAGTCCAACAAAATATTTTACCGTTTCACAACAAAACAAAAAGTTTTGGATCTGGTATAAATTGTAGTGGAAAAACACCGTGACCGTGAGTTTCCTCCCAAACTCATTCCACTGTTTCTACTCACTTAAAAACTAAGCCTTAACGTTCAACTAAAACATACTGTAAGGAATCCCACGCTGTAATTAACTAACTGTGGGTTGCGGTGAATCAATGATCGAGCGCTCAACTCTGAAGTCTGAGAGCCTCGGTTCGATCTCAGCTCTCATTTGTGTGCATGAATTTATCTTCGAGGTTCCTATCACTTTCGCCACTTCACCATTTCATTCAATTCACATCACTACCGCCTCCTTTTGCCTAGTCGGCATAGTTGTGAGACGTTAAACTGAAAGATTTCATTTTCAGTAATTAATTCTATGACTAGTTGAACCTGGAGGCGATATTCACAGAAGCTCTCCATTGACTTCTATCCTTAATCAAGTGAATTCAGTTTCTACAAAGTCCAACTTAATATTGGTCTCCCATCTAACCTAGATCTTCCTAATGGTCGTTTTTTTATTGAACTTTCACTCAAAACTTTAAATGCGTGCTTTTTATTCTGATTACATGACATAACAACATGGCTATCCATGATTGATGACCCAACAATGTTTACTAAAGGCTATAAATAATTTTGTTCTTGTTATGAAGTTACGTCATTTCCGTTGCAGAGTTCAAATAGTTTAGCTAGTATTCTTCCTTATAGTAAGTGAACATGTTTTACATCCATACAATACAACAGGTATGATTATCGTTTTGTATATATTTTAAGCTTCAAACTCTGCGGAAACAAAAAGATTTTAAACTGAAATGAATTCCACGGTTTTAGTTGATATTTTTAAATCAATAGTTTTTTCCTGTGGTATCAAATATTGAATAAATTAAAGAATCCACCAGTTTGCTTTAAAACCGAAAAATTGTCTAACAAAATAGTATACAGCACAAATCACTAGCGTTACAAATAAAAAAAGTCTATTTCTTACTATCTACAGATGAAGCAACGATACAGCAATCAAATGATGTTCTGCGATGGAATCTAAAACGGAAAATAAGAAAAATAAGTGTATTAGTTGTCTATAGTAGGATGAACAATAAACACATAATACATATAACACAAAACTTCCTCCTAGCTAGCAAAAAGCTTCCTCCAGATATACAGTGTTAACATTCGATTTTCACATTTAAAAAATCCCTAATAACACGTAACAATGATGTCAGACTCTACAAAAATTCTGTTCGCCGAAAAAAATACTGGAAAGGTCGAATGTTTTATCTCCACATATTTGATTAGGTTCGCCAAGTACTGTCTTACTCATCGCCCAGGCCATGCTACTATATAGAAACGCAAAATTTGGACCGAGCTTCTCCCTTGTCAAATATTATGAATGGCCTCACCAGCATTCATACTCACCCACCGCAACTCGCCACCACCGTCCAATTACAATCACTTGCCCTCAACTCCATTCACACTCACTCGACTTCACCCTCAAAAATACCCTTACACAGTTTTCTTCTTAAATATTTCTTGGACTAACAGTTTTCACCTTTATCACATATGCATATAAACAAATGTTGCCAAGCAAAGAAGAGAGAATACGAAGAACTTTCGAGATATTTTTCTACTTTTCGATCTCTTACATTCAATTCCATTTCTACTTTCAAATGATGGCAGAAAAAATATATGGTTATAAAAAAAATTCGATTTCGATATTTCTACTGTGTTACAGATTTCATTGTTATTATGCGCCGAAAAAGCGATTTTTGAATGTCTGTCTATCTTATTCATTTCGATATATATACACATTGCCTCGGGATAATGCATTTTCACTAGGTATCGTGGCTAACGCTTGCACCTAGATGCAAGTGCTCGCGTATTGGATTCCCGGTGTATGATCACTAAAAAATTATTTTCACTTTCGTTATCCCATAAAGTCTTGTTTAGTATAAAGAACACAAACGTCAGACGTTAAATTAAAAGTACGTTTCATTTATTCATCCGCACCAAATTTTTACACTTAAAGTTTCATAAGATTCTACAAGGCAGTTCGAATTTTATTCCACCTCCGGGAATAACAGTAGCTAATACAGGAAAATGAAATGCGATTTTCTTCGGTTGTAACGATTTGTTTGTATTTCGTACATCAATATTTCATTAACAACGGTGTTCTGTGGTGTTAATTATTTCTCGGGGATAAATCCAGAAGTAGTACCTAATTCTTAGTGTGTTCTTTGCAGGTTATTATCTCAAAATAAACTCAATCGTTTTCTTTTTTATATTTCATAAATAAATGTTTGATTATTGTGCTGCCAAAATGTCTTGAGCCGTGGCAAAAAAGCTCACACGTTGAGCCAATAAGGGTTCAGCTGTTGCTAAGCGAGAGAAAGCGAGTGGAATACCTTCAGCCGATAGCAGCGCTTGCAACGGAAGACTAGGGATTAAGTCAATGTGGTATATTTATAATAACCTGGAAATATGGCATAATTCATTTACTTCGAAAAATCCACAAGGAGAAATCTACTCTTGACAGTGAGGTCATTCCCATTGAGTTGGTTTGATTGGTTGAGCGCTTGAACTCCCCGTGATAAAATTCTGCGTACGTCAGTGTAATTTTAATGTTACAGAGTCCCTTGCTGTACTAATATAGATTTGTAGAAGTTCTACATTCTCTTTAGCATTTTGGTGATAATATATTCTTAGCATAGAAAATACTGGACTGCGGTGGCTCACTTCTGGTGTGTGCGGCTCCTGGTTCGATCCCAGCTCTCGCTTGCTTTGTGGTTGACAAACACCGTGTACCTTGGGGTTCTTGGGGTTCTCCTATTTCATTCCACTTCCTTCATTCCACCATTATCGTCACATCCATCTCATTACCACTGTCTTTCTTAAGGTTAATGCATAATGTTGGACGTTAAAACTAAGAACAGAAAAAGAAAAGAAAATTTAAGTAAATATTACTGACTGATCAGAGTATTGTGTGAACAATAAAAATGAAAAGAGAAGTTCGTTTCAATTATAAAATTTTAAACATATTTTATTTGTTGTAATAATTTAAAAATCTGTTACCATGAGAACATAATCTGATAAAATTAATTATACATACAAATGGAAAATGGACGTTTAGGTGAGTTGATAATTTCTTTTTCAAAGTTTTGGTTAATACATTTGCAAAATATAATATAAGGTATTCAGAATTTAGGAAAAGAAAACAGATGCAGATTTTTCAATAGGTATTTTTCATAAATAATAATATGTGAGTAGCTACATATTTTCGACGAATTGTATTAGACGTATGTAAGAATTAAAGGACCATATTATTACTATAGTAGTCGTGAATAGTCCTGAAGCTTGACCTAAATTTACCAATTTCACTATCCAATTGAACGCGAGGGTGTATCTCGTTCATCAATTCTACTCCTGAAATTTTGCCAGCACCGTCCCTCGTGCTGTACGGAGAGGATCTCCTGAGAGCGCAGTGTTGCCGGATTGCTGCAAAGTTTTGTTTTGTTTTTATTCTTATTGTCATTATTTTTGCTATTATTTTATGTTTTTACTATTTTTATTATTACCGTTTAATTCGAATAATTCTTAGTGTTCGTTTTATAGTCTTATTAAGTGCTGTTTTTCACTTGTTTGTCATCTCCACGAAGTTTGGCAATGTTGTTGCTGAACTCCAATTGTTGCACTTTTTCTCAAGCGTGCATTCGGAATGCAGCTCCATGAATCGTACCGAATTCTTCCGATGCATCATCACACGTGAGAGAAAGCAGTTTTATGATTCGCGGAGAGCCCAGGTTTCACGAGTTTTCGCGACCATTATATAGTGCTTTAAAATTCACAATTCTAATGCTTTAAAATTTAGTAAAACATTCAGATATATGCGTGATTTTAACCCTGAAACCTCCCTTGCTATAATAGATTCATTTTACAATAGACGCTCCAGTTTCTCTTCATTCGCATCGAAAACTAGGATTCGTTTAGAAATATTTTGCGACAGATTGCGTTGGTACTGGGTTAGCTCTGTAACATTGTCTTCTATGACAAAGGTGTCAAGGTTAAGATTGATTGGATTTTCAGCTTAGCATCCCTTTCAGCTGCAATGTTATATGTGACGTAGATCTACAGCTTAACGTAAGATCCGGCCCATATGAGCTTCCGCCAGAAATCGAACCCGCGTCTCCCATGCCAAAGGCACTTATGCTAACCGCATAGCCACGAGAGAGCTCAAAGTTAAGATTTAGTTAGTTTTGTTTGCGACAGATGGAGCAACTATTAGTTGCCTGTAACATTTTTTGTCGTGTTTATACTATTCGAGGAACTTTCTTTGAAAATTAAATTAAGTATGCAGCAAGTTTTCAATTCTGTGGTATTTTGCTTAAGAGAATATACAGCTAGACATAGTTTTATTGAGCATGTGTTTAACTATTGTCTCGGACAGTTGTTGATAGATTTAATTATTGTTTGGGGGGTAAGAGGACGCCCCCGTAAGTGTGAAATTTATTTTGTGCTTCCTATTTAATATTTAAATAGTGTGTTATTAAGGCGTTTCTTTTCAATATTGCAGTGTGTTTAAAACACATGAAAATAGCGTTACTTTCAGTCCCTGAGGAAGATACCAGCCACAGCACGTTGTAGCTGGAGCAGGCTTTCTAAAGTTGACCAAAGGTACTTTACTTATATATTTCATCGTAAGGAGAAGCAAACACCCATAAGGTAAACTCTCTGTCACCTAATGTACACTTCCCAAGGTATTTTAAGACCAATTGACTACAAGAGTTCCCCAGCGCATTCGGAACTCAATCTCAGTATTACTCGCCTGCTTTAGTTTTCTCAGTTTCAGAGTTTATCGCGACCAAAATTGGCCTGCTTATTCTTAACACTTGTCATGCAATAAATTGAACATTGTGTTGCTGGCACATACAGTAGTAGCCAAAGTCTGAGTTTTCTTTGAGTTATGATTAAAACCAAACGACTGGAGAAATTATGAGCGCAGCTATTATTGATTAATTTGCTACAGCAAGTTAATCAAACATCATCAAATAATTAAAAAACGTCGAAATCATTAAAGAATCATTTAAGGCATCAGTATAATTGGCTTTCTAGCCTTGCTTGTAAAAATATCCAGGAATATCCATAATTCGGTGGTTATATTCCAACGTGCAGCAATAGAATTTGAGAAAGTTGAGAGAAAATGAGTTTAAAATCTTGCGAAACATTGAGAAAACATATTTTAAAAAGTATAATTTATACAAGGAAAGCATTCTTTAGTTCCATATAAGGAACATCACCATGAAAGAACGGACAATGAAGCTCTCAGCTACTAGAGCATGGGCAAGCGAACAGATATTCATAGTCGACGTCGGAGGGCTCAATGCATTGATGTACTGTGTTTGAATGGAGCATCATAGTCTTTCTACAGAAAGGCGGGTTCATATACTGTGGAATTTGTGCAATGCAAATCATACCCCCAAAACAATTATGCTTGTGGCGAAACAGAAGATAACCATACACAGGGATCCTTGACAAGTCGACCGCTCAATGTGATCACACACCACTTAATAACAGACATATTGTTCACATTGCTATGACAGAGTGAACATTATCATCCACAGTAGGGTCTATTAGCTAGACGCTGGAGCAAAATCCGTGTGAATATGTTTTAATCGACAGTTTTACAGCGTCTTGTGAACGTTGTGCTGGGACACACATGGCTTTATGTTGATTTCATTGACTCAGAACAACAAATGCCTCACATTACAAAGGATGTGTGAGCACCGTTGCTGGTGTGTTGAGAGGCAGCCGAGTCGTATAGTGACTGCTGCATACCTATTAGAAGCTATCATAGTGAGTGTAATCTGATATAGTGCTGTCGAGATTAAGGCAGCGAAAACACAGGCGAGGAAGTGTGAGTTGGCACCATTGGGTGCAACATACGACCTCACCTGCTACCCATTCAGAGTATTGTTACCAGAAAACGATACACTAGGAAAGTTCCTTCACACGACTTCGCATGCTGTTTCAACAGGACAATGCCTGGCCACATGTATCCTAGAATGTAGAATCCTTCTTAAATGAATAACATGTACGGAGTTTCCCTCATCTGCTCGTCACCTGATGTATCTCATTGAACATGAGAGTAATATAATTGTCGACACTTTCTTTACCACAGACCTACAACAGATGTGTCGATCTCTTGTTGACTCGAGCTTTTAAGCTAAGGTTATCTGACTTTTCTAGTGAATCCGTTAACTTTTCAACTTCGGTCACAGATCATACGGATTTTGTTTTAAATTCCTGTAACACCTGGGAAAAGAAGACGTCTGGTAACCGTAACTTTAGCAGCGTAGCAGGCGATTCTTGAAAAAGACATTCAATACCTGCATGATTAGACGGTGCAACCTTGATAAATCAGAATGCAAGGTTAGAGGGTTGTTCAATTCTGAAGTTGTATTCATTTCTGTACGGACATGTAATGAATCTGTGATATAAATTTAACTCCACTCCTAGGGGGGGCCTCAAGCCATAAGAGGGCCCCAAATCGTGAAGTGGGACGTAGAGAAGGGGCCCCACTCCATGCTGTCTGTGGGGAGGCCCCCAAGCCTTTAGTTACGCCACTATCAAGGGGATCATTGCAAGCTTCGAGAAATTCATATTTTTAATTAATTTATATTGCGGTTAAGAACGTATGCAAGAGGTATCGTAATCATACTGGTAATAATACTGATTTCGTAATTTAAAAAAACATAGAACTTTATGTCGGTAAAGTATCTTATGCTCCCCCAAAGCAAAATCTGAAATGACGTTGTTGCAGCCTATGCGGCTACCAGAATGGAATCTAACTGCCACGACAATTCTCTTTTATTTCTTATGATTCATTTAGAATACTCAATCCAGAACTACAACGATGAATAACACTAAACATTTTGTTATAAAAATTATGTTTTATGTTTCTTTAAATCTTATGACAGATAATACTGTAAGGATTTGCTCTTTATCATTGGTTAACATCGCGCAAAACATTACACATTAATACTACGAAACAAAGTGATCAGTGCATTCAATATGTACTTTTCATTCCAGAATATATTTTTCCAAGTTTGTAGCCACTAAGAATATCATGAGGACAGTTCATTTATCTCATAAGATAACAAGCTACGTACCGGTAATTAATATTCTTAACATGCCTTCCTGACATGAATCCTTTTTCACGGACACGTGAGGGCAAATGGTTGCTCAGTGGTAGTTTGATTACTTCTATTGTAAAGTGTTCTTTGGTCAATCATAGACCAAATGAGTTACAGAAAGAGAAGACTGACTTACTCTGTGGTTTAAAGACATTGTTTGTATGAGTTTCCTCACGGTTTTTCCGTCTACTTCTACTATTTTATTTTACCATTCATTAATTTCCTACAAGGTCCACCGAATGTTAAAGAAAACACCGGTATTTCAGTTATTTTTTATTTTTTTTTTTTTAATTATTTTCTTGCCGAATAGTAATGCAGAATGACTTAGAGCTTAAGTCAAGTTAAAATCTCAGACACATCTGTTTAATTCTTGTTTGCAGATGAATGTCTTTAGACTTCCGAACTACGCTGTGATCTATCTATCAGAGGCGTGAGAACAGAAACAATAGCAGCCAACGAAAAGTGATTTTGATATGGATTTCACAAGAAAAGACTTCATCTCTGGTCTTATCCCTCTATTGATATAAACAACGATCTTATCTTCTGCTGGAACCGAAAATAGTAGTTCTTCCGATTTCAATATTGGATCCACCATAGTTAGGAAGCTAATAATACATTACAGTTCCGTTTAACCGAAATCCTTTTAAGAAAAGACTTTATTCGTGCCTAACTTTCATCTGTACTCGTAGCCAATCTAAGCTTGCAGTGATGTAAGCACTGGCCTACTCATAATTAGTATTAAAATATTGTATTCATGCGCGCGTTCAGGAGAGTTTTCTACAGCTGATAGCCAGTGTGTGAAGCGAGGTGTAGGAGTGGACATAGAGCTTCCAATTGACCATCACGCAGCAGTCAATCACGTCGACGATCAATTAAAAACAGGATCCTTGTTCCTTCCATTGTACCAAAATTTATACACTTTCTGACCCGAATCAGAAATAAACGCTCTAGCACTGAGCCACTGTGTCCCCATATAGAATGGAAGAGAATAAAACTTGCTTACAAATTTCAAATCTTAAAAAAAAAAAAAAAAAAAAAAATGTCTCTCTAGGGCTTATTCAGTAGAGTTTCCGTCAACACTATGCAACAATTGCATCTTAATTTGCGATAATAAGCATAGCAGTTATAATTGCTTATTGTTTTTTTACGTTGCGCTGCGATCAGCAAATTGTGCGATGAAAGCCTGTCTTTAATACATTTATGGAAAACCTCGTGGTAAATAAGGAAATTTTAAAGATGCAAATTGTAATAGAAAATTGGATCTCAATAAAGTACATTGTGCTGTTCCTTGTGCTTCTCCTGTGTGTTCATTTAAAAAATGTGTAATTCTTTAGTTGTATCTGAGTTCCTTTCAGCACTGAGGGTAAATGATGCATAGACCTACAGCTTAACATGGGTTCCCAGAGGGAATCAAAGGTGGCTCTCCCACACGGGTACGCTAACCATATAGCCAAGAAATCTCAAGAGCTTGCGTAAGTTTTATATTATTTCTGTCATTGACGTTGAAATTTGTAGAAAGAGGCGATACAAATTGTATTCTAAAACTTTTTTTTTTTTTTTTTTTTTTTTTGTAAATCAGGATCACTGATGATTTCAGCCGAAATTTCTTTCACCGTGGAAGCTTCGTTGCTTCCATTGCACCAAAAGTTATGTACTTTTTGACAGATGACACGCTTTGTAAAATCATTCATTTTTTCCAATCGTGTACCTTTATTTTTCACCCCGTCTCTTGTCTTTCCGGGTGTTGACACTTTCCCCTCTTCCAAGAATACCTTTTTCAACGAAAAAATCACACACACTGACATTTGCGGTAAGGCTAACAACATCACTCACACTCTTACAGGGATTGGCATGTCGTAAATATGAATACACGTTTAAAACAATTTGTCTTGCTTGGTTATTTAATGGACTACCACCTCTATGTAATCCACAATAACACGCAGGTAAACAGACACACTGAATTTTCCTCGCACAGGCACCTGTACAGCAGAAAAAAAGAGGACTAGCTCAGGAGAGTAATGCTACCGGAAGTAGGAACGAAAATCACAGTTCTGATTGGTTGGCGTTATCCATTTCTTGCCACATTTCATTCAAATAGCAGAAATCAAACAATTGCTGGTGTTGGTCTTCGTGGCCGAGTGGTCTAGCGTTATATGTTAGTAAGGGGAATCTCTTAGGGCGTGAGTTCAAACCCGGCGCGAGGAATTTTTTTTTTACATTTTATAACACTTTTTAAATTAAAATAATATGAAAATAATACTCAAAAACGTGATTTACTTACTTTTGTGCAGATAAGTAGTAGTAGTAGTAGTAGGAACGGGTTAGAAGCCCCGCAGGGCTCGTTTTGTTGCCTTTGTACTCCATGATATAAGGCTCGTTTTGTTCACCTTGTACTCCATGATATAAATTTTGAGACCAACTTAAAACAACTGGCTAGGATAGCGCGTAAAACAGCTGGCTAGAGTAGCGCGAGAAAAAACGTACTTCCGGGAGCATTACTCATCCGAGCGGGTCGTAAAAAATGCTATTTTATACACATATATTAATTGTTGTAGGATACTTCACAAATATATTGTAGTTCTTTAACCAAATCATAACTGCATAGTTTGCTCTACACAAAGGGTAATCTTCTTTGACCTGTTATTATTTGTTTCCGCGCATCAACAAACCGCATTGCTTGTTACAGAAAAGTGTGCAGCCCCCTCTTCGTTTCTATAACTTAAAATTATTGCGTACTTTCGAGCATGCATTATGTATATACAGTGGCGTATTTAGGGATGGCCATCGGGCTCAAGCCCTCCCGAAATCAATTTGTTATATGCGCAACTTCATTAAAATTTGTCGGCACACAAAAAGAAAAATATAAGTGCTTATTCACATCTTATGCATAGTTCCCCGAAACAAAATCCTAAATACGCCACTGTGTAAACATGCTTAAAAGACAACGTAACTTTATACGTTGAGTAAACTACAGATTATCCGAAGTAACACGGGTAGTTTTCTAATGTGTGTTATTTTCATATAGTGAAAAGTAGCTAGAAACAGAAACATACATTTCTGATACAAATTCATGAAGTTTTATTGGAAGCAGTGTTATACCATACCTCAGTATAGCTCCACTGAGCTCCATGTGCTTACACGGAGAGTGTTCATCTTGTACTCAGTCTCTTTCCACGTCTTCTACAGCATCGGAGGGGTTACAGAAATAATAGTATTCTGAATACGGTCCTTCAGTTCTTGTAGATCTAGCACTTAGCTAAAAACATTATATCTTTGATGTACTACCAAAGAAAGAAGTCCAAAGGGATAATGTGGATATTGGTTTCCATGAGTAACGTGTGAAACAGCCCCTTATCGACCATATAGGTTCATTTCACACTCGTGGTTTAGCATTACTGTAACGTCTCACCTAACTCTGTGACGATAAAAATGTTTCCTTCCATCCCTTGATAGTACTACGTGACGAAAAAACCTTGTGAGATACACGGTGAAAGTTTCATTGTATTTGCTCAGCTAAGCACAACCACACCAATAGTACTTTTTCCTCAATCAAATCATATTTCTTAAAGGCTACACTAGCACCGCCAGCACCAAATTCTCTACTGCTTTTGTAACACTTAGCTAATGAAAAGATTAGTTTGTTGAAATATGTAATTACTATTTAAAAGCTGTCAGAATTCGAACACCTGTATTATTCTGAGTTTTTACAATAATAATTAAATTGCTTTAAACCGCATGACACTTATTATTTATTTATTTTATTTTCAGACTGTTTCATCGGGGTATTGAGCAATTAAAGAATGTGGTTCTTTCGACTGGCGAAAGAATCTGTCTTGATCCTGGTGGATCATGTGTGCTGCTTAGGCAGATTTGGTAAGCTCTTATCAAGTAGAATAAGACAAATGTGTTTCTTCTATCAAACTCTTGCTTAAAAGACCTTTATTTGCAGACATGAGCAGATTAAGGACGAAGCCAATGCTCAGAGGGCCCCCAAAAATCCCTCTCTTTAATACTAAAATATAGCAATCAACTTATATTATAGGCTTCAAAGCCATGCTAATTTTTTCCCGATCGCTACGCTCGCGGTATCGATACAGTTAAATCTTCTTATACCAGCGTCTTCTCGATACTTATTTTGTGAGGAAGGGAGCTATTTTGAACCTATATTACAAACCAAATTATTATCTTGTGGTGACAATTCCTTGGAAATATCTCATTACTTAGAGCAAACCTAGGAGGTTTTCCAAATCTCCTTAACAATAAAACGTTCCTATTCAAATCAATTTGGGGTCTCTGAGATACTAAAAAGTCATTCTCTAACAACATGTCTTGAGAAAAATTGCTTAACACACGAAAAACATGATGAAATGTTTCTCTATTAATTTTGAAATGTACAATTATTATCTTGTTTATGAAAAGAGAATTCTAAGTAATCATTTTATTCGTATGTCGATATTCAATATCTTAGCCTTCGATGAAACTAAATCCTCTCTAATTATTGATATCTGTGAAGCAGAATCTAATCCAGCATCAGCATTCTTATCTTCAAACAATAAAGGTCATATTATTAATTACCACATAGCTGCAGGACCGCATTTAAGGCGGAGCCAATGGAGATTTTACAATGTAGTAATAGAGGATTTTACATGACCCTAATTTCCTAATACAGTGTTATCTGTAAATGTACTTCCTATTTACAGACATTACGCGTTTAAAGACTGTTTACGCAACAAACACGCATCTTCTGTGTGAAAACCATGACCACAAAAAGAGCAAATGTGATGTATTAGTGCCTGACTCGGAAATTGTTGATAATTGTTTCCACACATAGCTGTTCGAAACTGATAATTATGAAAATTTCTCTAGGCTAAAATTGATTTCTTCTCTGGCCTCTAAAATTTCTAAAATAACCTCTAAAACGGCCTCTAAAATTCCCTCTTTGATTATGATTCTGATTTCCTCTATTTTGCCTGTAAAAATTATTCCCTTTTCCTTGAAAATTCTGTCTGTTTTATTACCATTGTTTTTGTCACTACTTTTATATGATAGTTTTGATGTTATATGAAAGTAACTTAGATACAACTTTCCAAATGTCCGCATTGCGTACAGAATTTGTCTGTCTCTTTTTGTTACAAATTGTACTGGTGAAAGATCCTTTTCTAAACTTAAGTGGTTAAATAGTCCCGTGAGGTTCAACATGACGCAACAGAAGCTCAATGCTCTTGCCCTGTTATCTATTGAATCATGTCTGGTCAGAGAGTTATTGTTTAATGCAGGGATGCCAATAAGCAACAAAATTTTACTAGCCCAAGAAAAAAGCTATTAGCCCACACCCCACAATAGAAATGATTTATTTACTTTCCTTCGATATGATATTAAACACTATGATATGATATTAAACCCGCACGGATGAACCACTCGCCCCGGCCGGGCGATTGGGCGAATGGTTATTTGCAACCTTGGTTTAATGACATAACAGAGTCCTTTGCAGAGCAAAAATGTAGGATGAAAACTTTTCTAATAATGTAACCTTGTACAGCTTTACCTATTTGTACATGATTTTTCTCCTTTTATTCTATTAGTGTTTTTACAGGGACTGTTGACCATTTGAATTGTATTTATCATTTGTGTGTTACACTGCAGTATATGAGCATTTAACTGTTAATAATGAATGTAATTAAACTAATTATTGTAAACTTAGACCACATTAAAATATTACAGCATAGTTCTCGCTGTTCCGGTAAGTCTATGAGGCTGTGGAAGGCAGTAAAGAAAATTCATGTGCTGGAATTATTCGTAACATAGGGCCCCGTTGAAATAGTCGGCTCCAGGGACTCAAAAGCCTTAATCCGCCCCTGTATACAGCAGTGGTGAGGTCATGAGAGAAAATATATTAAAGACATCATGTCCACATTAGCATATCGAAAACATAAATAAAAATTCAATCGTAGACTAACTATCCGTGAAAATGCTGGGGAGTTAAATATTTCCATTGGCTCCAAATTTTACCATATCCCACACGAAGACCTAGATGTGTATTGGCAAACTTCTTCCGAGAATTGTCACAGAACCAGAAGGACACTCATATTAACATTAGCAATTGCTATCTAAGAAAATAGTTGCCAATATTCCAATAATATTTGCAAGTATCAACACAGGATGACCATTTTAACTTAAAAAAAAAAAAAAAAAAAAAAAAAAATTCGTTAGTTTCACCAAACGAATGCCGTAATGCACAGAAAGTAGCCTACAAAACACAGAAACCTTTCTTTAAAAACCAGTATGGAAAACCATCACATTATACCTCCATGTGAGAGACTCTCATACTTTTTGCCTTCTTCCCTTGCTCCCAACAGTGCAAGAAGGCTTCTAAAACAGCATGTCTGGAAACGTAGGCAATACATATGTGAAGAATGAGTCAGGAGGATGAAGGCTAATTTGAACCTTGTTCGGGGTACTTTGCAAACACACTAAACTTTTCCGGAGGTTTATATGTATTTACTGTTCAATTCTAGAAAAGCACATATATATAAAGGAATACTATGTAAAGTAATGTAAATACTAGGGAAAATACAAAAAGAACCTAACTTTAAAACAAAACGTTACAAAGAACTAGAATTTAACAGAAAAAGATCTTACCTGTTTATACAAGATGCATCCTCGGCGGTTTCTTAGCTGCGTATCTGTCGATAATTCTAGAAATAAAATCTGAAGATGGGTCGCCAGGGCCTTCGATGGTAATACGCATATCTTGATCTAATGTTTCTTCTCCCTTTCGATTACTTAACTTAGGTAACACCCTGTTCATCAAACTGAAACTTCTTTCAACCGTGGCTGTGAAGTTAGGGACACAGAATACTAATTCAAGCAGAGATTTCAAGCTTTCATATTTAACCGACGCATTAAATACGTTTGTTGTAATCCTAACGTCACTTGATATGTTCTTTATGTAAAACTTTTATTAACATTTATAATGCGTTTTAATCGCTGCTACGTTCAAGTCATGACATAATAAATTACAAAGGTTTACAATTTGATCTTCCGTTAAATTGCGAAATTCACTTGCACTTTCAAACATAGCACATTCGCTTATAAGACCCAAAGCTTTTAAGACTCTTTTATTTTCGAAAATAATAATAATAATAATAATAAATAAACACGAAAAGCAAATATTTCAATGCTGTGTATAGATATTCTAGGGGGGACATATATATTCTAAGGGGGAGCTCATCACTGATATCCATATACAAAATCCAATTGTATAAAAGTGCATAATAAATTAAAATTGTCTAAATGAAGAAACAATGGATGAACGTGTTAAATCAGACTTGTAGCTAGGAACGGGCTATAGTGGTCACTGTCCGCCCTAAAATGTTTTTACCCCCTTTGAAATAGAACTAGTAGAGAACTTTTCAAAATTACTCAAAATAAGAACAGAAATTCTTGCAATTTTATTTACCATCTTAAATTCCGTTCAGCGCATTCTACTTATTTCCGCGGAAATTGATATACTTCTTGCTAGACTACCTCACAGGAATCATGGTAGTCTTGAAGTTGTATACCATAATGTTTGTCAGCACAGTATAATCCGTAAAAGGAGCTACAACTCTTTGTTACAGATTTCATAAATAATAAATAAATAAATAGTTTTGTGGTGTTCCTTGATGTCTTTATCATTGCCCCTTCAGTATTCACTTCTGCCTCCTCTAAGAAATCAGATTGGCTACAGGCCAGTCTTAAATATCTAGATATTTGTTCGGTACCTTCATTTATGAGCGGTAAGAAAAATAGTTCCAAATGTCGAACACATAAATTACTTTTATACATGAAAAACCTAAATGATCTTTCCGTTAACTTTTGTTGCTGTACATTATTATTTCATAGTACGCAAACCACTTTTGGGAAAATGATTTCACTGGAAGAAGAAATAATTGTCCAGAAATTTCAGTAGGACTGTAGATATAGCCTATGTTGTCCCTGGAATGAGCAACTTCCCCTAAACATTGTTTCGTCTAAGTCTAATCTGGGAATTTCAGTAACGTTTTTATTGTATTATTTTATTATTTCCTTCCCTCGGTGCCTTACGTTCCAATTACATCGTCAAACTCCTTTTGGAAAAGTAAAACAAAATTGCAAATCACAAGCAAACAGATCTGTTGCAACTTAACGTTCAAGATCTGTTCACAAATGACAACCTTCCATAATCGAATTCTCTGCTCATATTTCGTTTCGACTTAGGGAATCAACATATTTATCTTTAGCATGTAGTACAAAATTGCTAGGGAATGGAGATGTCTATCGAAGACAAGAGTACCTGCAAGATTCTTTCCAAGGGGGAGGTAGGACACTGACACAAGCGAAGTCTCGAATATAAACACTTTGATGCATATGTTACTTCATGTAAAACAATTATTATTGACGCATTACATAGTTTTATTAACTGGAGTAAACATATTAAATACTGAACTGCAGTAAATATATTTTGACATGTATTACGAAGAACCGAACCCTCTTCTAAAATTCAGAGAGAACAATTGTCCCCCCCCCCTACTGAGGATGCCCAAGCCGACGCTTAGTTTTCTATATTTTAAGTACTGCGTACTAGCCCAGCTTCAACATTGGGTGTCGTAACTAGAAGAAACTTTTTCTGACAAAGGTTTTAGTCTCCTTTTAAAATTATGACACTAATATTTGGTTACAATTAGTTAATGTACTTGGGTCATTTTGAATTTACTTCCAACCAACTACCATATTTGAATGCAAATAACAGTATTTAAGAATTCGTAAGACTTTGATATGATTTGATTTGAGATCATAGGTGATTAGTGGGTTCTCTCTTGCTATCAGAGGTTTCGCATAATATTAACCGTTAAATGTAAATTACTGCTGTTGTTCGTTTTCATTAGATTCTTAAGTTGAAATTATGAATATACAAAATGATTCATCCAAACGTTAATAAATTTTAAGAACTTTAATTTATGAAGACTTGCTTAAATATTAGCAGCAACTGTGTTGTCTTGTGAAGAGATCTTCTTGACTAGCAAAGTTGCACAGTCATCGATAAATCCGCGTTGATATAATACTTTATTTATTGATGAACCATGTAGTCTTAAGTATAATCAAGGAAAGAACAATCCCCAGCTAGTAATTCAATTCCTTCCAAAATGTGATGGTACCATTAATTGATAGACAATATAACTGAAATATCTATTTTAAGATGTGTAGGTTCTTTAAAGCGTTCTGTCTTTACAGGCAGATTCTCATTCGTCAGACCTACCAATCAAAGGTCTTTGTTTGGATCCAAAAATAAATTAAAATCCTTAAGAAATCAAGACGAATGGAAGAGGTTGTGTGTTTTTATGGAGTAATGAATCTAAACTTACCTTGGTTACATTCTTGATATTACGGAATGAAAACAAATAATATTATTTGTGCCATAAATACCAAACCATCGGAAGTGACTGGTGATGCAGAGGGAAACTGTGTACGTATAGTCCTTAATCATGTCTTCAAGAAATGATTCAGTTGGATGATTAAGCGATTAACATACAGCGTAACTTCAAGTTATTGGAAGAATTTATTAAGATACATTGAAAAATATAGTTTGATAAAGGAGATAGCTTCGACAAGAATCATGAATAATATAATGGACATATCTATGAAGTAGATGCAATAATTCCTTGCTTCTAGAATATAGTGATCTTATGTACTTCTAATATTTCTTTTAAATCTTGGTTCACTTTAAGACGAAGTTCATAACTTGTGTGTTTCGTTAATCAGAAGATTACAATGGAACTTAATGTTGCAGAAGAACTTTAATATAAAAGTATAGTTCGCAAAAGCAGTTGCACTTCTATTTTCAAAGAAAAATATCAGGTTTTAAGCATCAAAGACTTTGTAAATTGATTCTATCACATCTAAGATAAATTTTGGCGAAAACAAGTTTGTCAATAAATATCTGTGTAAAGTGAAAAAATAATTTGTGTAAACGACCAGAAGAATACAGATATAATGAAATTGAAAAAAATATATATACGATTAATACAACCTTCGTCAACCAAACCTTTTTCTTGGTTCTTCCATGGTCATACGTTGTTGATGATGACAAATCATAAATCCCATGGGCACAGTGGAACAAATTTCGAAATGTGATCACAATACATGGAAAAATTCATAACACACTCACGCCAAGTCACAACATTTTGTGCAAAATATTTTATGACTAATTAAATGTGATCTGTACACGAAGACTCAAAGATTATTGACATTTAAATTGAAAAGAAACAACGAGATTCACGTTTTACCTAACAATCAGTGTTCTCCCAAAGAAGAGTCTACAGTATGTTTCTTATTCAATGCCTAGAGGGATCGAATAACTCCAATTATTTGAAGTAAGAAGCTGTAAGGTTTCAAGGTTTATGATGGATTGTTCAACGCTATTTAACTTCTTCAAGACTTTGTTACTCTTTATAGTGCACCTGAGATTATTACATTCAATATTACTGTGAATTAAGAAACATATACAAACTTTCAACGAGCTGAAACATACATCTGCAATGAATTGTTGATATTACGTACTGATTGTCGATTTTGCACCTAGCTTCTACTTTTAAACTGCTGTCCATGCCTGCAATCTTGGAGACACTGATTGTCGATTTTGTACCCACCTCCTACGTTGGAACTACTGTTCATACCTGTTTTAAATCCAATGGAAGTTAGTAAGTATAATGTTAGATCTAAATATTAATGTACTGTAGTATATTTCTGTTTCCTTTCAGAACAACAAAAAAACACTCAAGAGTTGAACATTACATATAAAAATAACCAAGAAAGTTCTGTCGCTTTTTGTGGAGGTCTGTATTCAATGGGTCCTCACACAGTGAACTGAATGCGAATGGAGATAAGGCGAAGCTAAGTTGTTGGTATGGGTATATCCAACATACTATTTGGTTGTGGCAGTTCAGTTTCACTGTGAAATTGCGTAAGGACAGAGTGAGCATAAGACCTGCACAGAGCGTCATAAGGGCGTGTATGCTGTACGAGTTTAAACGGGGGTCAGACGCCGCTGCAGCGAGGCAGAATAAATGCCAGGCCTTTCGTGAGGGTGCTGGACAGTGCAACGGTGGTTTAACAAGTTTAAGGACGGTGACGAAACACTCGAAGACGCACTACATGTCGGAAGACCAACACATGTACAAAATTAAGATCTTCAGGCAACAATTGAGGCGAACAGTGGCCAGATACTGTATATGAGGAACTGGGACTACAATTCAGTATGAGTGGAGAAACCATTCGGCAGCACCTCCATCAACTTGGGAAGAACTAGAAGGTGACTCAATGGATACCACATGATTTGACTCCGGGCCAGAAGGCAACGTAAGCAGACACCTGTGTTTCTTTGCTGTGACATGTGATGAGAAGTGAGTTCTTTACGAATCTCCACGGCGCCGTCATCATTGGTTAGCATCCCATGAACCGGTTCCAAAACAGCCGAAACCAGCACTGCACCAAAAGAGGCCCACCTATGTGTTTGCTGGACTGCTCGCTGCATCATGCATCTGAAACTGCTACCAGCTGGTTCAAGCATCAATGCAACTGTGTACTGCCAGCAATTGATCCGTGTTCAAGATAAACTAAAAACTCTGGAACCAGTATTTCTGAATTCCAAAGGGTTCCTCCTGTTACAGGACAACGCTAAGCCCCACATGGTTAAGATGTCCCGTTACACCATTTTATGCCTTAGATGAAAACTATTGCATCCACCATAGTTCCCGGACATTGCATCGTCCGATTATCAATTGGTCCATTCCTTGCACAATCATCTTACAAGGAACCCTAGGTATCTATCAGAGCCCGATTTTCATGAAACTTTGTATATAGAGAGAGTACCTCGGGAAACTCGCACAGCCAAAATTGTAGCTGCAGAGTCCAAGACGTTGGGACACTAGGGCCCGAAATGCGGAACGTCAGTACATTAAGGACATGGTGAGAAAATGCACGTTTTTCTTTAAAACTAATCATTGTAGCGACACGAAATGAGCATACATGGATACGAGATGGTCGATATGATCAGTTAAAAGTTGGCAAAAAAAAAAGTACAACAATAACTATATATATAAGTCTGTTAAAAGAATTTAAACTTTTTGATAACAATGACTATATATATATATAAATATATGTCTGTATTTTCATTTATTTTCGATAGGGGCCGCGGTGGCTCAGTGGTAGAGCGTTCACCTCTGGTGCTAGGGGTCCCGGGTTCGATCCCAGCCCCCGCCAAGTGAACTTTGTGGTGGACAAACACCGTGTGCGTGGGTTTTCTCGGGGTTCTCCCGTTTCCTCCCACTTTCTTCATTCCACCATTTCATTCATTACTCATCATCACCGTCTCCTTTAGCCTAACCGGCATAACCGTGGGACGTAAAACTCAAAGATTTCATTTCATTTTTATTTTCGATATTGTCTGAAGAAGGATATGTTAGATATCCGAAACCGTTACAAATTATAATTTAAAATAAAGTGTGTTTTAAGCTTTGGTCAGTGTTTCTTTTGTTAAAATAATCAATCCAAAGCCATGGATAGTCTTTCTATAAAAGTTATGAAAAGAATATCCGCCATATTGAAAGAGGCCATGTTGAAACTGGTGCGATTAGTGTAAATGAGAAGAGGGTCATGCGATGCATTAATTTGAACGTAAATAGCCACAAAAACCTGTTAGTGAAGTCTGTTTGGGATTACATTAATCCTGTGCTTCTGGTAGAGTAGTTGAGGTACAAGATAAGCAAAGTGTATCTCATGATACTCGAGCAGATGCAGGTTATGGAGCGCTATAGGTGGACTGATATGACGTTCTGATTTCTGTTCGAATTAATTTAAGTCTAATAAAAAGTTACAAGTTAATGTCAACCATGACATTATTATGAAGATTGAACCCGTCATATCAGCACATCCACACCAATTACATGTTGACTGTGACACAAATGATGTAGTGCTAAAATTATATTTCGCTCGGTTTTCTAGTTCCACTGATCCCACTCACGGCGCTCCATAATCTGCATCTGCTCGAGTGTCATAAGATACACTTTGCTTATCTTATGCCTAAACCACTCTACCAGAAGCACAGAAATAATGTAATCCCACAACAGACTTCACCAACAGGTTTTTGTGGCTATTTACAATCAAATTAATGCATCGGAAGACCCTCTTGTCATTTACACCAATCGCACCAGTTTCAATATGGTCTCTTTCAAGATGGCGGATATTCTTTTTATAACTTTTAACAGATCATATCGACCATCTCGTATCCATGTATGCTCATTTCGTGTCGCTACAATGATTAGTTTTAAAGAAAAACGTGCATTTTCTCACCATGTCCTTAATGTACTAACGTTCCACTTTTGATCTTTCTCGGGCCCTAGTGTCCCAACGTCTTGGACTCTGCAGCTACAATTTTGGCTGTGTGAGTTTCCCGAGGTACTCTCTTTATATATAAAGTTTCATGAAAATCGGGCTCTGATAGATACCTAGGGTTCCTTGTTAGAGGACGCCAGTTGAAATCTCTAGTAGAGGTGCAAAATGCACTTGATAAATTCTTCGTTTCATTGTCCATCAACTTCTACCGCGATGGAATCCATGGCCTTCCAGAACGTTGGCAGAAGTCGTCGATGCTAATGGGGACTATTTGTGATCTTCGAGGTACGTCTTAAGTGACATATCGATGTTCGAAGGAGGTGGGTGAAAACGCTACAGAATCCTCTTGGTTTTCTTTATATAACTAATTGACTTGCGGTTCAGGAAACTTGCTGAGCAAGTTCAAATTTACCGCAGTTCCTAATTCTTACCAAATTCATTCAAAATGACTTTTCCAGAAGTTAAGATTTAGGTAAATCTATTTGTCTCTATGAATTCATTCTATTTGTTTGAAACAGGCAAGCAACCAAAAGAAAAAAATTAGAAGAAACGAATTAAAAGTTATTACACTATACAAATCATGCATTCACCAGTAAGTTTTCGTAAAATTTGTCTACAATAACACAGACAAAGCCATAACTTCTCTCCTTTACTGATTTCTGTATGATCATCCCTAGACTTTGCCAGTATTTAAATGAGATGGATGGGGAAGCAAATAGTGTTCGCAATGTTGCTTTTACCTAGTGTTTACTCTCTACTGCGGGTGGCCATAGTCCTGGTGCAGTTTCTCACGATAGACGTCGTCGGTACACAATGCTAGTATTTCTCAGTGCAGCGGCGCAAATCTGTCTTCAATATTGGGGGGACGGGTAAGACCGTTCCTTTTTTAAAGCGATGTTCACAGTATTTATGAAGTGGAAAGATAATGCTATGGAGGAACAAGGGAGCAGAGTTGTCTTCAACATTGGGAGGCGGGCAGATTTGAGGCTTATTCTGGGGAACATCAATTTCATCTTACTTTCCTTTGTGGCAATCGGACACAAATCATCACATTTCAAATCGGATTATTGGGAGGACAGTCTCCTGGAGGGGACATGTCCCCCTCATCCCCCGGGATTTTCACCACTGTCTCAATGTAAATGAGGGCATTGATTTTGACTTTTGTTTCGACCTTCACTCTGTAGCTATGAAGGTAACAATCTAAAAATATTTCCAGAAACTTGATTCGCATTGACGCACAAAGTTACATCGGTCTTTCTAACGAAAGACTAGATAGATGATGGCCAATCCCTTTTACAGTCCTTTAGGTAAATCTATGCTTCCTGCATGTCACAACAAACTTCCAGCGGTACCAGATTTCGCTCCGTAATGTAAATTTCATTCACACTGGCCTTGCGGGCAATTTGGAGCCTCAATTCATGATGGATCGTACGACTCAGTGTGACTGGGCCACATGTAATCATCGATTGACCGTAACACGCTAAGGCAATGGCTTCTCACAGGTAGCCACATTTTTGGTCTTCTTTAGATCTTGAGTTCCACTGCTGTTCTCTTTGGATGCAATTTCGTTGGTGATGTGAGTTGCAAGAAAGTATGCTGTGTATAACGTTTAATTAAATCACTGACAGAGGTTTGTCCCATCACAAAACATTTGTTGTATTATTTTACAATTCTATTATGAGGGAAAAGCTAAAGTTTCCATGGGAAGGAGCCATGAGGTACCTTTCTCAAAAGCGATTTTTCTCGTCAGAATTTTGCCCATTGCAAGATCTTTATTTTGCTGCACACATGAGAGACTGATACACGTGTCCGTACAGTTTTGTTGGTCTGTAGAACCCAGTTTGACAGGTATTATTGTGTTCAAGTTGTTTGAATAGAAAAAGGATCAGCTTCTCTTCTAGAGTGGAAGGAGGAGGGAACTCAGGCCAAGGAAAGAAGCAACAACAATTATAGGATTCGCATATGCTGATAACACATTCCCTAACTTGACGACGTTTAGTCAGCTCAAACTGTTCGGGACTTCGTGAAATAAAGTTAAGTTTAAAGTTAATACAGAGTGGCCCATAATTATATATATATATATATATATATATATATATATATATATATATATATATATATAAACCAGCAACATAACTTGAATATAAATTTGTACATAAACACATTACTCTCGTACCTTTCCTTACAAGAATTTTAACCTGTGTTCTCCATAGTATAGTCCACCAATGCACCATCCAAATCGATACATGCCTAGAGACAAATAGCAATATTGTCACAAGCAGCTTGACAGTCCCGTACTAGTATCCTATGGAAAACTTCTGTGATAGCGTTCCACAGCTCGGCCAAATTTCTTATGTGATGTTGACACATTTGTCCTTTAAAACACCTCATAAGAAATAATCAGATAGTGCCAGATCGGGAGATCGAGCTGGCAACGTCGTCAGATGCAGCGGTTCAGGGGTGTTTCGTTCAGCTACTTTCGCACTGGTATGACGCAATTCTATGTCCAGTGACCGTTATACCAACTCTCAGACTACACAGTGTTGCCATATCGAAACTTTTAGTCAGAATTACAAATACTACAGTCAGCCAAATATCAGATACATAAGTAAGGGCCACCCTGTATATGTTCACTCATGACCAAAACGATTGTAGTATATCTATAACTGTCTTCTTGTAAGAATATAATTTGATAATGATTTTGCAGGATACTTTTAATATTGATACTGTGTGTATAATCGGGAAATATATATTTGTAAATTTCATAGGAAAAGAATTATAAATACGAAAATTAGAATGTTAAACAAAATGTTGCTAAATAAACAAGAAAGTTTTACTTTCCTTTTATTGTTCTTATTTACAGCTCTTTTGACATGAAATTTACCACACACATGTCTTTGTCGATTATACACATACTAACATTATAAGAAATACCGGGCAAATTTATCAAATTATATTCCTACAAGAACATATTTATAGATATGCCACAATAATTTTGGACATGAGTGTACGTATATTGTTTTCTACGTGTATATAACACTATAGCAATATATTAAATATGAGTGCAAGTTAATATTCAAGATAATGTCTCACTGTTATTTGAAATCTACAGTACTTAAATTCTCAATTTTACAAGTGAATACAACAGATTTTCCAAAATTCATTTCCACTTATGTTGTACACATGAGTCTAAGCTAACTACACATATTTTGTTATTTGGAAAATATTAATTATTATTACTGTTTACATCTAATAGTTATTTATTATTCATTCATTCAATTCTATGGCTCGCGATTGTGTGTAATAAACTAAAAAGAGTATAAGAAACAATTAGAATGAAATTGATTTCTTAAATTGTAGATATTGAGAATATTGAATTCCAATTTAAATATTAATAATAAATATGTTAATTTTCGCACATAACGTAAAACATCTGAAATGCATTATTGAATAAAGTGAACAAAATTTTAACATCCTTCATTCTTTTCAGCTTTTAGAAATCTTCGATACAACTAAATACTAAATACAGTTAAGATCTTAATCTTGCCAATTACCTCAAATTCTACATAAAGAAGAGCAAGAAGTATCTCTTCCCTCTCAAGAAAGTAAGTTTTCTCTTTATCCTTGCTTAATTGTAGAGATTCCTTCTAGTCCCGTTAAATATCAAGTTTTGGTTTGGATTACAAGAGGTACAATTTTCACGTATGTTTTCGAAATTATATTCTCAAGGATCTTAGTGCTATATAAATATATTTCTATTAACAATTTGGCAATTTGTCATGTTAACTTCTAACCAAAGGGCCATCTCACATGTCTTTCATAAAATGTGGTCTCGGTTTCAACTTCTGGAATGAATAGAATTCTAGTGTAGGCCCACCATCGTGAAGCAATTGAGGTCATTGGATTAAGAAGTAAAGAACTCCATCCTATACAGAATTACACAATGACCAAGGGATGCAAAGAGCCTTACCATACACCAACTAAAATCCGACCATTGTATCGGAGTTTGGTGTTTCTGCCAGCATCGAGGCTATATGAGACGTGAACCTACAACTTAACTTGGGATCCGAACTCCATGAGCTCCGGCCGGGAATTCCCAGATGTCCCGCGCCAAAGACGTATATACTAACCATATAGACATGAGGGATCTCAGTCACATTATTAACATTACTGATTATACATAGTAGGTCTATAGGAGTTTGCAAATAAATTAGGCACTTATCAAGAAAGGCAAGAAACACTTTAAAAAAAAGAGTACATAAAATACAAAAAGCGTTACATATTTAATTGCTACGATCGGAATGTCGGCTTTTATTTTGGATTACAATAAATGATTCGAGGTCATTCATACTACGTCGTTAACTCAGTATATGTTCAGGAAACAGATTGAAATGTGTTGAACAGGGTCGCGTGAAAGTGCATTGTAGAGAATATCTAATTGTGAGCGCGTATCCTTTAAAAGTTTAAACTGAAACATTCTAGCTTTCTATCCGCGGAAAAACATCAAGAGTGAATTTTGGTACCGGTGACACAATATTGAAAAATGAGCTCTGCGGCAACCGATCAACGGGATGTTCTGATGTCGTTCTCAGCAATATCGTGAAAGTGGACCCTCGCAAGAATATTAGATTCCAGCAATTGGTAAGGTGAAAACGTCGGATTCATGGGTGCCACATGAGTTGACACTGGGCGACAAGGGATCTGGAAGTGTGCAGTTCTCTGAGTCTACTGAATAACCGGGAAGGTTTCCTGCATCGGAGGGTCAATTGAATGAAAACTGGATCTGCGACGACAATCATACACGGTCAGGACTGGTTTGATCAACGTCCAAACTGACTTCTTCACCCGCAGCTTTTGTTGCTGGAATGACGGTTTGTGGTAAGAGTGATCCATTATGTCTCCCTTCATCAAGACGAGACCATCACTGCGGAACGTTATAGCGATCTCCGAACTTCATCGAAAACTTACTCGCAAGCATCCAGCAATGGCAGCAGATATGATATCCTCTTGTTTCATAAAAATGAACTTTCATATGCCGCTCGAAGGACGGTGCAGACTCTCCATAAGTTGCAGTATGAAACCCTTCTTAACAACCATATTCTACTGACGTTTCTCCTACCGACTACCGCCTCTTCCGGCATCTCGATCACTTCTTGGCAGGAAACGTTCCTGCTCACCGGCAGTGCAACGTGCAGTTGAGAGCTTCGCAATGCACACTCCAAACTTATTTCATCATGAATGTGTTGCTGTAGCTGAAAACAGCTCTAACAAGGTATCATTTCTTCATCTTTGAAAGTTACACGTTATTGGATGTTTCTATCGCATCAACCCACTACAAATATATATATATGTATTTAAGTATGTATACGTCTCTCATGGCATCTAACAAGAATGAAGTATTTACTTGGTAAAATTTTATTTGTATCATCTTCAAAACAATATATTTGTGTTTCCATATTTAAGTGGTTAAATATGATTTACAGCATTGCAAAGAATTAATCTTATTTGAACATTTTTGATTGATCGTAAAATAGGTTTTCATGTCTTAACAGATTTAGCTATGGAGAAACAAAAGAAATATTATGCATTTTCTCCTTTTAGTCAGTAATTAATTTTGCTTTATATTTTAAGTTCTAGTTTCTTTTATATAATTGTAATGGTAGTATCTTGGTCGTATAGTGCTCTTTTCTGATTGGAAGCGTTGCACTTCATGGTGTGCACGTTGATGACATTATGAGAGTGAATTCTCACATTTTCTTCCACTTTCACACCATCTTTTTCCAAAATTATTCACTTGCATCTATCAACAATAATTTTTATTGTATTTTCTTTCTGAAAGACAGCTCGTCTAATGGAAAACATCTTGTTTAATATATTAAATGAATCATCACATTCCGGTAACCAATCAAATGATTGGTGTGAAGTAATCCAAAATGCACGTTCGTCTACAAGTATCTACAATATTTGCTGGCTCTTGCAACTGGTATCCTCCGTTATCTAGTGTATATACTGTAACCTAGGTCTTCTTCTAGCATTCTTTCCCTGTTTAAGTTGGTCTAGCAACTATTCAATTAGTCCATCATGGCGTAAGATATTATCACTCCAGAACTCTATTTTTTTCACAACACTTTTAACAGGAAAGGTCTTTTCTCTCCCATTCTTCTTAGTATTTATTAATTTGTTACTATGTTCATCTTTGGAATTTTCAAAACACGTTGATAACACCAGATTTCAAAGGCAGTTATGCGTTTCTTACTTGTTTCGCCAGGCGTCCAGTTCTCGCTTCTAGACAAAGGTAGTTAGCAAGCGCTTGCGAATCCTCGTATCAATATTATAGGAATAAGTATATTCCATTTGCTGTTGAAGGTGGCATTAGCTTGGTTTATTCGATAGCAATCTCTTCTTAAATCTTCCATCCAATGTTATCTTAGAACCAAGGTACGTGAAAGTAGATACATTCTGTAACTTCTCTCCACCAATCAAATATCTTGCCTTTGTTTTGTTCTTACTTGCTGCCATTACCTTTGTCTTAGATTGATCTTCATACTATACTTTCTGAGTACCTGATCCATTATATTACGCGTAGCGTCCATCTCTTGCTCAGCTTCAACTAACTCTTCCTGTTCTGAATCCGAATTGATCATCTGTAAGGATAAATTCTACTTTTTCTTCGATTTGCCTTAGAACGATTGCTTGAATTACTGAAATCAGAGTTCTATATGTTCAAATTAGATGGAATACTTTTTTTTTTTTTTTTTTTTTTTTTTGCGCAACATACTTCTTAAAGTCATCCAGAAGTTGTGCTATCTCATATACCCTTTTCACCAGGCGAAACAGCTATTTACATATGTGAGAATGTGAGGAATTGATAATTCTGCGGAACGTTACCAACATTATGAGCAGAGATTGTTTTTTTTTCCTAGTGTTTCCTTTGAATAAACAGTGTAGAACAGAGTCACTTTAGTCAGAAACAAATTTTCTTTGTATCAAACATTCATTCAGTGCTGAATTTAGATATATCACAGAAAAGATAAAGATTATTCTGAATTGAGGAATTTCCCGATTTTCTTTCTTTTTTCCTTTAGCTTAATATGCTTTTGCATGTTAGCTAATGTGTTAACTAGTATTACTGAATACTTCCTAGCATACTTTTGTGTATTGTGATAGAAGTTATGAGTTCAATTTTGTGAAATGCTACAATTGATTTCATCATCATAATCATAATTTCTCATCATCTTCTTTGCTCTAAATGTTATAAACGTCAAATGAAAAATTCATAAAGATAAATAAATTCATAATACTGAATTGCTACTGCCTCTTACTTTTGAAATAATTTGCATTGTTCCTAGATTTAGGAAGTCTTCCCTTGAAAAGTCTGAATTCAACATCTCAATGCGTGATTCATTTTCTGAATTTTTATTTTTAAACTAAACTAAATGCTTCAAAAAATAATATATTCTTCAAACTTTAAAAAAAATGTTAAAGCAAAAGGGTTAGACCTATTAGAGAGTATGAAAGAGGTCGAGGAGTGATAAAGAGAATAATCTTCAAACTCGAATTTTTATTTATTTATTTATTTATTTATTTATTTATTTATTCTACATATTCTTTCAAAGTTCAACATGCTTTGGACATGGTTACTTAACCACTCTTCTGGCCTACTCAAAACTGCTCTTTGTAATTACAATGTTTGTGTTCTTTAAAAATATCAGTATTTCATCATCTATGTTAATAAGTAGGTAATAATCATAGGTAGAAAATTCTAGTGACTATAGTGGACTGTCAGTGCATTGAAGCTACCAATCCTATAAAACATCCAGTCATTTACTATCCTAGTGTGAAAAAGATTTGTTTGGTAAAAAAAAAAAGAAAATACTTATCTTTTACCCTCGCTTTTCCTTCAACAAGTTTTAGTTTTCTCCAGCACGTTTCAACTACTACATCTGCATCAGTTCTTTGACCCTTCTGATGATAGTTTATAAGGAGTTAATCTATTTGCACTAAATCAATTTGTTTTCAATTTTCAGATCACAAAGGGGATACAGAATTGATTTTATGGTATGTAGCTTTAATTAAATGGGGTGGTTGGATCAATGGGTGGGTGGGGATAGTGTACCATCAATCTTCAGAGACTTCAAAGGGTCAAAGGGGAAGATTGATGGTGGCTGGATTGACAGACAGGGAAACAGGCAGTGGAAGGAGGGCGTTTGGGCCGCTGGGCAGACGGTCGGATGTAGTTACGTCTTTTTTTTTAATCTGCGCTTTACATATTGATCTTTTTTTTTTCTTGGGTGGCGTTGGATTGGGTGCGTGGGATGTCTTACAGAGTCAATGCCAGTCAAGTCTAGAGACATCCCAATTAAGAGGCAGAAAGGTTTTACTCTGAACACACACACATCTATACGTAGACATATACACGTACGACACCACTTCCATGCACGCATACACAAGTACATACGTATAAATATATTAAAATACACGCATCGCCATCTACATTGCTAGCACGTCACACACCCATACGAACACCTACACACACACACACACACACATATATATATATATATATATATATATATATATATATAGATAGATAGATAGATAGATATAGATATAGATATAGATATATAGATAGATAGATAGATAGATAGATAGATAGATAGATAGATATAGATATAGATACAGATATATATGTATTGACACATACACGGGGAGACCCGAGTCCAATACTCGGCTAGAGCATATGTGGTTCGAATCCCTTGTTAAGATGTAGATCCACACCTCATATAGCCTCGCTGCTGAAAGGAACGCTTAACTCAAAAAAATAAAAAAAGAAATCCAACACACTCACATACATTTGACACTGCGATAGCAACGTCCATTATGCCACTCGTATATAACTACATTCACTGATAAAAATCAAAATTCTTAGAAGATACTTGTTAACTGATTCCTAAGGACTTCCAAGTAAAATATCCTGATCTTTTCGATGAGTGTACCTTACATTTTCTTGCCAACTATCGAACATAAATATCATTTCAATCGTATCTACAAATAGTTAATATTATTGAGAAAATCTTCTTCATTGTTTCCGCATGTCTTTTTCCAATCGACTTCTAACATCCCTAAAACCGTACAACAACAATCAATCTACATAACAGATAGAAATGGTGTAAATTATTCTTCATTTCCACTCACCAAATCCCACAAACCTTGATATTGCCTAAATCGTAAATTATTTTGACCCTAATTTGAACTTCGGAAACCCACTCGTCACCAAACTTGTAGTGTTATTCTTATATTTCTAATGTGCATTTCTCTTCCTTTTTTAAAATCATATACTTCATTATGTCTACAATTATCTTGTTTACTCTCCTTTCTCTGCAACTTCCACCCCTAAAGAGTTCGCTGCTTGCTGTTGTCTTCTATTGTTTCACTTACTTCGAAAATTGCTTTTCTATAATGTATTTTCCAGTTCTTTTTATCCTCAAATTTCCATTATACTTTTCTTTTTAATAATAATCATTGATTTCTACAACTTAATCCTGATCTTCGTTCATTCCGAATGTTTTATTCGTTTCCTTTACTCCAACATTCACCATAATTCAGTGGTCACATTGGAAATAAAGTACTGCCAATATGATTAAATGCATAAATATATCTTCCATATACTTCAACATTGTGGAGTTTGTTTTAAAATTTTTATAGCTACTATGATTTTTTTGCTTTCTAGTTTATTACCTGTATACTGTACCGATTCATACCACCCCACATCGATCAATGTCTCAATCATCTCATATATCATCATTTTTACTTCAAATGTTTCTACACATCTACTTGTGTACTACGCATATTGACACATCTTTCATGAACAAACGCATATTGACACATCTTTCATGATCCACCTGACACTTTGTGAAAGGTGGATCCATAGCTTAACAAGGAATCGGAATCACACGATCTCCCACCGATAATAGAACCGGAGTCTCTCGTACCAAAGACAGGAAAATATTATTCATACACAAACACGTTTTCTACAGTTTTATTTATTTATTTATTTATTATAATTATATTTTAGTTTAACGTCCCATAATTATGCACCGAGGCTGAGAGAGATGCTGATGATAAGACGGATGATAATGGTGGAATCGCGAAAATGATAGGAAACGGGAACAACCCGATAAATCCATGCGCACGGTGTTTGTCTACCACAACGCTTCCATAGCGGGATGTGGAATTGAACTAGGTACCCCTTGCTCCTGAGACGAGCGCTTTACCACTGAGCCACAGGGGTCTTTTTTTAAAACATACATTTACACAAATACATTACACTGATACTTCCAATTACGCGCACTGTAGCTCTTTAGATCGCAAGTAAGAGGGAATACCCAAATTATCCAGAATTGCAACATAACATGTACGCGTTTTATAGTTATGGAACGCACGTCACTAGCCGAGTCGCGTCATCTCTGTGTGGGGCTGGAATTGTTTATTTTTGGTGCTGCTTTGTATGTGTTCCTGCTTATAGCGTTCTGTGATTATTATGATGTATAATTACGAGGAGTGAAGAGAGTGCCTGAAATTTTACTTTTGTTAGAGAAAACTGCAACTGAACTTTGTTATCCAGTAAGGATAATTCTTTGAATAAATCACAAGTTTGCAAGTGTTTTCCGGTTGAACTGAAAATTTCGCACAAATTGAGCTCTTTCTGTGCCTGTATGAGCATCAGGACCCAACTGTGACTGACTCCCGTCCTATTCCAACATCTTATAAAGTTTGGTGGCAGGCACTCAGCAGCTTTTGACTATCGTCATTAATAGCCTGTTGAATTGTTTTCAATGTATTTTTATTTCAGGATGACTAGGTAGTGGCAGGTACGAAGTTTGTTGAAAAATATCCGTTTTTTATTCATTGTGTATGCAGGATAGTCCTCCTTGGGCTGCCAAATACTGTCTCAATGGATCTTAAAGCAGCGCTGGGGCGTCTTTTCCGGCATTGCGGGCAGGTTGTCCATCGCATCTTCTCTTGACAGTGACATACAGCTTTCTTTTAATCTCTTTTCCCACTTATACGGGGTTGACATTTTTTATGATTCGCAGCCATCTTGCTCGGTCCCAAACATAATGCACTATTAACTTCTTTCCTTCCAACAGTCACATAGTTTGTCCATCTTTTTTCATCTTCCTCTTTCTCTTTTGCCTTCTACTTCCATCTTCCCCACACTCTTGCGACATATTTACCATTTTCCTCATAACGTGACCATACTACTTTAATCTTCTCTCATACTTCCTTCGACACATCATTCAATTTAACGCTCTCTTACATTCTTTCGTTTCTAATCCAACCTAGTAACACCATACATCCATCTGAGCACTTTTATTTTGCCCATGTGTAGTTTCTTCTCTTGTGTCTTCTTGATTTCCGAAGTAGATATTCCGTACAGCATGCAGATTTCATTACGGTCTCTTCCTTTTCCTTTGACAGTTATTCTTGCATCACAAAGAAACCTGAAATCTACCATTTCATCTATCCCACCTTAATTCTGTACTCTATTTCTGCATCTAAATTCCCATGTTTATCCACCGTGGAACCTAAGTATTTAAATGTATTTACTTCCTTTACACTCTGTCCTTCAATATGTACGGTTTCTTCTCTTCTCCTCCAAAGTTTATATATTGAGTTTTCTTCCTACTAATTTCTAATCTGTCCCCCAAAGTCTTCTGTACTTTTCTAGTTTCTCTTCTAACTCTCTTGATATTATACAGAACAATATCGTCTACTACAAACGGGATGCACTAATGTGATGTGTCTTTGATACTTTTCACATAGGACATCCGAAACCAGATTGAATATGTATGGGCTAAAGGAAGATTCTTGATATAATTCGACTGACAGGTATCCAGTCCGTGTAGATTGTGGTACTCTTGATCCTTTTCCTAGCTTTTTGATATCTATCAAGGGCGAGACGAACAAATTTTCCTGGTACGCTACATCTCATGCATCTTCAAATCTTTTAACATGGTACTTTGTCATAACCTTTCTCCAGGTAGATAAACACTTCATATATATTTATTTCTTCTTTTCTTGATATTTTTCCATCATTTAACTAATTGCAAAAATGGCCTCTGTTGCTCCCCGATCTGGCACGAATCCGAAATTCGAATTTTTCCTACCCTATTGATGTCTCCTTGCGAAGCCGTCTCTCAATGCATTTTCCCAAACTCTTTATTGTATGGGACATTAGCTCTATAATTATTGCTATCTTGGATATCATCCATCTCCTTAAAATTAGTATTATTATATTATCTCTTCATTCTTTGGATATTCTTTCTTCGGCAAATAACTCTTGCATTAGATTCAAAAATAGATTTTCTTTCTTTACCGAAGGATTTTCATACTTCCAAAGGTATTTCATCCGGCCCAGTTGTTTTGCCTATTTTTTATTATGTTACCGTTAACATTACTTCTTTCTTTATGTTATCTGTAACTCCTTGCTTTGATGCACTGTCCTCCATGATTTCTCTCTAACTTTTCTTCATTTAACAGCTTTCTATAGTAGTTTTCCAATCATCTTTTGGTTTAGAGAAATATTTTTTGTTTGTCCCATTCCCTAATTATCCGTAAAAGTTTTCTCTCATTTCTGCATTTTTAAAATCTCTTTCGAGTGTTGCCTTCTGCAAGAGAGAAAATTTATTTAGATCTTCTTTGTTCCAATTTTATATGTAACTAACTGCTTTGTATTCGTTTAGCAGAACGAGTTAAATATAGCATAATCAGATGCCACTGCTAAATTTAATATTTTCTGCAATTTCCAATTATTTTCTCTGACATTCCAAACTTTCTGGAACCTTGAATACGTATAACTCCTACTCTATTATCAATATGCACGTTCAGATATCCACCCAGAATTCTCTTTCTTGCATTACTAATACTAATAGTGGATATACTAATTAATTTTCTTTCCAAACCATCCCAGAGAGCGTCCTTTTCTTTGTCTTCGCATCCAACTTACGAGAGTACATACTTACAAAATTAAACATTTCTTCAAGATACAATTTGACACTTATTGTTCTATCGCCCCTCCTATTTACACTAACTACATATCGACTTAAATCACTACTCATGACGATTCGTATTCCATTTCTACCTTGTTGATTGGCTTCACTATACGGTAGTTTATATCAATTTCCTAAGTTCTTCGCTTTATTTTCTCTTAACTTTTTTTTTTTTTTTGAAACAGTGGTTCTATTCTTCTTATTGCCACTAGATCTATTACTTCTTTCGTTTCCAGTAATTGACCCCACATTTAAGGTTCCGAATCATATCTGGACTAGCTTCTTTAATAGTGATCTCCCATTACTCGGTATCTTTCGCTTTTCTCACAACAGGCAAGACGAGGCCATTGCGCGTCGCTTACGGGAAACGCCCTACCGTAACATTTTCCGAAGCAAGATTAAAGTATGCTATATTAATTTTTTCCCGGCCGTAAGAACTTCCTGATACTAACCCTCGCTATTTATCCCGACTTTGGACCGGCACTAAAGTGTGCTGGGATGCACCTCCAATGATTGACTTGAGCATTCTCCACAAATACTTTCCATTCGACGATGGATTTCACCTAAGACGCCTTCCGCTATCCAAAAGCACACAACATCCTGCTGCTCTTCTTTCGACGCCTCCATTACGCCTAGCTTTAAAGAAGAAATGACGACACGCCTACTGTTTGGTTATAATCCTTTCTTATTCCTTGCTGTACACGTAACACCTTTTAATGAGTGAAACGGGAGAATAGTTTTCCTAATACCAGCAACCACTTGTCTGGCTTGTCCCCATATTTCTAAATACCATACTTTTTATGCAATATCTTCTGCCTCATTATTTATTTACTGTTCCTTATATATTTGTTAACGAAAAATAAATCAAATACGTTTTGAAGAAACCACGTATTCAAATGATATATTGCCATTTTCGAAAGGGGAAAAACATCCTAAACTTGTGGTTTACACAAAGAATTATTCTTAAGTGCTTAATGACGGATAACTGTAGTCTCGACCGTAGATTTTTTCCCAACAAATCTATTTCAGACATTCCCTTATTCCTTGTGGTCATACATCACAATAATCACAGAACACTACGAGTAGGAAGACACACAATGCAGCACTAAGCAGGAACCACTTACAGGCTGACACCACTCCTGACATTGGCTAGGGAATCACAAGCTACAATGTCTAGTGGTACATTCTGTAACTACAAAACGTATCCAAATTGTGTTGTAATTCCGGTTATTATTGTGTACCCTCTCCAATAGCTGATAGTGATATGAACAATTACACTGTCACACGACACATACCTTATCTGGCTCTCCATATGTTATGTATGTTTCTTCATAGCTTATGGCATTTTTATCAGCGCCCTAACACTTGGTCCGATGCCTACAATTTCATCTGACCCGATGTCCTATGGCCCAGATATCTCTCCTGAAGTTTTCGTGCTCCTCTGTCTGTCTTCCCCCCACCCAGCCATTCTTTCAGCCACCCCATTGAAGCTGAAGGAGGAAAGCTGTTCTAAAGTTGGCCTAATAAAAAGGAATACTGGAAATAATAATAATAAGAAGAAGAATAGAGGAATACTGATAAAAGCAATGGAAGGAAGAAAAGGATCAATGCCGAAGACAGAAAATACCCATATATGAAGAAGATGTCATGCTGGAAGAGATTCATAATTTAATGTCAAAGTTAAATGGTATCCAAAGAGAGGGAAGAATATAAATTGCTAGTGAATGCAAAGCTGTTTCGTCAATAGAATGAACAAAGTCAAACTTTGGATCTTACGAACATCACCTATGTTGAAATATATACTTATATTTTACAAATAAATGTCTTTGCTTTTAATTAAATAAGTTTCTTTCAAATTCGTCAGTATGTTTCTTATTTAGTAATATTGAATATCAGCCTATTGATTTTTCTGTGTGTGTGTGCATCCGCTCACCTACTCTTCTCTTCATACGACCAAATACGGACGAAAAATTCAACTCAGCTTAATTCTCTTCTCCCTCCTACCCAAAGCTGAATTCCGAAGCTAAAAGGCAGGGGTGGACTATACGTCATAATGTGCATTTTTCACAATAACAACTTATTACTTATATTATCATGTGTTTAAATGTGATTAATCTGTCCCCAATAAGACAATATTCAATTAATCAACTTTTATCAGGGAAGAAATTACTTAAAAATTAAGTGCTATGTGGGAACTATCTTTTATTCAACTAGTGTATTCATACGCTTTGAGAGCGACTATGAGACGTAACGCGCAAAAGAGGCTCCAGGAGTAACCCTGGGAAAAGACGATACAACATGTAACTCCTCAACTGTCTCATTAAATTGCTAATATTTTCAGAATGGGTCTATGTGAAGTGTAGAAATATATACTGCAAGTGAAAATTAAAAAAAAATAATAAGTCCGTATACAAAATATGATTGCGGAATTATCAGCGAGCAAAAGAATTAGTGGATAAATTATTCTTTTTGCGACGTTGAAAGCTATGGAACAAGGAAAGAGCATCCAAGGACTCTCCTGAAGGAATTGATTCGCCATATGGTTATAAAAGAAGAATGCCTGTCTTCTCTTCAAGAATTATTGCGTATTTCAATAAATCATTGTAATCGTGATATTCGTGCGTTTTCACCTGTATTGTTTTCGTGCGCGTCTGAACCTCATTCTTGGGCCAATATTTCCTTTACGAAAATATATTGTTGTTTGTGTTATACAAATGTGTTTGTGATTTCCTAAAGGTTAAAATATATGCATTGAAAATATTCATTGTGAGTGTTAATCTCTAAATCAAGTGATAACATATTAATAGTGCAATTGTGCGTATATCATGGTGATATTTTCTTTTATTTAACAGAATAAGTATTGTCATACATTGCATGCATGTTTAAATATTTCATTTTTGCCGTAGTGATAATGTATTTAACGTAGCGCAGTACAGGGGTACATTAGTCCTCTCTACAACCATCTGGTGCTCATTTTACCTCTTGTGCTCCTCATGAGTCAGCAACGGTGGGTACACGACAAAGTCTCTTTTTATTAATCCAAGAGCACCCGAACCTAGAGACCGTGATAGAATGTCGTTCCCTCACAGGGACTCATACCCTCGTACCGTAATAGAATGTCTTCCCGAACAGGGACGTACAAGGATCGAACCTCACGCTGTCATAAAATGACGAATCCCTCTCAGGGACATTAGGAATACGAACCCAGGACTGTAATAAGGTGATTTTAATGTTTGACAGTAAGATTTATGTATCAGGCAGAACTTATGGTAAACTTTTACAGTGCCGTAGTTTCAGCATAATTGCACATATTCTAGAAATAGGTAAAGAGATAACATGGTTTGACTGCAGTTGAATATGTCTTACAAACAGATTATGTACTATTTATGGTATGAGCATGCAAGTGGTACCATTTGAAAGCCAGCTCTATTCTGAAGAGAATGAGGTATGAACCATGATCCTAGGATAAATAGTGACGATACAGTAGTTGCTTGACTGAAAGTCTATCCAACAATGTTAAGAAAGTTATCACTGCTTTAAAAGAAATCGAACATATTGGAGAGAGCTAAATTCTACCTCTAATTCTTGACTGATATTTCGTATCACTTTTGGTTTTAATACAAATTTAAGGTTGAAAATGAAATGTATTCTTGAGACGTTTAAGCAATTGGAGAAAACAGTTTCTATCTGTCACCGTTTTCACTCCATAGCAATCAACATTAAGTGGTTTAATTTTTTTGTTTTAGTAGTCAGATTGGAGTAGAGATGAAATATATTTTGGGGATGCACAGAAATAATAATTTATTGACCACTGAATAAAAAGCTTCTTGCTATCTATTATGATTTTTGTTCTATTGCGATCAATGTTAAAACCGGAAATGGTAGATTTGTGTTACTGGAATAAAAGATTAAGTGAGAAAATTGTTGCTATTGTTAGAAAGCTAAATAATTCCAAAGAACCGCTTCTCACTGTCTGTTAGTGGTTTTTTTATGTAGATCAATATTGAAACTGTAAGTTGTAGTAAATTCTAACAATTTCCGGTTTTAATAGAAAGTTAACGATGAACATGTAATGTATTTTTGGGACGTTTAATCGATCCTTGAAAACGTATCTCCCTATTACCCTTTTTCTCTAAAGCGATCAACGATGAAACCGTAAATAGTTAATTTTTAGTACTTCCGGTTTGAATATCGAATCCAAAAACAAATTCGATTCCTAATTTTTGACCCTTAAAATTCTAATAAAATTGGTTGATGATTGATCAAGTACGTTTCGAGATTTTTTGTCTCCTGGACGACGGACTGACGGATGCCGTAAGTATGTAAAAGAATTTTGGTAGACCATACTCCTTAAAAATAACGATTAACTATTATTTATTGGTTAACGATTATCAATTAAAAATTAATTCCTGGATAATTTAATTGATTCAATTAAAAACTCTCAAAAACTGATTAATTTAATCACTAATTTCTTGACAGGTTAATTACAAGTCTGATAATCATTGCCGTCAACTGGAGTGACTTTCCTCATTTTTCATCTCGAAAATTATTATATTTTATGACTAAACAACGTGCAATAATAGAAGAGGTATGTATAGGAATATTTGTAAAATGATTTATTCTCATATGCTTTAAACAGACCCTTTTCAAACAATTGAAATATGGGCGGACAATGTTCTGGCAAGGTGGACAAACACCGTGTGCGTGGGTTTTCTCGGGGTTCTCCCGTTTCCTCCCACTTTATTTATTCCACCATTTTTAATTTCTCATTACCACTGTCTCCTTTAGCCTAACCTGCATAACCTTGGGATATAAAACTTAAATATTTCATTTCATTTCAAAGTTCTGACATTTAGTCATGATTGTTCCCACCCTGTTCTTCAACGTAAATAAACATGATTTTTTTTTACCTTACAATGTGTACCCATCATAGAGAAACAACCAAGTTTCATCATTGTTGCTATTATTTAGTGTCGATCTTTAAAAAACTGAAACTGTTTTTAACAACTTTAAAATGTTTTTGCTGTTCACAAGATAAAATCCTAATTCAAAAAGAGAAGAAAGCACATACTATGAAGTCTAAATAGGAATAATCATGAAAAGTTTTAAAATCCATTTTTTCCGATCTGGTAAAAATTTATCAGAAAATTACTACATTTGGGACACGCTTGCTTTATCAGAGAATTGAAAATTATTTCATTCATTCCTTCTGGATGGAATCTATTTGTTAATAGCGGTTTCTCTGAACACAAAAATTCAGATCCAAATTGAAAAGTACTGTTTGTGACTCTTAATCTCTTGAACCACCCGACCAATCTCGATCAAATTTTTGACGTAGATGCAGTTCTGGCCTGGGAGTGTTTTTAGCTATTCACTTTGACGGTAGAACTTAGAGGGGAAGGATGGAGAATTATAAAAAATAAAAAAAATAACTCTTGAACCAAACGACCAATCCGATCAAAGTTTCAACATAGGAGAAACCGAGGTATTTGCGAACGCTAGATGGGAAAGTATAGCATAAATTTGCTGATAGTCAGTTGAGTGGATTGCCAGGAAGAAGACGTTTTCTTGTTTTTCTCGATTCATTTATAACGTTAATTCAACAATTTGGGCAAAGTAAGTTAGCTCTTGTCTTATCTATATTGCTACATATAAGGCTATATATTCCCCTATTTTTGAGCATTAGTTTTTTGTAATCTTATTAACCTGTATGCAGTGAACAAATAGTTTCAGCTTCAACAATAAAGTGTCGTCTCATGGGAAATGCCAGACAGAATGTTTACCATTATCCAGGGGTGTTCGGGATTGCCCCATGAAATAAATTACAAAAAATTTTGAATTGTTTTTTTCTTATTACTAAAAGTAAATAATAAGTTAATGAAATTGGTTTGGGAGAAATACTGTCCTGGGAGCTAAACATTAATGCGTACCAGTATATCTGTGATTTCTACAATTCCAAAGAATGTTTTCATTTTAATGAATATTTTACTCAATGCACCTTTATTTCTGAATTTGTTTCATAAAAGTACATTTTGTTTAGTCATTACCTACTAGCTTTCGTTTGTGTTAGTTTAAAAGATGATGAGGTCTGGTCATGTTTCTTATTAATTTGAGTTATGTTTGTAAGTATAATTCTTATTAAAGACTAGCAGCGTTCACCCCGCTTCGCTGCGGTCACCCCGGAACGCAATAAACTTTGTTACTTAGATAATTTTTACTTTTTCGCTTTCAAGTGATATGATAAAAACCATAGAAGATTGCAGTAAATCTTAACATTATATCGCCTGTCATTTATGTTAACCCGCCCCGCTTCGCTGCGGTCATCCCGGAAGTTTTCGCTTTCAAGTGATATGATAAAAACCATAGTAGATTGCAGTAAATGTTAACATTATATCGCCTGTCATTTATGTTAACCCGCCGAGTGACACGGTCATGCGGGTTGCATATAAATACGTTTATTTTTACCTATGATGAACTAACAAAGGATTTGTACGTTATGGACACTTGAATGGTCAATTATCTCAAGACACTGGTAATTAAAAATTAAAGTGATATGATAAAAACCATCTAGGGTCCAAATCCTAATAACCCCCCAAAAATAAAAGAAATTGGTTCAGCCGTATTAGCGTGATGAGGGAACAAAGGATTTGTGCGTTCTCTTTTATATAATAGATTTAAATACTAATACGGTATAATTTTAATGTATTTTAATGCATTTCGCTTCTTTTATAAAGGAAAGTTTAAGGTAAACAGCATGTTCGGGATTAGCCTGATCACTGGGGCAATCTCGAACATGGGTACATCTTTAAAACATCTCACTGATTGTTGGAAAATGTTACTTTTGACTTTTCTCTGCACTTTAATAAACAGAAAAAACACGAAGATTTCTATACACAAGAAATCTTAATTTTATCTCCAAAAACAGAAGAGTTATTTATAATCAAAGCTTAAGTGCTCGTAAATACCTCGGTCTACCGTGGATGACGTTAGTGCCTGGAATGGATTTTACCATTTCACTTTGACGGAATAGCGTAGGGGATGGGGAGGATGGATAGATATACAAAAATCAATAAATATAAAAATAAAAGTGGCCATGTTCGTGAGTTAATAACTCTTGAACCACCTAGGGATGCGCACGAGTCGAGATTTAAGCCTGTCTCGACTCGTCTCGAGAAAATGTTGTCTAGACTCGTGTCTCGACTTGAAAATATGTTGCTGTCTCGACTCGACTCGAATTCGAGTCAAGACGTCTCGAAATTCGAGTCGAGACAAAATATACGAGTTAAAATATACACACACATCAGCCAGACCATTATGACTACCTACCTAATTGATAGTATGTCCACCTTTTGGCACGGATAACAACGGCAACGCGTCTTGGTATGGTCGCAATGTCCCTCGGTGGGTCGCTGGAGAGAGTTGGCACCACATATGCACACACAGGTCATCTAATTCCCGTAAATTCTGGGGAGGGGGTGATGCTCCCTCACGTCACGTTCAATCACATCCCAGATGTGATCGATTGGGTTCAGATCCGGAGAGTTTGGGGGCCAGCACATCACTTGGAACTCGCTGCTGTGTTCCTCGAACCACTCCATCACACTCCTGGCCTTGTGACATGGTGCATTATCTTGTCGAAAAATGCCACTACCGATGGGAAACATGGCCGTCATGAAGGGGTGTACGTAGTCTGCAAGCAGCGTGCGACGCCTCGGCCGTCATGGTGCCTTGCTCGAGCTCCATTAGACACATGGATGCTCACCTGAATGTTCCCCAGATAATAATTAAGCCGCAGCCAGTTTGTCTCCATCCCGCAGTACAGATGTCAAGGAGCTGTTCCCCTTGAACACGACGGATTCTCACCCTCACATCGTCATGATGAAGAAGATGTCGGGATTCATCAGACAATGCAACGCTCCGCCATTGTGCCTAGGTCTAGTGGCGATGGTCACGTGTTCATTTCAGTTATAGTTGCCGATGTCGTGGTGTTAACATTCGCCATCGTTAGGAGTGTTCGGTACACTGTGTGTTCAGACTAGTGTTGTGAAGGCCTGTGAAAAAAACGGAAAGTTTGGATAAAAACAGTTTTTCTTACGGTTTTCCCGAGCTGGGGAAAAAACGGAAAATTTGGGTATTATCAGAATCATCATTTTTGTTAATCACAGAATCATTTTAGTTAATATGTTAAATCAAACATATATTTCATAGAGATATCTTCATTGTTCTATGTAAAATTCCGGAAATTTTGAAATCATTAGAAAAATCATTTGTTCGGAAATATTGGCAAAAACAGCCAATCGGACCAAGAAAATGCCATTTAGGCTTACATGTACTGTACGGTATGTTCTTCTATTGATACAGTGGTTATTCAGTACATACAGTAATTACAATGCCGTACTTAAGGCTACTTACATTTAATGTTTCTGAAGAACTTGCTTGTACTCTAAATAACACTGTTCTTGTAAGTTACACAAGAAAAAATAAAAATAAAAATACATGACAAACAATTACATATAAATGAACTTTTGTAAAAACACTGACTTCACATAACGTCGATGGACACGCTATTGTTTGTTTATCGCTAGCGTTAAGACAAAATGTAAAAAGCTTCTAGGGACCGCGTTCGGATTTTTGACGTTAGGATTATCGACGTCCTACTGTATATACAATGTATTTCGCTAACGGAAAAATACTTCAAGCAACAGGTTTTAATTCTACTTTACACACATATACCGCACAAGTGAGTAAATTTGAACAGCGAGAAATATATTAAGTGAAACTTCCGTTAGTTATTATCACAGACTAGCAGAATACCCGTTCTTCGCACGAGAAGAATACGTTTAATTTTGGACACAAAGGGCACCAAAACTGTCACCAATGAACTTCTGGAGCTCAAAACTATGAACTTGACATTAATATCGATAATTTTCAACCTCCTTAGAGTACTAATGGGGCTGAATTTGTGGATTTAAACGGCATCTTCTGTTCATCTCATCGAAACCATTTTCGATCATGTATATATATATATACAGAGAGAAAGAGAGAGAGAGGCGGATCCAAGGGGGATATAGCCCCCCCTTCACACTCAAGTATACACTGCATAAAATGGGCTTCAATCCTGCTTTACACTGGATAAAACTGCAAACTATGGTTTAGCCCCTCCCTTGATCATATCCTGAATCCGCCACTATATATATATATATATATATATATATATATACTGTATATAACGCTCAAAAAATTAGGGGTTCAGCTGAAATATCACACAAGACCTTAAGATGGTGTATGAATAAGCTTGTGTTTGACTCATGTATATCATACAAGAAGGAATGCTTTAAGATACACTAGAAAAATGGGGCACACACTGGTGTTGGGGCACGGAAAACGTTCACATGGCTCATGACACAAGACGGTTATGTGTGCACCTCTCGAACTGCTCACAAACAGGCAAGGCAACAACACTGTTCCTTAATATGTCATATGATCACTTCGAATAACCAACAGAGCCTCGCACCTGCGTGGCATAGATTCAATCAGATTATCGATGAGTTCTTGGGGGATATTGTGCCACTCATCCAGAAGAGCGACTTCCAGCTCTGGAATGGTTCTTGGATTTACTGGCCTAGCGGCAAATTGTCTGCCAAGCATATCCCAGACATGCTCAACTGGAATGAGATCCGGAGAGCATGCTGGCCACTTCATCCGAGCGATACCCTCATCATCCAGCATCTCATCCACTAACCGAGCTCTGTGAGGACTAGTATTGTCATCCATGAAAATCCACGAATCACCAATGGCACCAGCATAAGGAAGAACAACAGTTTTCATGATCTCATCCCTATATCTGAGAGCCGTCAAAGAGACATTTCGGATGATGTGGAGCTCAGTACGCCCACACCATCAGTCCACCACTATGATACTGGGATCTTTTTCGCACAAACATGGGATTGTGTCGTGTTCCATACTCTCTCCAGATGAAAACACGTCGATTATCAGGCTCTACACTGAATCGAGACTCATCAGAGAACAAACCATTGCCCCATTCATTGCGTCCCCACCCACGATGTTCCTCCACCTACGCTCTTCGATCAACACGGTGTCCTGCAGTTAATGGGATACACACCATAGGCCTACGTGCGTAGAGACCACCTTCTTGAAGGCGATTGCGGACCGTTTGAGTGGATGTTGTGCGTCCTGTTGTTCGGAAGGCTTGCGGCAGGAGACTTGTATTCTGACGCCGGTTTCGACGGGCTGTTAACAAGAGATAACGATCGTCTCTGGCTTTGGTTGCTAGTGGATGGCCCTGTTCTTGTCTTCTTCGAACACTTCCAGTTGTTTGAAATCGATTCCACAATCGGGAAATCACACTTTGTGCCACTCCTATGGCATGTGCCACCTCCGGCCGTGACTGACCAGCTTCCAACCTACCGACAGCTCGCCATGCCAACGATTCTGGCAAATCACGTTGTTGCGCAATTTCACTACGTAGATTTGTGACGTACTAAACACAATGAGAACAAAGGTATCCTGGAGCTGAAATGTGTTGGCAGCGCCACACTACAAAATGATATCTGGTAGCACCACGTCACTGATCACGTGCACAGATGTTCCAAACGATTCGTTTGCACGTTGGACCTTCATCATTTTAATCTGAACTGGACAAGATACAGTGTTCTCACATTATTCTCACATTCTCACATTAGGTTTTAATCTGATTCCCTAATTTTTTGATCAGCATATATATATATATATATATATATATATATATATATATATATATATATATATATATATATATATATATATTAATATATATATTAGCTAAATATACCCATTCTTCGCATAGAAGTCAAGGCCTGTGGAAGTACCGGTATTACCCTCATTTCCGCGACCGCGAAAACTATGGATCTGAGACTAATATCGGTCATTTTGTATTACTTTTACATGTTTCGGTATCCCCCACCCCCGCTGACTCCCGGCCCCGTGCCTCATAGCATGAATTTGGAAGTCAATGCTATCGGAGTTTCACATTGATTATAGCGACCGCGAAAACAATGAATTCAACACTAATATAGGTTATTTTCTACTACTTTTACATGTTCCGGTAAACGACCCCTGAGAACCCCTGGTTCGAATTTTGACAAAATCGTTTAACTCTGGTCTGGAGCCTGGACCAAGGTATTCGTGACTAAAATTTGGTAACTCTCGGTCAATTTGTCTGGTTCCCCAGCCGGTTCTGGTAAATACCCCCCCTGAGACTCCTCTGGTGCGAAATTTGAAAACAACTTTCCGACTTGATCTGGGTCTTAGGCCAAGGTACACCTGACCAAAATTTAGTAACTCTCGGTCCAATCGTCTGGTCCCCAGGCCGCACACAGACAGACAAACACACAAACAAACTCTTTTGTTTTATTTATATTAGACAGCTGAATATTCCCATTCTTCGCATGGGGGCAGTATTTGGAAGACAACGCCTGTTGAAGTATTACAATTCATTTCTGCGACGGCAAAAACTATGAATCTGACACTAATATCGATCATTTTGGATTACTTTTACATGTCTCGGAATCCAACCAGGGGGTCTCAGGGGGCGTTTACAGGGACATGTAAAAGTGGTAGGAAATGGCCGATATTACTGTCGAATTCATAGTTTTCGCGGTCGCTGAAATCAATGGTAAAACTCTCATCGCATTAACTTCCAAATTCACCCTATTTGGGCCAGGGGTCACCGGGGTGCGGATACTGTCCCCTGAGACCCCGCTAACTCCCGGCCCGCATACAATTGTAGCTAAATTTGCAAGTCCTCGCTAATGGAAGTGTCACCATTGATCTCAGCGACCTCGAAAACTATGGAATTGACACTAATATCGGTCATTTTGGATTATTTTTACATGTCTCAGTATCCCTCTGCTGACTCCCGGCCCACATACAATTATAGCTGAATTTGCAAATCATCGCAAATGGAAGTGTCACCATCGATATTAGCGACCGCGAAAACTATGGATTTCACACTAATATACGTCATTTTGGATTACTTTTACATGTCTCGGTACCCCCTTCCTACCGCTGACTCCCGGGCCGCATGCAATTGTAGCTGAATTTGCAAATCATCGCTAATGGAATTGTCACCATTGATTTCAGCGACCGCGAAAACTATGAATTCGATAGTAATATTGGCCATTTTCTAAAACTTTTACATGTCCCTGTAAGCGCCCCCTGAGACCCCCTGGCTCGAATTTTTTTAAAAAAGATTCGTCTTGATCTGGGGCCTGGGCCAAGGTACCCCTGACCAAAATTTGGTAACTCTCGGTCCACTCGTCTGGTCCCCAGGCCGCATACAGACAGACAAACACAAACAAACCATTTATTTCTTTATATTAGACTAGATAGATTCTTGCCAATTATACTAGATTTTCATATTATCTTTCCGAACTAATTTTAAAGACCCGCTCCTACTTATCTATCTATCTATCTATCTATCTATCTATCTATCTATCTATCTATCTATATATATATATATATATATATATATATATATATATATTTGGTCTAGGAATTATTTCGTGCGGGTGGACAAGAGATGGCGCAACGAACGGAGCGTCCCACAGTTCCGTGTATCCACACATGTGTTGCAAACCCCTGTCATCGCGTATCGTTCGTAGTATAGGGCAGTGGATTAAAGCGTCAACAACACCAGTTTGTAGTTAAGTGAACATGGCGCAATTTGTGCCTGATAAAGTGTTTTTGCGGGGTGTCCTGCTGCATTACTTTAACATGCAGAAAAGTGCGACTGAAAGTCATCGTATTTTGGTGGAAGTGTATGGTGACCATGCTCTAGCTGAGCGAACGTGTCAGAAGTGGTTTGCACGGTTTAGAAGTGGTGATTTCGGCTTGGCAGACCAAGAGCGAGCTGGACAGCCAAAAAAATTTCAAGACGAAGAATTGACAGCATTGCTCGAGCAGGATTCGTGTCAAACGCAGGAACAACTTGCAGCAGCATTAGGCGTTGATCAAACAACAGTCTCCAAACGCTTGAAAGCCATGGGCTCCAGTCAGCAAGACAGTACTGCACAGCGGGTTGCATATAAGATCAAAACCTCAAGTTGAGTGGTAGAAACGACTAATAGATGAAGGAATACGAGGTCAGATGACGTAGCACATTATGACAGGTGCAGGTACTGTAAGGAAAGAAAGAGCAAGTTGACGTTGTACACAAAATCAGTTTTAACAGTGAGAGTATTAGACGCGGCGTATGCAATACGAGCTAGTTTGAGTATACAAAGTTGCCAAACGCGAGGTGTAGAGCCAGCAAAGTGTATGTGCATTTGTGTCTTTCACAGGTACTATTCTCAACAAGACAAGCAAGGCGACGTTTAACTGCTTGTGAGACCTAGTGGTGAACATTGGACAGTGTGGTAGCTGGAGTGGTATTTGATTGTTGTGTAACTGGTGGTGTGTGCTTGTGCGTATTTGTGCGTGTGTAACAAAATTCAGGTGAGGTGTAAGTGGGCTTTTGACGTTTGTGGTCGCAAGATGGTCTATGTGAATCCCCTGAATGTGGTGGATATGCTAGTGGAGGCATATCAGGCAACACAATATGTCCGGACACCACGAACGGTAACGGAAATGGAGCTCAAGGACTATATTTTTAACATCCTAGAAAGTTTCAAGACGAATGGGCACATGTATGTTGAGATTGAAGAAGACCTATTATGCAGCAATAGATCAGACATCCCAAGTATGGCAAGTGAAGATGAGATGGATGAGTGGGATGGCCCAACGACCTCCAACGTACATAAAACTGGAGTCAAGAGCAGAGATATTGTGGACATGGGATACAAGCGGAAGGCAGTATCGTTTTGGAAACGAGGGAAGAAGAGAAAGATGTCCTGGAAATCAATACAGAAACACTTCAAGCGTGCCAAATGCAGAACAGATCTATATAGATGGGAGAAACAGATCACAGAAGGTGGAACCAAACGTGAAAAGCTAAACGTGATAGACCGAACTGTGTATGAAAAATTTGCGACAGCAAAACAGCGGCATTTAATTGTCCATGACACAGACTTGCAACGTTGGGCGTTAGAAGCAAACCAAACAACAGCCGTTGCTAATTTCGAAGCTTCGAAGAAATGGTTATGGCGCTTTAAAACACGTCACGGTATCGTCTCACGCAAAGTTACAAAATTTGTAACACATAGCCTTACAGCGAAGGCCACACAAGTGCACGAAAGCGCTAAAACCTTCGTCCAAAATGTACAATCACTCATTACTGCTCATGGCGAGGATAACGTATATAACACAGATCAGAGTGGCTTTGCTTTAGAATTTCACTCTGGACGCTCTCTGGCTTTGCGAGGCGAGAAGCATATTACAGCAACAATGCAATCTCTACCTGCCATCACACATAGCTACACAATATAGCCTGTTATATCTGCCAGTGGAAGATTGCTGTCGCCCATGCTCATAGTCTTGAAAGAACTTCATGGTACGTTTGGGCCACGGATTCAGCAAACAATGTTCCGCCCACAAAACTTATATATTTGTGCATCATCATCTGGAAAGTGACAAAACAGATCGTTAAGACGTGGTTCCAATCAGTGTTCCTTCCACAAGTCAATGAGCAAACGGTACTGTTAGTCGACTCGTGGACGGGTTATGATCGATCCGACTTGGCAACAATAATGCCACAGGACAAGCAGTGCAACATTATGACGATACCTACACACACAACTGGGTTAATACAACCTCTGGATGTGTATGGTTTCAGAATTTGGAAGAACTTCGTACGCAAAGTATCTGATGCGGTACGCCTTCAGCAACTCAACATCAATCTATACAGCAGAGACAATATACTGAAACTTCAATCCCTTGTGCATAATCAACTTTCATCTCCACGGTACATATATCTATTCCAATACGCATGGTTTTGTTCTGGATATCTTTCATCACGACCAGATTATTTTCCAAATCCAGTGCAGTTTTGTTTTCATCAGTTGACGTCATTGGTCTGCGAAGAAGCAGAGTGCCAGAACCCATCCATCATCAAGTGTTCGTGGTGCAAATACTGTTTTTGTTTGGACGATTTCTTCCTGAAATATCATTTTTGTGCTACTTATCAGGAGTGAGCGTCTTGTTTTCAGCATACACCTCTGCTGACTTTTATGTTGTACGTACATATGTACGCGTATTTTCATGATATAATGTAGATACTCATGCGTAGAACTGATGTTGCTGTTGCTCTTTATCTTACATGTGGACCACCTGCTATTACATTCTACTGTGCAATGCATTTTGTGTGTGTGTGTGTGTGTGTTACTAGCTACAAACATTCCCGTTTCCAATATGTATCTCACCGTTGCTCCCATTGCACAATATATGCAACCCACTGTGCAGTATTGTCTCACTGTCTGCCTATACGAACGGCGTTTGCATCCTTCATGCTTGTAGAGATGAATCTTCGTGCAGTGAGATAAATTTGCGTCTCTTTCGCATATGGATAACGTATGCACCCAAAGCAAAAACACGTATTTTACATTTTCGTGTTTTCTTTCTTCCTGCTCCTTGCCACCCTCTTCACTCATTTCTGTCGCACATTATGAATATGTTGTACATGTTATTGGTCCATTTCCGGATGTTCTGCTTTCTTCACATGGGTAAGTTCTACCTCAATGGCTTGCGTCAACTATGGGTAGTATTTCGTACATTTAACCTTTCCCGATATCTCTTCTCGTTCTCGCTATATTGCATAAAATCTCATTTTGACCCCATTTTTATGCCCCCATTTGACCCTTTCAATACGCTTGTTGGCCGATATAAAAAAATACGTGTCGCTTCTTTTTTGATGATCTGTATGTCTGTGCAATCTTATCAAAATCGGCGTGTTACACCGAGGTACCCTGCCTTGTCAGAAACAAGCACATACACACGTACACATACACAAATATGAACACTTCAAATCTATTTACATGTGGTGGACTGCGCTGCATCAAGCAATGTTATCTTCGTCATCATCATCTCATGTATCTGTATTATTTGATTCATCCACAGATTTGTTATTTGTACGCATCATTCATTTTAGCATTTTCGGGAGGGTTCAGGGTTCTTTCTTCATTTGAAGAGTCGGTTCTCTGTATTGGAAAGAGAATCAGGGGTGGAAGGGGGAATTTATACTTTATGAATGGTCCGACGCAGCACTGAAGCATTTCTTTTAGCGGTGTACTCTGACGATCATACCCCCTCAACTCTCAAGTTGTAAAGTGAGAAGAGACAAAAACATCCCAGACACTCAGGGTTCAGTTGACAATAATAAAACTATGGGTAAGTAAACATATTGTGCAGAGTCACGTTTTGCTTATTTTTGAACATTTCTGTGAATTCAACAATACAACAGCGAAAATACTAACCGGTTTTATTACTCCAACCATCGCTTCAACTAAGGGATAACTCCTAACGGTCAGTGAGTCATCTAAATTTTTGTTCTTTTTCTGTTCTCCAGAGGAAAGAATGAGATTTTGCCAAGATGCTAAAGTCAAGATGCTAGATGCTAAATGGGAATGAATTATTTTAGATCTAGCACCAAGATGGTAGATATGGCTTCACTGGCGGGCTTCGATATCTACAGAAGTTTCTACCAAAGCATACAAAGAAACAATAGCACAATAGTTTCGATAACATCTGTGTGGTCCTTCGGTAGGCTACACATCTGGTAAGAAGCTCAATCCAAAGAGTAGTTTGGACTGCACCCGTGGCCAAAACAAAAGACTCGTAGCCTGCTTGTATAGATAATTGAACTCAAATTTTCAAGTATCCATTTACTGAATGCCCATATCGTGTATGCATGCATTTGCATGCATTATTTAATAAGTAAATAAAGTACACACACAATTTATTAAGTCAGTGATAAACGATGTAGTAGTAGTAGTGGTCCCCGTTGGCGCGAATGACTCATCCTCACTCTCTTTTATGACCGGGGTGAAAGGTCAATGACCTGGCCCTGGGTCAATGACCTAGGGGTACCTAGGACCACCCCCTCTAAATTTTGGCAGGGGTACCATGGCCCACCCCCTAAATTTTGGCAGGGGTACATAGGACCACCCCCATTAAATTTTGGAAATTGCCAAATCTAAAAATTTGGTATGGTAGCCTAGGACCGTAGTATGTACCCCTATCAGTATTGGGTGTCTATGTCGTTCCCTTTCATGGGTAAAAAATTGCCAAAAATTCAAATTTCTGGGGTTTTTGACCTAATTTATCCCCTTTGATGATGTATTATTACCCTATATAGTTATATGGACGTATACAGGGGTCCATTCCCTTTCATAAGACATGGGTATATTAATGCACCCCTTGAAAAATTTGGGAGGGGTACCTTGGCCCACCCCTTAAGTTTTGGAAATTGACCAATTTAAACATTGGGTATTATAGTACAGGACCCTAATATGTATTATGATAAATTTGGGCGGTCCACCTTGTTTCCTTCTAGGGGTACAAAATTGCCAAAAATATAAACGTAAGCAATACGTTGTACCACGTGTTTGGTTTTCGACCTAATTTATCTCCTTGGATGAGGTCCTATTACCTTATATAGTTATATGGTCATGTATAGTGGTCCATTATCTATCATAAGACATGGGTACATTGGTGCACCCCTTGAAAAATTTGGGAAGGGTACCTTGGCCCACCCCTTAAATTTTGGAAATTGCCAAATCTAAAAATTTGGTGTGGTAGCCTAGGACCATAGTATGTACCTCTATCAGTATTGGGTGTCTATGTCGTTCCCTTTCATGGGTAAAAAATTGCCAAAAATTCAAATTTCTGGGGTTTTTGACCTAATTTATCCCCTTTGATGATGTATTATTACCCTATATAGTTATATGGGCGTATACAGGGGTTCATTACCTTTCATAAGACATGGGTATATTAATGCACCCCTTGAAAAATTTGGGAGGGGTACCTTGGCCCACCCCTTAAATTTTGGAAATTGACCAATTTAAACATTGGGTATTATAGTACAGGACCCTAATATGTATTATGGTAAATTTGGGCGGTCCACCTTGTTTCCTTCTAGGGGTACAAAATTGCCAAAAATATAAACGTAAGCAATACGTTGTACCACGTGTTTGGTTTTCGACGTAATTTATCTCCTTGGATGAGGTCCTATTACCTTATATAGTTATATGGTCATGTATAGTGGTCCATTATCTATCACAAGACATGGGTACATTGGTGCACCCCTTGAAAAATTTGGGAAGGGTACCTTGGCCCACCCCTTAAATTTTGGAAATTGCCCAATTTAAACATTGGGTATTATAGTACAGGACCCTAATATGTATTATGATAAATTTGGGTGGTCCACCTCGTTCCCTTTTAGGGGTACAAAATTGTCAAAATATAAACGTAAGCAATACGTAGTACCACGTGTTTGGTTTTTGGTCGATTTTATCCCCTTTGATGAGGTGTTATTATCCTATATAGTTATATGGTCATGTATAGGGGTCCATTACCTTTCATAAGATATGGGTATATTTGTGCACTCCTTTAAAAATTTGGGAGGGGTACTTTGGCCCACCCCTTAAATTTTGGAAATTGCCCAATTTAAACATTTGGTATTATAGTACCGGACCCTAACATGTATTATGATAAATTTGGGTAGTTCACCTCGTTCCTTTTAGGGGTACGAAATTGCCAAATTTTAGTACAACCACGTGTTTGTTTTGGCTCAATTTATCCCCCTTGGATGAGGTCCTATTACCTTATATGATTATATGGTTATGTATATTGGTCCATTCCCTATTATAAGACATGGGTATATTGATGCACCCCTTGAAAAATTTGGGAGGGGTACTTTGGCCCACCTCTTTATTTTGGAAATTGCCCAATTTAAACATAAGACCCTAATATATATTACTATAAATTTGGGTGGTCCATCTCGTTCCCTTTCATGGGTACGAAATTGCCAAATTTTAGTACAACCACGTGTTTCGTTTTTGACCTAATTTATTCCCTTGGATGATGTCCTATTACCTAATATGATTATATGGTCTTGTATAGGGTCCATTTTCTATCATAAGACATAGGGACATTGATGCACCCCGGGAGGTGTACCATAGCCAATCCCTTAAATTTTGGAAATTTTTCAATTTAAGCATTCGCTATCATAGTACATGACCTCAATATGTATCATGATAAATTTGGGTGGTCCACCTTGTTCCCTTACATGACTAAAAAAAATGTCAAAATATAAACATAAGCAATATGTTGTATCACGTGTTTGGTTTTTGGCCCAATTTATCCCGTTTGATGCGGTCTTATTAACGTATATGTTTATATGGTCATATATATAGGTTCATTTCATATCATAAGACATGAGTACATTGATGCACCCTTTAAAATTTGGATGGGGTATTTTGACTCATCCACTCAGTTTTAGAAATTGTTTAATATAAGCATTTGGTATCTTCGTACAGGTCTTCAATATGTACCACTACAAATTTGGATGGTCCACATCGTTCCCTTTCATGGGTAAAGAACTACCAAAAATCAAATTTCGGAGGTTATTGACTCCTATTTAGCACGTTATATGGTTTATTACCTCTATATGTTTATGTTCTCTTTTAAATTTGGGAATTATAAAATAACATAATTTGGTAAACGTTTTCTAGGACCCATTGGTGTTTCTCTTATGGTCAAATATTCAAAAATTTAAAGGTTATTAACCGGCTTTATTATTAAATGAGTACAGGATTTATTACTTTTTCATAAGACACAGGTGTATTTGTGTACCAATCTTAAATTTTGGGAGGGGTACATTTCTTATTGTCATATCAATAATTGGTAATTGTTCTTTGGGTAAATCATTGTGAAATATTAGTATGATCACGTGATCAGTTATTGACCTATGATGGGATTAGGAGTCCAGGACATTGGTACATTTAAACTTTGTAGGATAATTTGAGAATGCGTCATTGGTATTGATTATTACAGCCAAATATAAACGTAAGCAATACGATGTACCACGTGATTGACCTTGATGAGGTAGTGTACAGGGATACATAGCTAACCTTATTGAATCTTATGACTCATAGTCTTAAGGGAATACATGCTACAACACTGGCAAAGTTATTGTTGATGTAATTTGATTGGTTGATCACTATCTTTCGTGCAATCTGATTGGCTGATCACTATCTTTCGTGCAATCTGATTGGCTGATCACTATTTTTCGTGCAATCTGATTGGTTGCTGATTTTCAAATCTTTGCTGCATTCAGTTTTAAGTTTTGTTTAACATTTAAAAATCTTGGTTTCGTTCAACATTTTGCACTCACTGATAAATATGATCAAAACCGTTTATTTGTTAATCGAATAGTTAAAAACCGGATAAAGTTTGACGGTTAACCGTGAAACGTAAAATTTTTTGTTTGAAAGTTTTTGTTTGAAAACTCTTGTTTCAAATTTGTGTTTGAATTTTTTTGTTTCAGAATTTTGTTTGAAATTTGTTTCAAATTCTTTTGTTTGAAAATTTTTTTGTTTGAAATTTTTTTGGTTTAAAATTTTTTGTTCGAAATTTTTGTTTTGAAATTTTTCGTTTCCAAATTTTTTTGTTTAAAATTTTTTTGTTTCGAATTTTTTTCGTTTCAAAATTTTGTTTGAATTTTTCGTTTCCAAATTTTTTCGTTTCACAAATTTTGTTTCAAAGTTTGGTTTGACATTTTTAAAAGTTTGTGCACTCATTAGTAAAGAACTGGAACTATTTAGAACAAAAACCTCTGGCAACATTGTGGTGCAATAGTACACGTCAGAACATGATGTTGTAACGTTATCAGTTTTGCATCATCGTTCGAGTTAGTATTCATGATAACATTATCATGGCTACTTGTCTACAGTTTCTAAACACACGTGATGTGATGAAATCATTTACCAAGATTACTGATTTACAACAGAATGTACCTTATAGAATCTTAGCTAGCCAAATGATCCCTACAAAGTTTGGATTAAGAATCGTAGTGAAGTTTGAAAATGATAAGAATATAATTTTACCAGCAAGATATTTACCCATGGAAGCATCAAAACAAGAAGAAGTGTTGCGTTTCTTAAATACTGGATCTATATCTTTATGTTACAAAGGACTCTTGGGTCGAAGTCATCAATTTGAATTTAGTACACAGCCAGATTCGTCAGCAATTGTGATGAAATCATGAATTCAAACGTCAGCACATCAGACATAGTTGTATGAATGTGGTTGGTCAGCATGACGTCAGGAACTGTGATGAAATCATGAATTCAAACGTCAGCACATTCCTTACCAATGACGTCAGCAATAACTATAAACCAGCAAATACAGTGTCATCCCACGAAATCATTTGAGCAAGTGCTTTTCAGGAGGAAAGATGTGTACTTCTAACGATAAAGAGTTCATCTTCGCAAGCTATTATCCAATAAATATATTTCAAACAAAACATGTGATGATTGGTATCAGTGCTAGAACATTTGAACCTGTGATTCGATTGGGCAAAGCAGAACAATTTGGTGTACAACTGACCTGTGAAGAATGGCACGAATCGACCAAATGAACGATTATTTTCATGATGAGCTAAATGTGACCATAGTCAAATCATTAGGCTCAAATCATGAAGTGTTGCTGCGTACAGTCCTCGAAGAGAAGATGGTGCTGTTACGTAAAAAGAGTACATTCCATGTCCCTCGCAACATGGTGTATCTAACACAAACGGAATGGAACAAATTTATCAGCGTATTTCAGTGTGTTAAACATGCAGTGGAAGTGTGCAACAAAACAAGTATATTCCTGAAAAAGTACTATTTAGAAAAATGTGTTATGCATATTGTACAACATGTATCTAGATATTGTGATGGTTGTCAACATCGTTCGTGGGTGCATACCTGTATTGATAAACAGTTTATTTGTGATCAAATGGACATTGACTTTCCACCAATTGATATTGCAATAGACATTAAAAGACTTCAATTGGAATTAAAATTATATGCTAAAGACAAACTAGTTCAAAATACCTTGTATCGACAATATCCAGAACCACTATCTGGTATGGATGTATGTGGAGTGTAATAAAATGATCCATTTCAATGAATTGTGTTTTTTCATTTCAAGTACAACCCCAGGTTCTGACGTGTACTATTGCACCACAATGTTGCCAGAGGTTTTTGTTCTAAATAGTTCCAGTTCTTTACTAATGAGTGCACAAACTTTTAAAAATGTCAAACCAAACTTTGAAACAAAATTTGTGAAACGAAAAAAAATTTGGAAACGAAAAATTCAAACAAAATTTTGAAACGAAAAAAATTCGAAACAAAAAAATTTTAAACAAAAAAATTTGGAAACGAAAAATTTCAAAACAAAAATTTCGAACAAAAAATTTTAAACAAAAAAAATTTCAAACAAAAAAATTTTCAAACAAAAAAATTTGAAACAAATTTCAAACAAAATTCTGAAACAAAAAATTCAAACACAAATTTGAAACAAGAGTTTTCAAACAAAAACTTTCAAACAAAAAATTTTACGTTTCACGGTTAACCGTCAAACTTTATCCGGTTTTTAACTATTCGATTAACAAATAAACGGTTTTGATCATATTTATCAGTGAGTGCAAAATGTTGAACGAAACCAAGATTTTTAAATGTTAAACAAAACTTAAAACTGAATGCAGCAAAGATTTGAAAATCAGCAACCAATCAGATTGCACGAAAAATAGTGATCAGCCAATCAGATTGCACGAAAGATAGTGATCAGCCAATCAGATTGCACGAAAGATAGTGATCAACCAATCAAATTACATCAACAATAACTTTGCCAGTGTTGTAGCATGTATTCCCTTAAGACTATGAGTCATAAGATTCAATAAGGTTAGCTATGTATCCCTGTACACTACCTCATCAAGGTCAATCACGTGGTACATCGTATTGCTTACGTTTATATTTGGCTGTAATAATCAATACCAATGACGCATTCTCAAATTATCCTACAAAGTTTAAATGTACCAATGTCCTGGACTCCTAATCCCATCATAGGTCAATAACTGATCACGTGATCATACTAATATTTCACAATGATTTACCCAAAGAACAATTACCAATTATTGATATGACAATAAGAAATGTACCCCTCCCAAAATTTAAGATTGGTACACAAATACACCTGTGTCTTATGAAAAAGTAATAAATCCTGTACTCATTTAATAATAAAGCCGGTTAATAACCTTTAAATTTTTGAATATTTGACCATAAGAGAAACACCAATGGGTCCTAGAAAACGTTTACCAAATTATGTTATTTTATAATTCCCAAATTTAAAAGAGAACATAAACATATAGAGGTAATAAACCATATAACGTGCTAAATAGGAGTCAATAACCTCCGAAATTTGATTTTTGGTAGTTCTTTACCCATGAAAGGGAACGATGTGGACCATCCAAATTTGTAGTGGTACATATTGAAGACCTGTACGAAGATACCAAATGCTTATATTAAACAATTTCTAAAACTGAGTGGATGAGTCAAAATACCCCATCCAAATTTTAAAGGGTGCATCAATGTACTCATGTCTTATGATATGAAATGAACCTATATATATGACCATATAAACATATACGTTAATAAGACCGCATCAAACGGGATAAATTGGGCCAAAAACCAAACACGTGATACAACATATTGCTTATGTTTATATTTTGACATTTTTTTTAGTCATGTAAGGGAACAAGGTGGACCACCCAAATTTATCATGATACATATTGAGGTCATGTACTATGATAGCGAATGCTTAAATTGAAAAATTTCCAAAATTTAAGGGATTGGCTATGGTACACCTCCCGGGGTGCATCAATGTCCCTATGTCTTATGATAGAAAATGGACCCTATACAAGACCATATAATCATATTAGGTAATAGGACATCATCCAAGGGAATAAATTAGGTCAAAAACGAAACACGTGGTTGTACTAAAATTTGGCAATTTCGTACCCATGAAAGGGAACGAGATGGACCACCCAAATTTATAGTAATATATATTAGGGTCTTATACTATTATACCTAATGTTTAAATTGGGCAATTTCCAAAATAAAGAGGTGGGCCAAGGTACCCCTCCCAAATTTTTCAAGGGGTGCATCAATATACCCATGTCTTATAATAGGGAATGGACCAATATACATAACCATATAATCATATAAGGTAATAGGACCTCATCCAAGGGGGATAAATTGAGCCAAAACAAACACGTGGTTGTACTAAAATTTGGCAATTTCGTACCCCTAAAAGGAACGAGGTGAACTACCCAAATTTATCATAATACATGTTAGGGTCCGGTACTATAATACCAAATGTTTAAATTGGGCAATTTCCAAAATTTAAGGGGTGGGCCAAAGTATCCCTCCCAAATTTTTAAAGGAGTGCACAAATATACCCATACCTTATGAAAGGTAATGGACCCCTATACATGACCATATAACTATATAGGATAATAACACCTCATCAAAGGGGATAAAATCGACCAAAAACCAAACACGTGGTACTACGTATTGCTTACGTTTATATTTTGACAATTTTGTACCCCTAAAAGGGAACGAGGTGGACCACCCAAATTTATCATAATACATATTAGGGTCCTGTACTATAATACCCAATGTTTAAATTGGGCAATTTCCAAAATTTAAGGGGTGGGCCAAGGTACCCTTCCCAAATTTTTCAAGGGGTGCACCAATGTACCCATGTCTTGTGATAGATAATGGACCACTATACATGACCATATAACTATATAAGGTAATAGGACCTCATCCAAGGAGATAAATTACGTCGAAAACCAAACACGTGGTACAACGTATTGCTTACGTTTATATTTTGGCAATTTTGTACCCCTAGAAGGAAACAAGGTGGACCGCCCAAATTTACCATAATACATATTAGGGTCCTGTACTATAATACCCAATGTTTAAATTGGTCAATTTCCAAAATTTAAGGGGTGGGCCAAGGTACCCCTCCCAAATTTTTCAAGGGGTGCATTAATATACCCATGTCTTATGAAAGGTAATGAACCCCTGTATACGCCCATATAACTATATAGGGTAATAATACATCATCAAAGGGGATAAATTAGGTCAAAAACCCCAGAAATTTGAATTTTTGGCAATTTTTTACCCATGAAAGGGAACGACATAGACACCCAATACTGATAGAGGTACATACTATGGTCCTAGGCTACCACACCAAATTTTTAGATTTGGCAATTTCCAAAATTTAAGGGGTGGGCCAAGGTACCCTTCCCAAATTTTTCAAGGGGTGCACCAATGTACCCATGTCTTATGATAGATAATGGACCACTATACATGACCATATAACTATATAAGGTAATAGGACCTCATCCAAGGAGATAAATTAGGTCGAAAACCAAACACGTGGTACAACGTATTGCTTACGTTTATATTTTTGGCAATTTTGTACCCCTAGAAGGAAACAAGGTGGACCGCCCAAATTTATCATAATACATATTAGGGTCCTGTACTATAATACCCAATGTTTATATTGGTCAATTTCCAAAATTTAAGGGGTGGGCCAAGGTACCCCTCCCAAATTTTTCAAGGGGTGCATTAATATACCCATGTCATATGAAAGGGAATGGACCCCTGTATACGTCCATATAACTATATAGGGTAATAATACATCATCAAAGGGGATAAATTAGGTCAAAAACCCCAGAAATTTGAATTTTTGGCAATTTTTTACCCATGAAAGGGAACGACATAGACACCCAATACTGATAGGGGTACATACTACGGTCCTAGGCTACCATACCAAATTTTTAGATTTGGCAATTTCCAAAATTTAATGGGGGTGGTCCTATGTACCCCTGCCAAAATTTAGGGGGTGGGCCATGGTACCCCTGCCAAAATTTAGAGGGGGTGGTCCTAGGTACCCCTAGGTCATTGACCCAGGGCCAGGTCATTGACCTTTCACCCCGGTCATAAAAGAGAGTGAGGATGAGTCATTCGCGCCAACGGGGACCACTACTACTGATGTTTATTGAAAAAACCCTCTCCAATCAATGAAGATTAATCTTAGACTGGAGAAATGGTTATCCTCCGTTTTCATTATCATTTGGCCATGAAACAAACGCCTGACAGATATACAACCCCTGTATACAACTATGTGATGTTGGAATATATACCTCGCAAAGTATAATTCTTTTTCAAAAATTTCAGTACTTCTAGTAAAATAAAATCTTTAATTTAAGTCCCATGGTTATGCTGGTTAGGCTAAAGGAGAAGGTGATGATTAGAAATGAATGAAATGGTGGAATGAAGGAAGTGGGAGGAAACGGGAGAACCCCGAGAAAACCCACGAGCATGGTGTTTGTCCACCACAAAGTCCACACGGCGCGATGTCGGATCGAACCAGGGCCCCAAGCACCGGAGGTGAACGCCCTACCACTGAGCCACCGCGCCCCCACAGTACTTCCAGTTTACCCCTATAAATGTAATAAAGAACTAATGGCCATGTTTATATATATATATATATATATATATATATATATATATATATATATATATATATATATATATATATATATATATATTCAATTAGAACTGCACAATTTACACAAAATTTGGAATCGACACATGAAAACGGCACGTTTCTAGCACTTGTGGGTTCGATATTGATTGTTGAAAGGATTGGAGACAAACATATAAACTTTTCTGTGAGGAGAAACATATATGCGTAAATCTAGTATTTGAATATATAGATAATAATTGGAATAGTTTTAGTTTTGAGTGCTATTTTTTAATATTCGCAATATTGAAATTTTTGAACTTACATTTTTCGCGTGTTTGAAAAAAAGAGATATCATTACTAGTAAAATTAACCTAATACAAACATATTTATTTTTTTCAAATTTTTCCAGAAAATCGAAAAAAACGTTTTTTTAAAAAACAGGTTCAAAATTTGGGAAATTTGACAACACTAGTTCAGACACACTTGTACTTTGCCCAGCATTAAACTCTGATCTTAGTTCCGACGCAGTTCACTGCCTGTTCTGTTTTATCAGTCTGCCCAGCCTACGACGTTCGACATCTGTAATGAGGTGGGGGCGCCCAACCCCTCGACATTTGGACGTCTTTCCCCCTTGGTTTCGCCACTTGTTGAAGACAATCACCACAGCACTCCTAGAACACCTGACAAGTCCCGCAGTTTCCGAAATTCTCGTGCCGAGTGTTTCTGAGCGAGTAATTTCTTCAAAATAATATTAAAAATTATAGAAAAAAATTTCGAGACATTCGAGTCGAGTCGAGATTTTTACCAGCTGTCTCAACTCGACTCGAGTCTCGACACGAAAATTCGAGTCGAGAAATACGTTTGACTCGACTCGTCTCGAATTTTACAAAGTGTGTGTCGACTCGAATCTCGACTCGAATTCGAGTCGAGTCGAGTCGAGTCGAAATTCGAGACACGTCTCGACTCGTGCGCATCCCTAGAACCACCCGATCGCTCTCAATCAAACTTTCAACATAGATGAAGTTCGAACCTCAGAAGTTTTTTTTTTATTATTTCATTTTGATGGTAGAACTCAGGGGAGGGGAGGAAGGAGGGTAAATATATGAAAATGAATAAAAGTTAATAAATCTTTAACCACCCGAATGATCTCGATCAAACTTTCAACATAGATAAGGTTCGGACCTGGGATGTTTTCTTCATTTTATTTTGATGGTACAGTGTAAGGGAGCGGAAGGGGGACATATAAAAACAAAAATAAAATAAAATAAAAATAAAAATAAAAATAAAAATAAAAATAAAAATAAAAATAAAAATAAAAGTAAAAATAAAAATAAAAATAAAAATGACTGTCTTTGTGATTTCATCACACTTAAACCACCGAACCGATCATAATAAAATTATCAACATTGATGAGGTTCGAACCTGGGGTGGTTTTTATCATATCCCTTTGACGGTAGAACTTCGGGTAGGAGGAGGGGAGGGGAGAGAGATATAAAAATAAATAACACTTAATAACGTTTGAATCACCTGACCGATCTTGATCAAATTTTCAACATAGATGACGTTCGAGCCTGGAAAGTTTTTTTTTTTTTTTTTTTAATATTTTCACTTTGACGGTAGAACCTAGGGAAGGGGGGAGGGGAAGGGAGATTAATATATAAAAATAAATAGAACTTAACTGTTGAACCACCCAACCGATCTCCATCAAATTTTCAACATACATGACATTCGGGCCTGGGATAATTTTTATCATGTCGTACCCCGCAACATGGGAAGTGGAGATTGATATATAAAAATCACCGAAAATTACCAATATCAAAGAGCGCTTTAGTAATAGTAAAAACGGAACATATTACTTTTTTTCCTTATTTTAATTCAGCAAAATCGTGGTGTATCTTAGATTCCTGGACGTCTTAAATTCGAGTAATTATGGAGAAATTCTTAATTAAAGATGTTGTTAACGTGTTATTAAAACTACTTTGCTAGCCATACATATTTTTAATTTTGTATCATATTCAGTCATTCAGACAAAAATAGTGTCCTGCGCTTGCGCAGGACGTGCGAGCTTCCTAGTTTCCATTATTTTGTCAGTAACCTTTGGCTATACTCTCTTTTAAGCTTGGTAAAAGCTGCTTTTGACAGAAGAACTGCTCAGTGTACCGGGAGTTTTCTACTTGCACTGTCTTTATGGATAATTAAGTCTGAGGTAGTGCCATGGTTTGGAATAAGAAGTTGAATAAATTTTTAAAAGATGCAGTTAGAACTTAGAGATTTTGAGCTATTTCCAGGTTAACTGAAATCTACCTTCATGGAGATGATTTGTTCGTGAATCCAGTTACGATTGGATTCGATTCCCGTCATAGGGTATTGGGATGAGGGAATGTTGGTCTATTAAAGAGTTTTCCTTGGAACTTCCAATAAAGAAAGTGTAAGTACGTAATTTAGACGTTAACTTATGCCACTTTTAGCCTACCTTGAATGCAAGATTTTATTTTAACCCTGCATAGAGGCCATTTTAGTACAACCTTAAAAACTACGCTATTCTAATACATTGTATAAAATCATTAAAACGGATTTCTCTGAATACAGTTGTAGGCCAGATTGGACTCGAGGTATAAACAAACAGCCTTTGAAATTAAGGAATACGAAAGCAGAGTAAAGAGACTATTGTTTTCTGTATCTCTCTAGGTCTTTAAGCAAGTAAAAGAACAATTATCAGAAATTTACCTTTTTCCCCCTTTGCCTCTGCAGTGAAGTAGAGCAAATCAATTTCTTACAGAGCTGAGCTGAGGTTCTCCTGCTTTTTAGTCCAAACATAATCCTTCGAAAGTTAGAGATATTTACTTGTAAAAAAAAACATTAATATACCCTAACTGTATCTTAATTTCATTAGTTTATTTACTCTAAGGCAAAATATGAACCTTTTGAAGAATCAAACACGGTGACTGAACCTTTTGAAGAATCAAACTGTTAAGAACGAGCCAATGTTTGTGTGTGTTATTAGATCTAAGTGATCTGCTCTGAATCTCTCTCTCTCTCTCTCTATTGAAGCAATACAAATTTTCATCGGTTAGGGAAGTAAGAAAATGACCATAAAATTTAATATTTTTTTACTTTTTATATTGCAGTGAGTCGTCAAGTTTTACTATGGTATAACTGCTATATGTTTCCTCCATTTCAGGCCCGTAGCCAGCCTCCAAATTTAAAGGGGGAGGGGGGTTGCTAAAGGAAAACTAGGGTGGGCAAGTTTTAGGATGATTTCTCTATCACACACACACACACTATATATATATATATATATATATATATATATATATATATAATATCTGTCTCTGTGTATGGTGATGGATAATTTCTTATATTTTTAAAACTAAAACTAAAGCGTGAAAGAATTATCATTAAAATTTGAACTCATTACTCTGTAATTTGAGGGGAGGACAGACAGAGGTAGGCCTATATCGTTAGTACAACTGTATCTGAAAGCTAAAATACAATGTGTTTCCTTATTATTTATTTGTTATGGCAAGAAAATATTTCTTCCGTTTTCTCACTTTCAAGCAAATATAAGGAATAAAAATATTTTTTTAAAAATAGTTGGCCAAACGAACCAATCATTTAAATTTCCAGAGAATTAATGCAGGAAATACGTTTTTCAATTCCTGATCGACTGAAAAAATATTTTTGAAACTTGAAGAAATAACATACAGAGAGAAATGACATTTAATACTACCTTCCAACACATTCTACGTAGAGGGGTTTGAAAATCTTAAATCAATAGTTTGAAATACATGTGGCCTAGACAAATATATGCATATTTTTAAAATGCTATTAACCTGTTAATATTTATATCTCCTTAGGTATGAAACTTGATACCGGTATTTCTTCAAGTATCACTCGCTTTATTTTATACTTGTACTTCTAGATATGTTTTGATCAGTTTTTTTATGCTGATGTTTGAAAGAAGAAATGATATGTTTATGAGTTTTTGCTGTCTACAAATTTATAAATTTCATAAGATTAACAAACACAAACACAACACGCATATTGCAAGGTACGTCTTGCGACCTTGCTGGTATAAGATTTAAATATTAATGATAAGATATAAATATTGCTCAAATTAAATAAATTGTGTTTATTTATAAGGTAGATATCCAGGCCTGGAGTATATTAATTTATAGGTATATATCTATTCATATATTTTTTATCAATAGTGTAAGGTAATATTTATTCAATTTATGTTGTATATTTATGTATATATATTAGAGTAGTATTCCCCCATTACTTAAGAATTAATCATATTATTATTTACAGTTTAGTTAGTGCTATCGTTGTTTTTCCATGCTAACATTTTTTTCTTTTTAGAAGCCTGTCAAGGAGGCTAGCAGTGAAATCCATTGTATTCAGTCTCTTTTACTGGAAATTTTCCATTCGAGTAGTTGGCGCTAAAAGAACTTCAAAAGAATTTTTTGTTGCTATTTTATAGCAGGCAAAAACATATAAAATGGCTGCCTCCCCCATCTTCGGGGCTGTGCGTTTTAAGGAGTTCTGAGTGTAGGTTCTTGGCCAGCCAGTCCGCTGCACTGGAAGCGAATAGTGCAGTTTGCAGAGAGACCCCTCTAGATAGTTACTGTATGTAGTCAGATTAGAGATTCTACTACAATACAGATAGATGTCCGCAAAAAGCAAATGGGCTTTGGCCGTGAGATAGGTTAATCATATGATAGGGAGTTAGGAATAAGTTGTTATTTTAGATGTTTGATCCTACGCCTATAACAGAGGCTACTTGGGTCACTATTGATTGATTAGAATGGAAGTATTTAAGCTTCCTAAGGGTCTATGGCGGAGGTGAGTGACGCTCGTATAGACTCGAGGAATTGGTTCCGTCCTAGTGGTGGAGGAACATTTAATCTGAATTCAAATGCGTTTGGCTTCGATGCCTTGTATATGTAATTTTAGCATATTTAGGTGCTGTAAATGATTGGGGATTTTCTCACTGCAACTTTCATTCAAGAAAGTGTAAGAGTGAGTAATTTACCAAATTCCTTTTTTCCCTGAGTGTAAGGAAATTTAGTCTGAGTCATGGAGTAAAGGCTGACAACCTATCCTTAATAGAAACCTATCCTATATACATATATATATATATATATATATATATATATATATATATATATATATATATATATATATATATATATATATATATATATATAATATTTAAATTAGATAGGTTCCTTTTGTGGACTTAACTTGGAGTCCCAGAGACAGGGTTAGGCCCTGTGAGTCAATGACCTGTGAGTTAAGGTCCAGTCTTTAAAAGGCAAGGAGTACGGTCCAGGAGTAATTGACTACTGTAATCCGTATTTCCACAGGTCCCTATAAAATTAGAGAGAAATTGATGATTAATGTATTAGGATACTTAGTGGTTAGATTGAATTCTTCCTTTCTCCATTGGTTATTGGGGAAAGGTAAGTAGGAAGCTTAAGTGCATATAGGGGCGGAGAGGCGTCCTGAATTAAAGTCATTACCCTACCTATTAATTAGAGTATTTAATTTGTAAATAAACTATCAACCTTCAAATTTGTTATCTTGATCTTTCATTTAATATTCTTTGATATGAGCCAATAGATACCTAGACGTAACGAGCAGGTACTTATGAGAGGACGTATATACGGAAATTAATAATCATACTTGGAAGGAAAACAAGAAACAATAGGTAAGATAAGAATTTCCAAAATCTTCACATCTTCATAAAAGAAATTAAAAAGATGATATTTTTTCTTCCAATATATACACTCCTCATGTTGGCACACCAGTAGAAACAAGTTGAACAATCACTAACAACACAATCACAGTATAAGTTTCCTTGCTTTCTATGCTGCCAATGTTAGAATAATTGTCTAGAACGAGTTTTCTGATTATGTCCTTGTTGTAATTCAACAAAACAAGATCGGCTTTGCTGTCGAGACATCGATAACCTTTAAGGTTGTAAAACTGATGTCAAGCGGAAGAAGCAGTTTTCTACGGTAGCAGTACTACTTGGTATGGCTAGAGCTGCCTGTACCAAAAGATTAATTCCGGGAAAGGCTGCCCCATATGTTTGCAATGTATTACCCAATTTTGCAAGAGTAGTTACATTCTGAATAAGTGTTTTAGCTCAGTGCTATTGAACCGGGGGTGTGCGTACCCCACGCGAAGATTTTTCTGAGGATATGTAATGCTGCTTTTGCGGATCTGCTGGAAATGTCTGTTGACAGTTCACTGCAAATGAAATTCGATAGCTTGTCAATTTCTGATATTTGTATTTATGCACGAAAAGAGTACAATGAAATTAGTGATATTACTATTTCACAACTTCTTCTGATTCCATCAACATATTTATGTGAACAGGATTTCTCTGCATTAACATCAATAAAAACGACGCACAGAAATTGCAATTGCTTGAATCCAGAATCAGCTCTGATTCTTTCACTCTCGAAGATTCGATCAAGAATCGAGGAGTTGCCGTCCCGGAAACAAGCTCAGTCATCTCATTAACATGTTAGTTTGAAAGTTAGAAATACTTTTACTTTCTGAATTTGTAGCATTGTCCTCAGTGTACATATTATCAGGGAGGATTACAGGAAAATTTCCCTCAGTAGAACTGGATGTCTCCCATATGTTTTGAAATTTCCCATGTTATTTTTTTTCGGATGTGTATTTTATCCCTCTGTAAATAGTCTTTTGATTGGTACAGTCCTTTTGTTGGGCCTCTATTTGCCTCAGACTCGTAACCAACCCAAAGATATAGGAAGGACGTAGAAGTTATGGGGGCCCGAACCGACAATATTACCTAGGTATATCATCATATCATATTGTGGTTCATTTGCAAGCCTACTGTGAAAATTTTAGGGGACCAGTAAAAATTTAGGGGGTCCGACTCTTCCTAGCCTCTCGTGGATGCGGGTCTCATTTTTGCCCCCCTTTTTAATCAACAGATTATGCGTCTTAAGTTTAATAAGTTAATTTCGTTTTAATTTTTTTTTAAACAGCCTCAAAGGTACACAATTGGGTGGCAAACTGTTATGGGGTACGCGAGAAAAAAGGCTGAATAGCACTGTTTTAGCTAATTCAAGTTCAGCACTTAATTTTCAATGCTTCTCGGTATTCTAGTTTGTGAATCAATGGTCTCTTTAACAGATTCAATTTTTCCATTAGTCGTAGCTGAAGCAAGTAATGCAAACAGCTGTTACGACTTCATTGTTTTTTTTTTCTTGAAACTAATTTGTAACCACTGCAACAATGATCAATTATCTCGTAATATATTCTCAAATACTCTGCTTCATTATCACTTTTACCTTCAAAGTTAACACCGCTAGCATCAACAATACTTTCAGAAAACACACCTGGAAGATAACGTTTTCGTTTCAGTGGAGGGTCACATCCGATAACATCACATTCTTCTTTTACTGTATGAAAAATATCTTTGAATACAGTAGCTTTTCTCATTTCTTGCTTTTGACTTTGTACAGTTTCGATTAATTTCAGTGCTGTTTCAATAACTAACTTCTTTTGTTGCAATAGTACAGCGAACCACAAAAGTATCTCCCCCTCTAAGTGCTGTAATTCCATTTCTTGGGGTCCAGGTAATTTGCTGTTGTGAGAACGCCTATACAGATGCAACCCAACTTACACGAACATGACAGCAGTTGCTAGCACTGAGTTAGCTGAGTACGTAATGTATTATTTCATTATATACTGTATATTCAAAGAAATAAAAACACGGATCACGCATGAATCAGAAAATGCTTGAAAGTAGACGAAAATATCAAATCTAGAACAGCTGCTGGAAATACGAGTAAGTTTGTAAATGACTGTATCCATTGAGAGACCGTTTTCGATTATCCTTATTCCAACATCTTTTTTTCTTTCTAGGGAAGATATCTTGCTTGTCACATTGAGTATGCGTTAAAATTGAAACATTTGTAAAAGTTTCAGCCTTTCCGGGATTTGAATCCGGGTCTACCGAATAGAAGTTCAATGCGCTCACCACTCACCTACTGCGCCACTTCAGCTTCCACCCAAACTAATACCTAGTTAAAATAATTTCATGGAAGAATATACACAAGATACTAATGCTTATGTGAGTGTCACAATGACTTACTCGAGATTTCCTTGTTTAACTCAAAAACAAATTATATATACGTTCCTAAATGAGGAAAATATCACGAAACGTTTTTCAAGATGAGGCTACGTCATCGGTTTCATTTACCTTACATTTCTTCTTTACCATAACTTCAAATTTTCAAAGAAGAAAAGACGACAGAAATTATTTTCACATTCTTTGAATTGTATCAACACCTGTAGAAATAGACGATTCTGTGTTTATGTTCCATAACAACTAGTTTGGTTCCTAATATTCATATGAGGAATTTGTGACAAATTGAGCCTGTGGTACTAGCCGGGTGATCTCGGGCGTTCGGAAGCTGACCATGAGGCGCAACCCATTAGGGGTTCGAATTCCTCTGAAGAGCAAGGTCAGAATTTTAACTGTCCTTGGTATTTCTGCGTTCGTGTCCCTGTAGTGTTTGGAATACGTCGAAAGGACATGAGGTGCTAGTGGCGAACAATAGCCCGGTTGGGGCGATTTGTTTTTTAAAAAATGTGAAAGCAGGAAACTCCCATTGGAGCTACTTGGGTTCAAATCCCGTCGTGGAAATTATTAATTTTTCTGTATAGGAAAGTAATGATTATGTAATTGGTATTGTAATTCTCTTATTCCTTTGTTATTATTATTATTATTATTATTATTATTATTATTATTATTATTATTATTATTATTATTATTATTATTATTATTATTACCACAGAAGGAAAGAAAAAATAACAGTCGAAGCTACTCATAGGAAGAGAAAAGATATACAATAAGTCAGATGTAACTTAGGTTTACACATGAACGCTATAATATTATTACTTTTATGGATTTTCCGATGGAATTATCATTTATTGACAACAAATGGAATGTACATATTTGTTAGCTGATAACAGTAATGCATTTATTTTCGATCTTTTTCTAGGTAGAATGGTGAGGTGACATCTTAAATAGGATCATTCTCGTGTTCGATCACTGTTTGCAATTTGTGCACAGCTAGGAACAATTCCTAGGAACTCATTTTTGGCCCATACTACAGCAGTAAGGACGTATTCATCAATTCTTGTCCAAGCACGTTACGTTCCCAGACAGTACCAATGAAGGTTGATACGGATGACGTAAGTTTGTGTTATTGCCATTTCGCCTGTGAAGGAAGTCGTCTCAACTCTCAGACCCAGAGAAACTGAATATTTTTCATGTTAGTATACATCAGAAGTATCAATATTTCCAAATTATAAAAATTTTCTGAATTGGCTCAGCTGGAATCTAATCAACGTAATGAAACTAACTCTCACGCCACTACTCTAAGAAGACATTGTTCTGGGAGAAGGAAAAAAATGGATGAGCAGTGAATTCAGTAACTACACACTTTTACGATTCCAATGTAATAATGGTGTAATTTAGTGCCTAATGTTGCCTATTCTACCCATTTTCTTCAAAGTAAAACTTTTTTGAGAAAAGTATAATTTAATATTTGAAGAAAGAGTTCTACCTCTTCCAAAAAAAATGTGCTGTTTGTAGTAATAAGATGCAGTAAAGCTTTGGACTGCTATCTGTGCTGATAAAGTGCTATAAAATTTTGGACTGTTATTTTTAATGATAAAGTGCTGTATAAAATTTATTTACCAAAATATAATGGAATACACGTCAAACTTCGTTTTTATATATACTAGTACAGTAAAAGAGGATATTAACAAACCTATATGTTTCTGTATTTTTTGAACATTGTCTATGACTTGAATTTATTTTTTAATTGTGTTGAGTATTTATCTTAATTATTTCGAGTTTCATTTTAGTGCCTATTTTTTACATTTTAAGGGCTTATTTGACTGCCTAATTTCCAGGTTTTTAATGCCTAAACAACCGATCTTTAGTCATGACTTTTTCGAAAACCTGATACTTTCAATGTTATTAATACACAAATTTCATTGATCTGATCTCTTATTCACTTACTCTCTTATGATAATCAAAATCTTTCGGGTACTTCCCGTAGATATAGAAAGGTGAAATGTAGTATCCACGATTGGTGTAGCTTGCAAGTAAAAAATAAAAAAGCAACAGGATTATATATCCCTCTTACAAGCCCCCTACAATGGAGTGTGTTGATTACTCAACAAAAATACGTGAAATCCAATCAGAAAATCCATAAAATATAAAATATGTAGCCAAGTCTCGACTTTGCAATAATAATAATAATAATAATAATAATAATAATAATAATAATAATAATAATAATAATAATAAAGGAATAACTAATTACAATATCAATTAAGTAAACAATACCTTCCAATAAAGAAAAAATAATAAATGTCACGACTGGATTTGAACGCGGATCACGGTAATGGCAGTTCTCTGCTTTCACATTTTGCCATTAATTTTTCATACAAAGATAAGAAAATAAACTAGTATTTATGTTAGATACACATAGCACACACTATTTCTATACGTGTTGATATAATTCAAAGAATGTGAAATTAATTTCTACCGTCTTTTTCTTCTTTGGAAACTAAAAGGTAAAGAAGAAGTGTACTGTAAATCGGGGCCATCGCTGAAAATGATGACATAGCCTTAACTTGAAGAACGTTTCGTGATATGTTCCTCATTGAGGAACTTCTATATTTGTTTTAGGGTTAAAGGAGGAAATCTCGAGTAAGTCATTGTGACATACACATAAGCAACGTCTCCTTGTAGAGGGATAAATCGTTGATTCTTTTTAATTTGAGCAACAGAGTGCTCCAGTAACCGTGTATATTCGACGATAACCATTTGGGATCAAAGGAAATGCGTTCGCCATATAATTTTATAATAAAATTACGCGCATCTATTTACTTCATTTCATAGTTCTCTCATATTCACTTTCTAATATTCGGTGACAGTTGCCATCGAAATTCAAACAATTATACGCATAATAATAATAATAATAATAATAATAATAATAATAATAATAATTATTATTATTATTATTATTATTATTATTAATTTACGGGGCCCAGGCGGGAATCCCCGACTTCCCTCCTGGGCCAGTCTGCCCTAGCAGCGAGGACTACATTTTGGTCGCGCTCCTTTGATTCGTCGTCAAGAATCCCGAGGTGACCAATACGAACTATCGCCAGTCATGTGCATGCCGTTATTATTATACATTACTTTTTCCAGACGAATTGTTTCTAAAGTGAGCTCTGGAGGCAAGAGTAATCCCTGCGTCTAGATCATGAAGTGAAAAATATTGAGATGAGTGCGTATAATTGTATGAATTTCGATGGCAACTATCGCCGATCATTAGAAAGTGCATATGGGAGAACTATGAAATAAAATAAATAGATGCGTCTAATTTTATTATAAAATTTTATGGCGAACGCATTTTTTCTGATCTCAAATGGTTATCATCGAATATACACGGTTACAGGAGTCTCTGATAGGCCAAATTAAAAAAAATCTCAATGATTTTCCCCTTTACATGCGACGTCTCCTTCATCGCTTCCGTGGCGAGGTCGGAAGAACACGGATTGTAAGATTGTTGGTTCGCGCCCGCTTCGGGGTATTTTTAACGCGTTTTTTAGACTCACCTTAATTTAAACATATCACGCATACAGGTGTTTTAACATATTTGGGGGTCATTTTGTGGTTCATTGGTGTTTCTTTGCGTCTCTGCCGCTGGTAGTACAATTTTCAAAACGGAAGTGGGGCAACAGCGGATTGTCGCTGCGGGGCATCTATTTTTTGCCGAGAGATCTCTATTTGCCAAAGGGCACGTCCACCGACGCTTTCAGCATGTGATAGCTTGAGTTTCAGGTTCTTTACACTATCAGTTTTCTTTTTCTACCTGTCACAAAAGAAACTTCCATACAAAATAACGTAATAATCAAAAAATATGTAATAAGTATGTTTGAGTGTTCGGGACACACATCACGTCTTCGAGAGCCAACGTTTAGAGAGTTTTATTTCTCCAATTGAGTAACCTGGATAACTAACTCGACAATCTGCAATGTATATTACTGGCTCGTTAAAGAATATATTTATAAAGAAGTACTCGAAGAGATATATTTAAACTGTAGTTTCACATAACATTAGCCTCGATGCTCAAGCATTACGTTAAATTTCCGCATATCTAAATGCTGCAGCAACATCGACTAATACTACTTCAGTCACTAATTTTCAACAATTTACTTTGACAATTTAGATTTGCATTATTGACTATTGGTTCTTCATAACACTCTATATTTATTATGATCGAAACAAGAGTTTTACAACATTGAAATGATAAAAGTGTGCAATTTGCTTAAGACACTTCACACCAAGCCTTCCCCTACACTCAAATATAGGGATGCGCGCGAGAAGTCTCGTCTCGCATTTGCAAGACGAGACAAGAGACGAGAGTGGAAATTTTATGCGAGACGCTAGACGAGACTAAACCATGCGAGATGAGACGCTAGACGAGACTCGGTTAAGTCTCGCACGAGAAGTCTCGCAACATTTATGAATTACATTTAATTGTATATTTAGTGATTTTACATTTATTGAGTTTTCTAAGTTGAGCGTTAATGCCTCCAGGAACAAAAAAGTGATTGGGGCAATAGACATTTTATGAGATTTATTATTATTCAAGGTTGATTTTCAGAATTAAAGCCTTCTTTAGTTTCCAAACATCATTAAAAAAGAAAAGCTTTGTAAATTGGAAATTTATTACAGCATCGATTTAGGACTTTATTTTGCGACACATACACATACACGCGGGCGCGCACGAATACATGAACTTCTGTTTTTGGTCTGAAAATCGAACAAGACTCCCTATTGCTGCGAAATGTGATATTTCTGTTGTTTCTGTCTTTTTCACATTATTACTAGCGATTAATGTTGGGGGATGGCGGGAAAATCCCTTCTCGTCAAAGTTTATCCACGGTCCGGCTCGCAGAAATAACATGATATTTTTAGTTAGATGCCTCCGGATAGAATGCCTCTCAGCAAGCGATAAAATGGGTCTACAACTGATGTGTTGAAGTAGGAAGTTACACGAAACCGCGTTCTTGTAAGGTCAGCATTTTACTTAGCTCAGGATCAAAGGACATGTGGTCTGTGTCTGTGTGTGTCTTGACACCAGTGCTGTCGGGTTAACCAAAACTTTTCAGGTTTTGATATTCTGGCAACACTGCACTTAGTTCAACTGTATGATCTGGAAATTGATCCAGAAAGCTTTTCTCGTATCAAGTATAGTTTGCTGGATATTTTGATTCTCGCAATTGTTAACATATTGCGTTATCCACAAGTCCGTTGACACAAGTAATGTTATTCCTTGGTGGTTGGTGTAAAGGGAGATAGGCGACAATAGATGGCAGCACTGTTCTCCTCAGTAGAGTAGCCAAGATGTGTGTTTGGGGGGGCAAGTGCTGTTATAGGTACATATAGAGAAATTACAAACAAAAAATATATAAACATAAAAATATATTAAAAAATTACAAACATCAAAGTACCAAAGTACATTGTCGGACCTCTTTGGGGGGCGGCGCCTTTGCCCCCCTTCCCTACGCCACTGGACACAAGTAATGTATTTTTATATTTTCTCTGCTGCTTCCACAAATTTAATGCTAGAGAGTTTTAACTTTCTGAAAAGAAAGTTCAAACATATTCTAAGGAAACAATCCATGTCAATTTGGGATATTGTGACGTTAAAGCATTCGTCGGACTAGAAGCAGGCAAAGACAAGGTTGAAATCCGGTTAAATAAAGTGCATCCCTACTCAAATAAGCAACGTCTTCTTATATGAGCATTAGTATCTTGTATATATCTCACATAAAACGATTTTAATTAGCTAATAATTTGGACGGTAGATGAAGTGACGCGGTAGGTAAGTGGTTGGTGCATTGAATTCTGTTCGGCTGACCAAATCCTCTCCAGCATCAAACTTTTTCAGATGTTTCAATTTCAATTTTAATGCATGCTCAGTGTGACGAGCAAGATCTCCTATCCAGAATGAAAAAGATGTTCGAAAGAGGAAAATAGGAGAAGCTCTGTGAAGGAAGGCAATCATTTACAAACTTATCTCCTACAATTGTTCTTCATTTGATATTTTCATCTACTTTCAAGCATTTTCTGATTCATGCGTGGGCAGAATTTTTATTTCTCTGAACATACTGTATATAACGAAATAATGTATTACATACACAGCAATGTTGAGAATAATATGTGGTGTTCATTGGACCACATGATCCGAAACATAGAGATTTATCTTAGAGTAGAGAGCTGTTTCGTTAATCACCTAGATAAAAATAGAACTCTATTTCTACAGGTGTTGATACAATTCAAAGAATGGGAAAATAATGTCTGCAATCTTTTCTTCTTTGGAAATTAGAAACTAAAGTTAGGAAGAAATAAAATGTAAATGTGAACCATAGTTAAAAACAATGACGCAATCTCAACTTGCAGAAAGTTTTGTGATATTTTCCTCATTGAGTAACGTCTATATAACTTGTTGTTGAGTTAACCCTTTGACTACCAATTTGTTTTAAATGTGAACATTCTTTTATGTGTACTACTCCTTTAATGTGAGATATTTCTGGCATCTGTATACAGTTTTGGAAACTAAACACAGTCTCCTAATCACATCTGACTCGATGGGAGAACAATACGTATTTTTAGAATACTCTAAAAAAACAAATTCCCAACGATGTTTGAATTATTCATATAGGGCACACGTATCCCGTTCGTAGTAAAAGGGATAAACAAGGATACCTCGAGTACAGCATTGAGACACTCACGTTAGGAATCTATATTTATACGAACATTAGTATCTTGAGTATAGTCTTACATGCAACGATTTTAACGAGCTAATAGTTAGGTGAAGGATGATGTGACGCGATAGATAAGTGGTTAGCGTTAGCGCATTGAACTTCTATTCGGCGGACCCGGGTACAAATACCCGATAGGTTCAAACTTTTTCAAATGTTTCAATATCAATTTCAATGCATATTGAGTGTGACAAGGAAGTTCTCCTCTCCAGAAAGAAAAAGATGTTGGAATGAGAAGAATTGGAGAAGGTCTGTCAATGAAGGCAATCATTTACAAACTTTTATGAGCACAGCGGTCGTAGCGTTCGGACGTGTGTTAACATCGCTCCAGGAGTCAGTCATCTGTGACAAGATGGGAGTAGATACCTCAACTTGGAGAACTCGGATAGGGTTATTTGTTGTGAGAACTAAGTTCCAGTATTTCAAACCTCGTGCAAATTCTGATATTTGTGGTGCTGTGCTTAAACTCTCGTTTTTTGGTTTAATAATTGCAGTGCTACTTGTAATTGGTGGAGTGGAAGTAAACCCAGGCCCTAAGTCATTAGATGACTTATACAAAAAGCTACAAGAAATGGACTCAAAGATAAATGGAATATACAGTGTGACTAATGACCTAAATAATCAGCTGCAAGTAGTGGTGAATGAACTCAATGCTGTTAAAAAGGAGAACGAAGAACTGAAAATTCAGTTGGCTGCTAACAGTGAACTCTTGGACAAATTAGAAAATCATTCAAGAAGAAATAATCTAATATTTCGAAACATTGGCGAGTGCGAAGGTGCGGAAACTTGAGAAGAATCTGAGAAACGTGTTATAAAGTTCGTCACAGAGCAATTGAAAGTGGATCTAAACGCAAGTGAAATAGAAAGAGCCCATCGTCTAGTCCGCGGACATAACAGACCCATCATTGTAAAGTTCTCTTCCTACAAAAAGAAGAATCTAATATTAAAAAAATGCATGTCATGCTAAGGGAACCCATGTCTCAATTACAGAAGATTTCTCTGCCTCAGTTCGTCAAATTCGCAAAGAACTAACTGTCTTTATGTGGGATGCCCGTTCCAAAGGTGACCATGCAAAGCTTCAGTATAACAGGTTAATTATAAATAATAAGGCATTTACTCTTGAAGAACTGCAACAAAATAGTGCGACGCCATCAGGAGGAAATTCCGAAGAACGTAAATACAGGATTGGCAACACTACCAGTGGTTAACCAAACCCCGATTTCAGTGAGTGCATCCACCTGTGCAGAAATGCCATTGTCCGATAACAAAAGAGGAAGGAAGACCACCCGGGCGACCTTGCCTCACCCCCACAGAAGCAGAGTGTGACTAACAAAGGAATGCAATGAAACATGTGGTAAGTTATCTACATCTGATCTCCAAGAAATGTGTTTGTGTCGCTCAAAAATAGCAACTGGTCTTACAAATAATAAAGACTCTTTAAAAATATTCTATCAAAATGCTCGTAGCTTACGTGGTCGAACATGTGATTTCTTTTGTGGTGTATTAACTAACAATTACGATGTAATTGCAATCACTGAGACATGGATTAACGAATCTAATTATAATGCTGAGTTATTTGATACCAGATATAGTGTGTTGAGACAAGACAGAAACTCTGTCAAAACCTGTAAAACAAGGGGTGGGGATGTTCTTATTGCAGCCCTAAGTAAACATTGCATGTTCTTATTGCACAGGTGTGATGATAATTATGACTGCTTGATTGCCAAAAAAAAAAAAAAAAAACAGTGAGGGGAAAACCATATATATTTGTGTTGTGTATTTCTCACCGGGATCTAATATTGAATTGTATAATGATTTATTTACTCGCCTTGAAATTAATTGTCCTGTTCTCCTGATTGGTGATTTCAATTTATCGGAAATAAACGGTACGGAATTTAATTTTGAAACAAGCTCTTCTAAATGTAAGAATTTATATGAATTTATGTCTTATTATAATTTGCAATCATTAAATAATGTGACGAACGAAAATAATCGTACATTAGATCTAGTTCTGTCTAATATAACGAATTTAGAAGTCAGTAGGGAATATTGTCCACTAATTCCAGAAGATGTACACTATCCATCCTTAGTAATAAACGTGATGCAGCAGGGAACAGCGAAGATTAAAAAGAAAACTAATATATCAGGATATAATTTTAGGAAAGCTAATTTCTTAGAGTTGTATCTTGAATTCTCATCTATTGACTGGAACTGCCTGAAGAAATATGAAAACGCCAATGACCTAGTTGATAATCTCTATTATATTATTTATAGTGTATTTGACATGTGCGTGCCACTTTGAATTGTGGAACTTTATAAAAAATAGGACTAAGCATCTTCTTGGGGGGAAATTAAATTATGAGGGACGCAAACTTTATCATAATGATGAAATAGCCAATGCTTTTGCACAGTATTTCTCGTCAGTATATGTGCCAGATTCAGATTTCACTGACATTCCTACGAACAATTTATTAACTTATGTAAGTAACAAACTAGAGTCACTTACCATTAAGGAAATCACTCAATCTGAAGTAGAAATGGCAATCAAAAAATTAAAGCCCAGAACTGATAATGGCCCTGATGGAATACCTCCATATATCGTAAAGGGTTACCAAAAACTAATGATAAACACGAAATAAATAACTACCGACCTATATCAATTTTATTTACTTTTGCAAAGATATTTGAACAAATCCTATACTGACAGATAATTGACCACATCCAACCGTAATCTCACCATATCAACATGGCTTTATCCCACACAAATCAACAACAACAAACCTTGCACTTATCACAGACTTTATAGCAAATTCGTTAGATGTAGGATGTCAGGTTGATGTAATATATATATAGATTTTGAGAAGGCATTTGACAGAGTCAATCACAAGGTACTATTACATAAGCTAGGTGAATATAATTTCTCTTCTCCCTTGATCAAGTTGTTTTCATCATATTTAAATAATCGAAAACAAACTGTTATCTACAAGGAATATAAGTCATCTGATTATATTGCATATTCTGGAATTCCCCAGGGCTCTAATCTAGGTCCATTATTGTTCCTTTTATTCACTAACGATCTCCCTGATCATATATTATTAAGTAACAAATTGCTTTTTGCTGATGACCTCAAAATATACGGTAGGATAAGGGCCATCCATGACTGTCTCGATTTACAACGTGACATGGAAAATATTGCTAATTGGTGTTCTCTTAACAAACTTAATGTAAACATAAACAAATGTAACATTTTATCGTTTACCAGAAACAAAAGTCAAATAGAGTTTGATTACTCAATGAATCAGATCTTACTAAATAGATTAAATTCAGTCAAAGATCTTGGAGTTATATTTGATACGAAACTGACATTTAATAACCATATAGAGAACATAGTTAACGAATCTCTCAAGATGTTAGGGTTCATAATTAGAACTGGAAAGGAATTTAACAATAGTGCTACACTAACAAAAATGTATTATGCCTATTTCCGATCAAAACTGGAATATGCTGCTGTGATTTGGAACTCATCCCAACAGCAATAGAAACACCAACTGGAAAAGGTCCAATCTAAATTTATCAAATACTTGACGTACAAGACAACTGGAATCTATCCATATTATGAAAATTATCTAACATTAATAGACAACTTCTGTATCCCTACACTTGAACAAAGGCGAAATGTGACAGATTTGATTTTTCTCCATAAAATAGTACAAAACGAATTTAATTGTACGGATCTCATATCAACATTAAATTTTCATGTCCCAACACTTAAAACTCGTGCTAATAACTCTGGTCTGTTTTATTGCAAAAAAAGCAAGGACCAACGTATTATTGAAATCACCAATTTGGAGAATGTGTTCTACTTATAACAAAATATGTATCAAACACAAAGAAATTGACATCTGCAATATGAACTCTATGTTTAAGAAAACTGTTGTAAATGTATTATGTAATACACCAACACTATAATTGGGCTTATGCCTGTTGTGTTGATGGCAAATAAATAAATAAATAAATTATTTCCTACAATTGTTCTAGATTTAATATTTTCATCTTCTTTCAAGCATTTTCTGATTCATGCGTGGTCAGTATGTTTATTTCTTTGAACATACTGTATATAACGAAATGATACATTACATACACAGCAATATTGAGAATAACATGTGGTGTTCATTGGACCACATGACCCGAGCCATAGAGATTTATCTTAGAATGGTGAGCTGTTTCATTAGTCACCTACTTCACAATATTACCTGCATAAACAATTTGCTCAGGGCTACCAAACTGCTCTCAGTGCCGAGAGAAGTTACGTGTAAGTTGGGTTGTATCTGTCCAAACGTTTTCAAAATTGCAAATTATGTGGATCCCAAGTAATGGAATTAGAACACTTAGGGGTTAGATACTTTTGCTGGTGGCTGTACACACACTTCTTTCAGTTTTCAACAACGCCTCGCATGGGTGCAACCAACATTGAACCTTGGTTGTGCGGGCTTACGTTAACTACATATGATATGTGCCTGGGAAATGGAGTAAGGATTTCCTTTGCTGTGTCTTTTAACAAGGTTCTTAATTAACACCCAACAAATATCGCTGCTAACAGCTAATCTAATATCTAAAAATGAAACTGATTATGTGGATGATCGAATATAGCTAAACTAGATTTTGAAATAGTTGAAATAGATTCTGAAATATATTTGCCTGTTACCTAATTTGAACAGGGATTTTATCACATCAAATTAAAATGCGTATCGTAAGAACGGAGACTGAAAAATTGGTTATTTCAGTATATCAGTACTGTTATAGCCTATCAGTAAAATAAAACACCGAATATAAACTTCTTATTACAAATAAGCAGAGAGACACGTGTCCCAGCGTTTTTGAAAATTCCTAATTTATGATGAGAAAGAGAGAAATTTATATATATATATATATATATATATATATATATATATATATATATTCATATTCACCTAAGTTTAAACGCGTATGTGATGACATCACGGGAAAACGGCTAAACAGTCTGAAATGTATTTTTGGTTTAGCAGATGCGTAACTACAGGATGGGTGGAGTTGCAAATAACTAGTAGCCCAGCCCACCCATGACCCAGTACAACTTTTATTATTTGTTTTTCGAGAAAGTGTTCTTAGCATTACAGATCAGATGGTATCACTTCTGCATATATCAATGCATGCCATTCTTGAATCTTACATTATTTTCGTAACTAGTAAGAATTCTGTCTTATGTATAGGTACAGTAATAATGAAATAATAGTAATTCTATGTTGATAATTGTACTGTATTAGCGGCGGAGCGCGATGATACTTCATAATGTCTGAAAGTTTCCGGGTTTGTAATACTACTTCGTCTCTGATTATGCACTTTGGCTGTAGACATAACAACGAGTGATGATAAAAATGTCTTCGAAGAAGTAATAGACAAATTTCGACCAATCAAGTCAAGAAGATTTTTTAAGGTAGAGGAAATCGTATAGAACACTTGATTTATAAAAGCTTTTTCCTAGATGTAATTTGTATATATTTTGTAAAGTGGATATTTTAACACTTTCTCTAAAGATCAGATGTTCTGTATCTTCTTTCGTTCGAATGAGAAATCACACTTGAAGTGCCAAATTTACTGAGGCCCCATTTGATGGTCTGTGGCGCCCCCATCCCTAGTTGGGGATATAGTAAAACTCTTTACATTTAACAATTTATTTGGGAATGAACACCCTTATCACTTTAAACAATGAATATTTGTGGTTTTGTGAATTTGTTGTGAAAAAAGAACACCGACAGGCAGAAGCGTCTAAAGCGATTTTTCATGGGGAGCAAGAACCCCCATCTACATAAGAATTGTACTTTTATATTAGTAAATTAGTAGTCAATGGATTAAAATATAAACCCTGTAAAACTTATATTGAGGTCAAAGGTTATAAAGTTCCTATGCCTGCATTTAAATGCAAAAAATTACAATTGTCCAATGTCCACTGCAGAAGCAAATGATACAGGTTTGTTATAAGAATTCGTTGGGCAGTTGAAGCTATACATGGAATGCTGAAAGAAAAGTATCGTCTGTTGGATGAAATAGTTGACAATGAAATGATAGGTAGCATCGGCCCGTATTATAGAATTGCTAGTTTTCTAAACAATAAATTTTCCATATGTGTGACATAAGATGAAAACCACTCCGCAATCACCGCAATCATGAAATCTGCGGAAACTTCAGGAAACGAAAATACCTTTGCAGCCTTTATTGAACAGAAGAAATTGCGAACAGAGAAATTCTGTTTACATCTATTTCTTCATAGGATCTTGAAGATATTCCTCGAATGACCGAAAAATATTTGAAAGCAGTGGCGGATGTAGCCCGGGGCCGGAGGGCCTAGGCCCTCCCAGTTTTCTCAGTGACAAAAATAATAGAACCTAGAACTATTATTTATATATTTTGAAAAGTTTATTGTTTTGTGGACCCTTCCAATATAAACAATATGTTATAGGCAATATGTTATTTGGCTGAAATGTTGGATGAAAGAGGTAATATTAATATGCAGCATGTTGAAGACAACAACAAGATACTGAAAACGACAGTGCATTCAAGACATACAAATGCTTCATCTAAAACCAAATACAGAAGGTTACAAAAGTGTCATTAGGTATTGTTGCGACAGTGCAAATGGATTGCCAACAGTTGGCTCTTGCTCCCATGTTGCAGTCATTATTTATTACCATAGTTACTGAAGATATTTGTCGAGGATCGGTATGGTATGGTTGGTTTTGGCTAATTTTGACCATGGCGTACCCGTGTTACAATTTTGGAAAACGATATGTGATTGTAGGATTAAAGCGACATCTCAAATTATATTTTTCATAATTCAACTCGCAGACCATCATAGGTCAAAAGGAGCTCAAAATATTGAATCGATTTTTTGAGGGGGGGATGGTCGGGGAGAGCTATTATTTTTTCAGACAAAGCCCTTGTATATACCTATACATACATCTAAGTTTGAATAAAATCGATAGAGCCATTCTTGAGAAATAAATTAATCCCATTTTTTCGATTTTGCGCCATTTCTCATGAACCAACGAGAGTTGAGGTTTCGGCTGCAGGGAAGCAAACTGGTTCAAATAATCAGCTCCAGGATTATTTGCTCCAGGATTTCTGCATTTCTCGTTTCTGTAATTTCCACGAAGCAGTATCCAGTGTCTTTTTCAACAACACCAACGGCCCACAGAGAATCTCCTCTCAGTTTCCGGCCTTGATGATTTTTACGAGTATACAGATGACATTCATCCATCTCGATTTCTCCGGTGAGTTTCCGCCGCTTACCGACAGCATAATGACATATTTCTCGGAACACTTTTGTCCACTCTGAAATAACACGTGGGGTAACGTTAGTTCTTTCAAAAGCATCCATTCGTCGTGATTCGTCTCCTTGTAGCCAAATGTAAATGAGGCGAAGGATCTCCGTAAATTTCAAATGGATGTTCTCAAAAACTGTGTTGTGAAGAGGGGAGTATCGCTGTCCACATGGTGGTTTGCACTTTCGCTTGAGACGCTTACATTCTGAACAATTTCGTGATCTGCATCCTTGGTTCGAGCAGCGAAAGCCCCAACCCAATTTCAGATCTTTCTGATTTATGACCCGTAAGTGACTGTGGCACACAAAGCAGGTGAACTCCTCCCTGTACTCATCTTCTGGACGATGAACTAACTGGTATTTCTGCAGAAATTTAATTGCGAACTCTTCAGAATTGAATATGCTAAGAAAGTTGTCCTTTGTCAAGTTTACCAGTTCGGGCCATATGCCCTCGTCGTTCTTTTCTGTTGTAATCATTGGCTTTCGCCACTGATTCATCTGTTCTTTTTTGTTTAACATAGTATGAGTTTGTTGAAAAACCAAACTGCTGCCTGAAATCAATCACCAAAAATTGGCATGCACTCTCAACAACAGGAACAGAGACAAGAGCAGAGCAGAGAGCAGAGATTTCTTGGCGGTTTTTGTGGTTGATTTAAGTACCGGGCTTGGGCCCTTGCCTTCCATTTGTGATGTTGACTGTCGTTTGTTTTGCGTGCTTATTTGTTGTGAGAGAGGACGCAACTGTCGCGCTCCTCTTTTGCTGTTCCTATGTCAGTTTAGTGGTTGTGCGTTTTAGGGGTGCGGCATCTTGTAAGTTCGTCTTCTTGGGTTGGCCGTTCCTATGGTGGCTATGTGTTGGTGTGGTGAGGCTCTGATTGTCCTCCAGAAGTTGGCTGATCTGTGAATTCTGTAGTCATGTAGAAATGGGAGTTCCAAATCTTCATGTATTTGCTCGAGGCGAGTGTCTCTCGAGTGTCCAGTGATAGCCCTGGCTACTCTGTTCTGGATGACTTGTAGTTGGCTGAGGTGCGTTTTTGCTGCGTGTTGCCATGCAGGGTGGGCATACATCAGGATGGGACGAATGCTCATCTGATATATATGGCGTTTGGTTTTCAGGGTGAGGGATGGGGAGAGGAGTAGCGGTAGCAAGGCTTGATGGCGTTGACTGGCTTTCTTGGCGATGGAATGTATGTGGTGAGCAAATGTAAGTTTCCTGTCCAGTATTATTCCGAGGTATTTGGCATCATCTCGGTTCTGGAGGGGTGTTCCAGCCATGGTGATCCTGACGTGAACCCTTCTTCTGTTTCTTGTGAAGTTTACTACTGAGGTCTTCTGTTCGCTGACTTTGATCTTCCACTCTTCAGACCATCGGTGGAGAAGTTCGGCGTGTCGTCTGAGGTATAGTTCAGCGTATCTGATGTTTCCATGGCTGGCAAAGATTGCCGTGTCGTCTGCGAATGTTGCTACCGCTGTGTTGGGGGTTGTGGGAATGTCCGCCGTGTACATGGCGTAGAGGGTTGGGGATAGGCAGGATCCTTGGGGGACTCCTGCTAGGATAGGTCTGGAGGGTGTTAGGTGTCCTGCATGGGCAACACGAAAGGTTCTTCCTTGAAGAAAGGATTTGATGATTCTCAGAAGGTAGTGCGGAGTGCCCTGGAGCATCATCTTGTGAAAGAGGCCTTCGTGCCACACCTTGTCGAATGCTTTTTCTATGTCGAGAAAAAGCCCCAAGGTGTGGCCTCCCTCGTTGAATCTGTCACATATCTTCTCTACCACCCGTACCAGCTGCTGATCCGCGCAGTGTCCTTTCCTGAAGCCGAACTGGTGGTCCGGGATGATGTCATGATCTTCTATGAATTGCTGAAGTCTGCTCTGCAGTACTCTTTCAAACACCTTATCTAAACAACAGAAATTATATACTACCAGGATACTGTAAATATAACAGTTTGTTTTAAAGTAGTTCACATAAACTTCACAATTCATGCAATTTGTATTTAAATATTAATTTCCAGGAAATAACTAATTATTACAAAATAACCTGTAAGTTAGTTACAAATTACATCAAACATGAAGCTGAAACTTTATGTACCGGAAACATTATTTCTTTTCTGCCATCTATACGGCATCATATATAAAATGCTCCTATAGTTAATATTTTCCACTAGTTTCTTGAACTCCACATAACATAAGAGTAAAACAAATTATTTTCATATACAGTGAAATTTGTATTAATCAAAACTTAAATAAGGCGAAAATTTATCTATATCGGAAACCTTTTAAAATCCCAATGGTTAATTTTATTTCTTCCCAAATTTGTGCAAAACGGAAATCTGACCCAAACGTAAGAAAATGTTGAATCCAATACATTCAGTTTCATACAAGTTTTACTGTAATAATAATAATAATAAGAAGAAGAAGAAGAAGAAGAAGGAGGAGGAGGAGGAGGAGGAGGAGGAGGAGGAAGAGAACTTTTACTCCAATATATCCAAAGCAGATGAACATGATTACTTCTGATTGATCGTCACTCGTTTTATTCACTTGTAAATATTTCGATCTTTTTAAGTATATTATGCTTAGGTAGTGCCATTTCCTATTTTCTACGTTTCTACTTATGTTGCTTCAGCGTGCCGCTCAGTCAATAAAATATAAAGGAGTACTTTAAATATAGTAGGCTAGTAGGAAAATATATAGTAGGCTACGTGCCAAAAACTAAAAAGTAGATTATTCGATAAACAAGAGTTATTTGTTATATACACTACTATTTATCAATAAATCAAACAAACTATTACGATTCGGAAAGTCCTAATTACTACATAAGAAAGGAAAAGGGAAACAAATTTTCATGTATCGGAGTCCACAGAAAGGTTCACATCAAAATTATGCAGGAAACCGTCGCAACGGCATCCATATTTCAAAATCAAGTATCTTCAGTTTCAAAAGTGTGATCGTCAAATTTATTTCGAATCAATGTTTCTCACAGTTTAATTTACGATAATTGTCAATAACCGGTGTGAATCAGTTTGCTTCGCTTGTGACTTCAAATTCGAATATTTCCAGTTGCGAAATTCGAAACGTCAAAATTCCTTCAAATTCATGTATCTTGTGGTCTAATTTACTCGAATCATGAAAAAACAGTGTGAACCAGTTTCCTTCCCTGGTGACTTCAAATTCGAATATCTCGAGTTCCGAAATTCGAATCGTCAAAATTCCTTCAAATTCACGTTTCTCGTGGTCTAATTTACTAGATTCATGAAAAACCAGTGTGAACCAGTTTGCTTCCCTGGTGACTTCAAAATCGAATATCTCGAGTTCCGAAATTCGAAACGTCAAAATTCCTTCAAATTCACGTTTCTCGTGGTCTAATTTACTAGATTCATGATAAACCAGTGTGAACCAGTTTGTTTCCCTGGTGACTTCAAATTCGAAAATCTCGAGTTCCGAAATTCGAATCGTCAAAATTCCTTCAGATTCATGTTTCTCGTGGTCCAATTTACTAGATTCATGATAAACCAGTGTGAACCAGTTTGCTTCCCTGGTGACTTCAAATTCGGATATCTCGAGTTCCGAAATTCGAATCGTCACAATTCCTTCAAATTCATGTTTCTCGCGGTCTAATTTACTAGATTCATGAAAAACCAGTGTGAACCAGTTTGCTTCCCTCGTGACTTCAAATTCGAATATCTCGAGTTCCGAAATTCGAATCGTCAAAATTCCTTCATATTCATGTTTCTTGTGGTCCAATTTACTAGATTCATGAAAAACCAGTGTGAACCAGTTTGCTTCCCTGCAGCCGAGGTTTGAAACGTGAGGGATTAATGTATCTTGGGGTACCTATATATGACCCACTTGTCCCAAGATTCATCTGGGGCCATTTCACTATTCTTATCCACCCACGCCCTTTATGTTCCATTCTGTTCCCTTCTTACAGTGATACAATCTTTGATGGTGTGAGCAGCAATTTCCTGGTATTCCATAGATGCTACACTGACGGAATAATGAAGGCATGTAGCATACATAGAAACTTATGTTATATGCGTAAATAATCTAATATCCGAAATTAACGGCCATTTCTATGTTACATCCTGCAGTTAATGTAAAGGTCCACACGTAGTGTCGTACTCATTTTTCATGTAAGTATAATGACGTCATCTACAGTACCAGTACATAACTACGTATGTACAGATTAATAATGAGGATACATACTGACTACCAGTATGCACCATAGTTGCAAGAAGTATGTAACATACACCCTATATGTACGTTTGTTACGTTAATTCATCGGGCATCAGCTACGTACATTAGGGTGGATCGAAAAAAATCAAAACTTGTTCAATTAAATAGCACTAGGTGTGAAAAGTTGTGTATTGGCTAGTACAACATTCGTGAATTTTTTCATAATTTTTGTACTTTATTTTCATTTCCCGCAAGGGCCTCAAAATTTTGCAATTTTTATGATTTTTTTTTTTTTTTTGAAAATATTGATTATTTTAAAGTTTCCCAATGAAATCGAACTAGGTGACAAAAGTTACACAATGACTAGATTGACTACATCATTCATGATTTTTGAAATAATTTGCATCTTCATTCGCCGCAAGGGCCTGAAATCTTGCAGTTTTTATGGTATATTCTACAGCATTTAGATGGCGCAACAGTGAATCCTCAAAAGTTCTCGGGAACTATAGGTAAAAGTTTAACCAATTGTGAAGATTTACCAGTCGTTAATTTTCAAACGAATGAAGGAACTTTCCCGGCCATGGAAGAAAAAGACGTCAAACTTTAGCACAGTCCAAAAACATATGTGGGATATTTGCAAAGCAATCTGTGCTGGTGAGTGTTCACCGAAACTTTCATCAAGAAGTACTGAAATAATTATCCAATGCAAGATGGAACACTACTACTAACGTAGTGCTTAGAGTGTACTGTACATGTGCAAACCGCTGACAATTACCTGTACTGTTAAACTAGGCCCCTTTGCATTTGTTTATCTATGTAAATAAAAATTCGACATGTTTCAAGTTAAAGTTCCAGAAGGGAGATTAAAGTTCCCAGATTTCCCTTTTATGCACAGCACTTGGAAAATGTAAAAAAAAAAAAAAAAAAAAAAAAAAAAAGGAACAATAATCGTATTGATTTCAATGTTATATTCTGCACAATATAGCAGATATGCAACAATACAATAAGGTGTATATATTTCAATAATATCGAAGTATCCTTAGACGCGATTTGCTAAGAATAGGAGCCAAACGCACGATTTTTCTTGCTCGCGAATTAGATTAGTTAGAATTATGCGCAGAGTCCGCAAAGGTGCGGGTATATTGCCTCGCATCAGGGAAATTGCTAGAGATACAAATTCCAGCATGCCCCCGAATGCAAGGCAGCGTGGTCCGTTAATAGGTGGGTGCACCTCTTTCATGCCGACGCCCGTGGGCATGTATGATTCTTCTTGCTATAGAAGTTTCGTACCAGAAAGGAAACGAAGATACCGAAAGCCAAAAACGAACATTAATATTGAGGAAGATCCCACTTCGAATTCTAATTTGGATCCATTAATAAGATGTTCTGTACACGGTGCCCAGCTCAATGACACAGGAAATGAAAGATATGTTATTGTAGAAGATAAAGAAAAAGAATATGATGGTGAATCGAAGAGCTCTGCACGAAATGAAGAGCCATGTGAGCATCTTCTATTGAAGACGTCTCTAGACACGGTAACGTTCGGCGAAGGAGGAGATGGAGAAAAGTCTGCACTTGTAAGTGAAAGAGAAAATGTATTACAAGTTCCACCATCAAGTGGCACTGAAAACTATTCTGTAGAAGCCGACATTTCTACAAATAAAGTTACGTCTGAGTTAGAGGAAATAAATGAGACAACAAAGGTAGTATCCGAGATGTTGTTCTCTTGTGTGTTTGGAGTATTATTTACGATGTGTCCAGTTCCAGATGTGCTAGAAATTCGCCAGACATATTCCAATAAAAGACTACGAGCTGGTTTACCTGCAAAGCGAAAATCTCTTTATATTATTCCCAACAAACAACTTTTTAGTTATGATAACTCTATCTTCCACTGGAATCATTTATCTGAGGTATTTGAGACAATCTACTTTCCTGTGTTTCAGAAAATGCTTACGACAGGTTTTGTAGCTTTGAATTGTGTGCGAGTTCCGTTGAGAGTGGGAACTTTGTTTCACATACTTGTGACTCGACCCAAAGCAAACGAAAAGCGTTTAGCAATAGACACGTTTATTGAAGAGAATACGAGTGTCGTTGACATTTTGAAGGAAGAGAACAAATTACCAATTCCTTTGGATATAATGACTGAACTGGAACAATTCTTTAGAAACGGAATGAAGCTGAAAAACGTGCCAAACATTTATGCTTTAAATGTTGACCAAATTAAGAAGAAATGCTTTGATCAAGTGGAAGTGTCCTCCGACCTTGTATTAAAACTTGCAGAATTCGAGGGAAAATGTGTTAAACTAGCAGATGTACAAAATATCTATGTGGAAAATAGTAAGCAAACGACAGATAAAATCTTTGATGAGCTTGAAACAAAATCTGAAAGTCTAACTGAACTGGAAAAGTTTGCTGAAAATGGACTGAAGTTAGGAGACATCCCAATCATAACTGCTACAGTTGGTGGAAGAAAATGCCAGGGCATGGGGAAAGTAATGGCGAAAGAGGTGCAAATTCATAATTATTCTTGTTATAACCATATGGAGACTCATCCAGATGAGTTTCCATCTGGGGTTTTTACGAATGAGCTGAAGCTGTACGTCGAACAGATGGAAAGTTTTATTTCTATGGAACTGGGCAAGGAACTAAGAAGAAAGTTAAATAACATAAGTGATGAACATTTTCTCGAGAAAACTCTCATGCTTGGGGAAAAAGTTTCCTCGTTTAAAACCACACTGTTACGTGACACGGAAACTTACATGAACTTTTTACTGGATAGTAATTTTGAGTTAGTAAGTGGAAGTGTGGACATTGAAACAAAGAAGTTGGTTATCGCCGACATGATTAAAATAGTCATGGATCTTCATAAGGAGAAGATCGAGTTATTTTTTCAGAAGGTATGTACATTTCAAGGAACTTAATTACTACATGGTAGAAAGAAACAAAGTTTTATGATACAGATGGCTATCAAAATAATGGGAACAATTGAAAATGCAATTTATATTTTTAATACGTCATTCGCAAGAAAAACTGTGATTCATCGTAGAATAGAGACATAAAAGTCATAAATAGTTTCCATATAAATAATGGATCACGCGTAATGCAGTGAAGCATGCAGTTTCGTACGCGAGGATAGAGAAAGATATCTGCTACAGAACTGACCAAGGCGTTCAATAATGCTGGAAGTCTGGAAAGTGGCTGGCCAATATAGGTGTTGGGGCCACAGTGGCTCAGTGGTAAAATGCTTACCTATACAGCGTGGGGTCCCTGGTTCGATCCCCAACGAAGTAACTTTGTGATGTCAACATCGTGCTCGTGGGCTTTCTCGGGTACTCCCGTTTCCTCCCACTTTTTTTATTCCACCAATTCTTCCAACATCATTCACTTGCTTTAATAATCACCTACCTTAGCCTAAAGGGCATAATCGTGGGACGTTAAACTCATTTCGTTTTTCAAAGTGTATGTGTTGTAATTCATCCTGATGTTCATGTAATTATGCATCAACAGATCCAGTGTGTTAATTGAAATATGGTTATCTCGAAAAATTTCGCCATTGGCTTGAAACAAGATTTGCACCATAAGCTTCTCAAAATGAGCACATAATCACCGATAGTAATGCATACTGTGAGCACATAATACAGGACTCACGAAATTGTGACCCAGGCAATCGCAGAACTGCTGTCACGTATCGCGCTAGGGAGGAGGCAATTACGGGTATAAGTTTCTTTGGACCCTCACATACATAAACACATCTTCTTGTTTTAAATAAGGTACAAGAAAATTGATCGGACTATATTAGATATTTCCAATAATTGGCAGTCTACTTTGCATGGTCTCGTCGCCATTCGTTTCACGCTAAAACATTATTGGCATAGACCAGTGGTCAGAGAATTGAAACCTGGCTGCGAATGTTCGGATTATGCAACTTCCTCTCAAACTATGATTATTACAGTGATATGTTAAATATATTGATTGAGTTCCAGAGTCATTTTTGTAGCATTTACTCTACAGTCCTTGGTGATAATCCTTTTCAATGATCAATGATTCATGTCACTGACAGTTTTCTTTCGTGCACTATTACTTTTCGTCGATATTGTTTTGTCATGGTCTCTGTAGGCCGTCATCACCTTCAAGATGGTCTCCGCGACATACTGGCCACCTTAAATACACTTGCTCTAACTAACCTTATATTCATAATTTAACCTCTTTGAAATACAGATCATTTCCCGTTTTGCAACACTTATGTCTACATACTTCAAGACACTCCTTTGTTGTACCTCATCTGATGCGCTGTAGGACACCTAACACAATAATAACAAATTTCATGCGCTACATATGCATTTCACTATTAGAATCTCTACATCTTACGTGTTGCAAACTACATGAGTTTCCAATATATTGTTAAGAGTCTTCATCCCGGCGAAATTAAAATACCGCTAATTTTACAGTAATTATGTGGAATCTTCAAATAGATAAAAGATAATTGAAATGTCGAACAAGAGCGCCCTAGACAATATTATTTTACATGAGAAACCGTTATCACGACTCACTTATCTACTTTCGATTTCAAGCCATTTTGAAAATTGGGATTTATTTTCGCGTTTCTAAACAGCTGAAAACGGAAAAGCCACTAGGTGACTTATGATAATGGTATCTCACGCAAAATAATATTGTCTAGGGCGCTCTTGTTCCATATTTCAATTATCTTTTATCTATTTGAAGATATCACATAATTACTGTAAAATTAGCGGTATTTTAATTTCGCCGGGATGAAGACTCTTAAGCATCAATATATAATATTAGTTATAGAAAGGATAAAATGCAATGGTATAACGTAACTAGCTTGAGGTCCGACTCGAAATGCCCTATTTTCCGCTTGGAATAGTCAAGTGAACTATGGCTTTAAAACATCAAGAATCATTTTAATGCTAGGTTCGAATCCCTTTCTCTACCTAGAGCACAGATATTTTTGTCATTATTTTATCAGTGTAATTTGTTTCTCGCTTTCTTCTTTAGCCTATGAGACATAAAGTATAAATATAGAACTCTATTATTAACTTGAAACCAAATTACGATGTATATATTTCTTCACTACGGACTAAAACCGTAACTCTAATCTTATAACTACAGGTACGTATACTTAACTATTTAATGGAAACATGTAGAACTGCAAACACGTTAGGTATCGGGGTTGGCAACGATCAGGCAGTGATAGCAGCGCCGACTGGTGTTAGTTTGATGGATGTGTGAAGTAGTAGAATAATAGTGTGCAACGAACTGAGCAGACGTTAATAGTGCAAAATGGGCGACCTTCTTGACTTCCAAAGAGGACAAACTGTTGATATTCTGTTACGTGGTGCGAGCGTTACGAAAGTGGAAAATGTGCTAGATGTGTCGTGAGATTCACTGTCCAAGGTGATGATGACCTATAAAACTCACAGCAAACAACATCGACGAAGAGGAACAATGCTCAGAAGAAAACCATCAGTGATAGGTCCCACCAAACATGACAGTGGATTGTCACTCAGAACCATTATGGAACTGCGGTGCTTATGGCGAATGAACTCAAGAAATAGCTCCCACAGAACGTGTCGACGACAATCACAGCCCATCACGAGCTACTTCATATGGATATACAGGGTTGAGCTGAATGAGCGAAACCAGTGATGAAGGACCAAAATGCTCTAGCACGACGCTAATATAGCTGTGAACATACAACATTGTTCGCAAATGACTGAAATGTGTGATATAAGACATCGGTCACCTTATTTCAAATTAAGGGGCTGTTTATGTGTGGCGAACGCCCAAAGAAGTATTTGGTTCGCAGTGTCTCCTCCCAACCGTGAAACATCGCGGCATGTCTGTGATATGTTATGGGCTGCAATATCCTGGTTTTTCAGTAGGTTCTGTACTGACGCTTATCGGTTATGTTACTTCCTGTGAGTATGGCATTTTAGGAGACCAGGTGAACCCTATGATCCAGATGTTTCTGAGCAATGACGCCACGTTTCAGGATGATAATGCGACATTCTCACAGCTGAAGCTGTTGCTGTGTGATTTGAGGAACATCTGGAAGATCACCTCCCCTGACCCGTCTAATCCTCAGACGTGAACATAATTGAACATTTATGATTTGTTTTGAAGACTCGAATCCAGCGCTGTTCTCTGCCTCCATTCTTTCTCACGATACTGAGTGATGCACTGCATAGATAATGATGTAATACTCCATTTACTAGCATGCAGAATCTCTTTAATCCCATTCCATGTCGCATCAGAGTTATTCTGAGATGAAAGTTGGTCCAACGCCATATTAAACTGGTAAGTTACATTTTTTCAAGTGTTCCTATTAAATTGATAAAATGATCTGTACATGTGCTTGTTATAGCATGGGGCCATACGGGTACTTTGAACCTGTACATTTTGGGTCACTAAATGATCTATGTGTACAAATAAGTTAATGTTGTTTCTTTAGTTTGTACCATGCGTAATTCAATTTTAATTATCTTATTTATTGGTTTATTTAAAATATGAGTACTAAATATGTTGCATAAGATTATTATTAATTTGTTTCTATATTATTAATTGTTAATTTGTTTCTATGTATGTTCCTCATCTAGTATACTCGAGCGAAGATGTTTCAGTGAAATTCAACCTTTTACGATTGTTCGATTTAACAATGTAGGAGACCGGGACTTACGAAGGAATTTAATGTGGTAAAAAAAAAAAAAAAAAAGTAACTACAAGAGAAGCAGTTACCATTCCCTCTTATTTCGTTATATTTCTCTCTTTCTTGTATTTCCTTTCTTTCTGTTTTTCTTTTCCTTGTGAATGAAAATAGTCTACAAATAAATTAAGGTCCAATATTCATGAAATATTTATCAAATATCTTGATATCCTAATCTGCATATAAGAAGACATACTGACATGACCAAGTACATCAATACATATTCATAGTATTTATCTCAATTAAATGTAACACAAAAGCTTCTTTTACTAGCTATTAACATACTCAAAAACATTATTTACAAGGGAATATGCATCATGTACACTGACTGTGTTTGCAAGAGTCATATATAATTCTTTTTTATCTTCAGTATATAGATACTGAGCTATTATCGTCGTGGTCTAGGAAAATGCCGTCTAAAGATAGGGTTGCCATGTTTCTCAATCAAATACAGGATGCAGGTTGTAAAAAAAAAAAAAAAAAAAAAAAAAAAAAAAACTTTTCATAGTAAGAATACTTTCTTCGGCATGACTTAAAAATTTAAACTGCCGGTATTGGAGAGCAAATACAAGACAAATGTGTATCCTGTACAACCTTCATACAGCATATTAAAATATATTGTAAAATACGGGATAATCCTATGTAGAGAGAGTATCTGGCAACCCTATATAAAGATATTTTTTCAGCGTGAAATGTATTGTATTAATAACAATATAGTAGTAATGGATTAGTAATATAATAAAATGATTCATAATGTTAACATGAGTTTTAAAAAATCTGAAGATTATAGAATCAGGAAATATTTTGACATCACCTAATCACCTACTTCTCTAATTTCAGATTTTAATTGATCCTTGATTAGAATTTTCCTTCTGATTTCCTAGGCTTAGAAAAGTCTTCACATCAACAGATGGATAAGTGAATAAAAAAATTCCTGGTAAGATTAAAAATAAACCAAAAAAATCCTTTAGCTAAATTTCTGGTGTTGTTTACATTGTAGTGTATTTATACTTTTTTTACTCTTTACTTCAAGAATAGACAGGCTAATTTGGAACCAGTTTTTCCATCTCAGGTTAATGAAGAAATTATATAACTTTTAGTTACAGTTAGGAGGTGAAAACATGGGAGTGATATTTTATGGGAGTGAAAATATTACGAAACAACGTCTGCTTCGTTACAGTTGTACAAGTTTTTGAATTTCGAAAGAAAATTTTTCATTGCATAAGTACTTCTGATTAGACTGTATCTATTACTCATCGTCCCCGTAGTTCTTTCACCCCTGATTACAGTAAACGGAACTTTAACAAGAACTTTGGTTATTCAATGTATTTGAAACAGGTAAATTTCCAAACAATACTTCTTCAGCATTTGATTGCTGACAATCACTTTGATTTATCTGCCACCTGTTTCAGCTATTTCATAAACTTTTAAATAAAGCAATTGAATGTAAGTGAGCGTATGGTATAAGTGATGCTGTCTTTCAATTATGCGTATTTATTGTGGGCTATTTGTGGGGAAAATGGAACTAAATACTAGCGTTAACTTGAAACAAGAAAACAGTTCCAGATTTACAAGACGGGAAACAAAGCAACCAATAGCGTGTATTAAAAGCTAGACATGTAATTTTAAAGAAAAAAGACTGTTGCACTGAGTTGTAGTCCCAGTTCCTCACATGACTGGCCACTCTTCGCTTTAATTGCTGCCTGAAGATCTTCATTTTGTACATATGTTGGTCCTCCAGCACGGTGCGTCTTCAAGTGTTTCGTCATTGTCCTAAACCTGTTAAACCACCGCTGTACTGTCTCCGTAGTCACGACACCCTCACCAAAGTCCTGGCATATCTTCCGCCCCGATGCAGTGGCGTTTGACCCCAATTTGAACTCCTAGAGCATACACGTCCTTATGAGGCCCTGTGGAGGTCCCATGTTCACTCTATCCTTGCACAAATTCACGGTGTAACTGAACTGCCACAAGCAAGTAGTATTTTTGGATATTATATACTCACACCAGCAATTCACCTTCTTCTCACCTCCAGACATACAACTCATGGTGTGAGGGCCAATTGAACATAAACTTCCACAAAAAACTGTAGAATTTTCTTGGATACCCTTATAGTGGCCATAAAACCTAAAAATTCGTTGAAATTTCGAATCAGAAGATGAACTAAAATCCCTGTCTCCCATTTGACTAGTCTTCTTTCACGAAAATAACATTCATATCATTCGGTAAGTGCAGTAACTACCAAACAAAGGCTTAAGTAATAGTTTGCAACGTTAAACTAGAGAAATAGAGTAAACTGAATACTGATAAATTGTTTGTAACTTTATCATGAGCGCTTTTAGCCTAACAAGAACTTTATCCTTGGATGGAAAAACTGGATCTTAATATATTTTGAATAATGTTAATTTCTTTCAAATAAATGGGGAGATAAAATTTAAATAGCGTCAATTTAGCCTCATTCTTAAGATAAAAAAAAAGAATGTAAAAATGAAATGAAATCTTTGAGTTTTACGTCCCACGGTTATGCCGGTTAATCTAAAGGAGACGGTGATGATGAGTAATGAATGAAATGGTGGAATGAAGAAAGTGGGAGGAAACGGGAGAACCCCGAGAAAACCCACGTACACGGTGTTTGTCCACCACAAAGTTCACTTGGCGGAGGATGGAATCAAACCCAGGACCTCAAGCAGTGGCGTAGCAGCTGCCCCCGCAACCCCCGCAGTGCGGGGGGGCCCCGAGGTATAGAGGGCCCCGAAGTCTTGCGATGAATAAAGATTTAAAGAAGTAGAACTTCAACCTTACTTCTGTCAGCTTTACAACTAGGGCCCCTTTTCTATACTTTGCGGGGGGGGGGCCGCAAAAGTATGCTACGCCACTGACCTCAAGCACCAGAGGTGAACGCTCTACCACTGAGCCACTGTGGCCTGAAGTAATTAAATATGTAGTATACTTATATATAGCTAAACTGTTTAGTATCCATTCCGAAATTCTAGCTTAAAATTAGTATTTATATTACACTAGCATATATTACCCGCTTCGCTGGGTTGAAATGAAAATTTAAATGCACAACTCCATATCTCATGTGTTTAATACCCGTGAAATATGCTTGCAGTAAATGTTAACATTATATCGCCTGTCATTTATGTTAACCCGCCGAGTGACACGGTCATGCGGGTTGCATATAAATACGTTTATTTTTATACCTATGATGAACTAAGAAAGGATTTGTACGTTATGGACACTTGAATGGTCAATTATCTCAAGACACTGGTAATTAAAAATTAAAGTGATATGATAAAAACCATCTAGGGTCCAAATCCTAATAACCCCCCAAAAATGAAAGAAATTGGTTCAGCCGTATTAGCGTGATGAGCTAACAAAGGATTTGTGCGTTCTCTTTTATATAATAGATATACAGGTAGCGGACATTGTAACTGAAACACTTCGTAGAAAGCCATCATTTGTATTTAATAAGTATTGCGGCGCCTTTGGCGACCAGTACAGCAGCAACACAACTTGGGGAGGAACGGTGAGGTCCTTCACCGTTTGCAGACGGATTTTCAGCCATTCCTCTTGAAACACAGTGACAAGTTCAGCTTGTGCACGTGGTGCAGGGAAACATTTCCTCACTTGATCCTCTAACAAACCCCATAAACTCTCAGTAGTGTTGAGATCCAATGATTGACGGGGTTATGGCAGATGTTCAATCTTATTGTCATGCTTACCGAAACACTTTGTGACAAGTTTAGCAGTGTGAATGAGGCAATTATCATCCTGGAACACCACAACACCACTCGGGAAGAGTGTTCGAATCATAGGGTGTAAATGGTCCTATAGTCCTCGGCAGTGAGACAATTCTCTAAAATGATTAGGGAGCCCAAAGTCTGCTACGATATTGCACTCCAAACCATCACGGATCCGCCTCCATGTTTAACTCTTGTTACCAAGCAATCTGGGTTACATAAATCTGATGGGTTTCTCTAGACAAGCACTCTCCCTGTTATTTGGAAAACAGTGTAGCTGGACACATCCGAAAATATAACACGATTTAGGCTACCCAATGTCCAGGATTTATGGTTATGGCACCAGTGAACCCGCTTTGTGACATTTGTGCTAATGATGAAAGGATTCGGTAAGGATTCGGATACCAACCCTGCCATGGATATTGGCTGTATGCAGATATCGACGGACTGTTTTCATACACATAGGTTTTGTGAGGTGTATATTCAAATCGAACCACAAGTTTAGTAGTGGGAATGGGGCAGTTATCATCCTGGAACACTGCACCATCATCCGGGAAGAGTATTCAAACCATAGGGTGTAAATTGCCTAATAGTCCTTGGCAGTGACACGACCCTCTAGACAGGGGTGGACTGGCCATAATTAAGTACCGGCCCGATGGCCGCTGCGCCCTCCTCACATCAGTGCCTTTGCGCCTTCCTCGAGAGGGACTAAGACCCGTTTTAGCCTCGGGAAGGCGCACAGTTTCCTCTCTGAACACATTAAAAAAAGCTACATAATTATTTTATAAATTTGCTAGCCTTTGGCCAGCTAGAGCCCCACCCCAGACCCTGGTATTTGCTCGGCCTGAGGCCTCGCTCTTTCTGTTTTCGGCGTGGGAAAGCTATTAATGATATTAGATTTACCCCTAAATATATAGATTTGACTCTAATATCGGTCATTTTGGACGATTTTTACGTATCACCCTTACCAACCCAGATCCCAGTATATGCTCGGCCTGCGGCCTCGCTCTTACTGTCTTTGGCTTTGGGAATGTCATTATAATGATCTTAAGGACCCTGAAATTTATAGATTTGACTCTAATATCGGTCATTTTGGATGATTTTTATATATCAACCCTCCCACCCCCACTGCTTCGCCTCCAGGTTCCGTCTTACTCGGCCTACGGCCATGCCCTTTCTGTCTTAGACTTTGGTGGTACTATTAATGATCTCAGCGACTTCGAAATATATTGATTTGACTCTAATCTCGGTCATTTTGGAACATTTTTATATGTCTCTCCCACTCCCGCCGTTAGAGGCGCTAGTGGCGTTATATACCAAGGCTGTTTTATGTCACACTATAACCTATATGTTTCCAAAATTTCGTTAAAATTATTTTTCTCGTTCTTACGTTATACCATTAAAATCATTCCTGCTGTTATAACCCCCATTTAAATTGCATTGGGTTCAAGTTTCCTCTCCCTCCCCCTCTGCAAAGGGAAGAGTTGGGGGTTGCTAACCCAGACAGTGTTGATTACCTGGTAGCAAAGAATATTTATGCCAAGTTTGCTCAAAATCGATTGAACCGTCTAGGAGGAGATGTGGAACATACTCATACATACATACAAACATACAATGGCATTTATATTATAGTAGATATATTATTTTACGTATATATGCACATTGAAAAAGTATACATATACAAAATTGTATGATGCCCAAATACATAATGTATATAGAATATACACTTGAAATCAAAACAGTAATTGCCAAAGAAGTTAACCAAGCTGGAGTTTTTTTCTGTCATGATGGACACGACCCTAGATGTCTCCTCATATGACCAGTGCTCCATAGTGCTTCGGTATGTGTACAATGGATTTGTTCAGGAAAGAGTTATTGCCCTCAAACATGTGATTTCAACAACAGGAGAGGACCTCTTTCAAACCCTCGAACAGTCTTTGGCTGAAGTAAAAATACCTATCGAAAAATGTGTGGCAGACGCTTTTGATGGAGCGTCAAATATTAGCGGACTATATAAAGGTGTGACAGCAAAGCTGAAAGAGATCAATCCGAAACACATTCACATATGGTGCCATTCACATGTGTTGAACTTGGTGATAACTGACATCGTCCCGTGTTTGTGTGTTTGTATATCTTTCTTTGGGCTTCTCCAAGAAATTCAGATATTTTTGAAAGAATCCCAGAAACGACTTGAGGTGTACTTGGAACAAAACCCAAGCGTCCGTCTTGAGGCTATTGGGATAACTCGATGGAGAAGTAAAAGCAAAACTGCTGTAAAAATATTTGGACACTTTCATTACTGGGCACCCGACTCAAAGGATGTCAGATCAAGAAAATCAAAACCAGTATATGTGGAACTCGTAGCAGCTTTAAGTGTGATGGGCAACTCGGAAGAATTCAATTCCAAAGTCAGACATGATGCAATGTCTCTCATTCAAAAGTTGTGCTCCTTTGAGACTATCATTGTGGCTATGATGTTTTTATTGATTTTTCAGCATACCACACCTTATCAGACTACTTGCAAACAAAAAACTTAGACTATGTCCAAGCATGATATCCTCAACTCAAAATAAGTTGAAAGAAGCTAGACCAGTTTGACAAAGTCTACAAAGCAGCAGAACACTTTGCAACAGCAATGTCAAATAGTATTGAAGGACTCATTACAGATGTTCCTAGTCTAGAACAAGTTACTATAGAAACAGAATTGCCTGAGGTAAGATGTAGAAAAAGAAAGAAAATGGCAGGGGAACCAGCTTTTGATGAAGTAATTGAAAACAGTAAATACAGATTTGAAGTAACCGTTTTTAACTATGTTCTACAACAAATTTCCAACAGCATGCAGGAATGATTTGCTGAAAATCAAAGCTTATACTTAAATTTACAGTGTTTTGATCCTAAGAAGTTCAAGAGTTTAAGTCTGGCTTCGTTGTCACTGGAAAGAATCATTGAATTAATTCCTGATTGTGAAGAGGGAAAACTTAAAGATGAGCTTCTTTCGTTTTCATAAATGTGAGAAGAGTTTTCAAAATCCCCTTATGAGAACCAAGAAAAGAATCAAGAAGCTGTTGGGTTCGTACGATTGAAGATTTGATTGAAGAGGACAAGTTTTCTGAAGATTTCATGGAGGATGAGGAGGAATATTTGGGGCCGACTGACGATATTGTGGATTTAAGGTCTATAAAATGTGATGGAGTGAAGTGCAATTCTTGCTTTCGCCTTCCATGTGATTCTGCAGTACAATATGTACTCAAGACTCTACACAGAATTATTCAAAGTTTATAAGTATCTCCATACATTACCGGCAACACAAGTGTCCTGTGAGCGAGCATTTTCAAAGCTCAGATACATAAAAACAAGACTCCGTTCAAGACTTTACAGATGAACATCTGAAATCATTGTTCTCAGTGTGCGAATTAGATAAAGCTCCTTCAAGCATAAAGCAGTGACTTTACTTTCATTTTCCAGTTTTGTTTTTGAATTTCTTTTTTTGCTAGGTAGGTATATGATTCTAAATTTACTTTTGTTAATTTGTAGTAAATGTTTCATGTATACTTTTTATCAACGGTTTTAAAAATAGATGAAAAATAAGTTAATGTTATGATGAACATAGCTTTAAAAGGACAGAAGTATGAAAAATTGCATAAGTCCCAAACTTAACTCAAATCTTCAGTTATAATTAGGCTGTTAACAAATGTAGCCGAACAATTTAAACAACTGCTGTGATTTTTGTAGTCTCAGTTAAAGTGTGCAGATTTATATAGGCCTAATATATTTAGTACTCAAAGTCTCTTTGTTTATGAAAATATTGAATTTGTATAATTCTATCGTGATTAACTGCAATAGCTACTTAATCTTTTGTTGTTTTTTGTGTACTACCAGGGAAAGCCCCCGGCTCTTCCTTTTATTAGGAGGGGGTATTCCACACAAGCGAAAGCCTCGGATGGACGGCGCCCTCCCAGAGTATGTGACCGCGCCCTTTTTACATAGCCAGTCCACCCCTGCCTCTAGAGCAATTAGGTGGCCCAACGTCTGATACGATATTGCACCTCAAATCATCACAGGTACACCTCCATGCTTGACTGTGGATACCCCGCAGTGTAGGTTGTATGCATCAGAGGGGCTTCTCCAAACGAACATTCTCCCAGTGGTTTGGAAAACAGTGCAGCTGAACACATCCGAGAGGTCACCCAACGTCCAGATTTTATGCTTCTGGCACAACTGAACCCTCTTTGCGGCATTTATGCTACCGATGAAAGACTTCAGTACTGCAACCCTGCCATGTATGTTGGAATTATGTAGGTATCGACGGACTGTTTTCGTTCACACCAAATTTGTGAGGTGTTCATTCACTTTTGCGTTGATTATCGCTGTTTTCGTGCAACAATCTTCGTCAATGTCCTGACGTTCCTTTCAGACAACTTGCGTTTTCCCCTACAGTTGCTCCTCCTGGATGTGGTTCGTCCTTTCTGTTTATATGCAGACATCATCTGGATACTGTAGCTCGTGAGACGTCAAAAAGTGTTGTAATTTTGGACACAGATGTTCCTGCTAGACGCGCCTCTACGATCTGTCCTCTTTCTAAGTCTGATATATTTCCCATTACACCGTTCTGCACATACGATTTGAAGAACTTCTTCTACTGGAGTGACTACTAAGGAACCGCACACGTGACTCATTGCCCAAAAGTTCGATATAAACTACCAGATCGTCCTGGTGAACCCCTCGAACATTCTTTGCTATTTGCGCAGAGGTTTAAGTTTCAATGTCCACTATCCGTATATGTTTTGGGTTCCTTCTACGGAACTAACTCTAACCATTCCTGTAAACTTTTTACTGCAAACGTTGTAAAAACGAAATGAAATCTTTCAGTTTAACGTCCCGTGATTATGTCGTTTAGGCTAAGGGAGACGGATGATTAAGGCAAGTGAATGATGACGGAAGAATTGTTGAAATGAGGATGTGGAAGGAAACGAGAGAAAACCCACGTACACAACGTTGTCCACCATAAACTTACTTGCCCGGAGATCAAGCCAAGGACCCCAGGCACCAGAGGTAAGCGCTCAACCTCTGAGCCACCATACCGCTGCATACGTTGTTAATTACTGGTTCCTAGTAGTAGTATATAATATTCAAGCGATAATATTTTAAGTTATAGCATTGGAGTTCTCTTAGTAGTTTATAGTAACAGATCTCACAAGCCCCTGATCGCTGAACGAATATGGTTTCTAAAGAACAGTAATATCAGGAAATCAGGAAGAACATAATAGGGTTCGAAATTGTATTTCTATGGCCTTTTGACTAGGATTGAAGTTAACGATTTCCGATTTCAATATTTCTCACATAGCGACAAGCGGTTACCTGAAATCTATTCAGGGTGCCAAGAGAATCCTCAGAAACCGCAACACTGTACAAGAACCGTAAATATTTGAAATTTACAACAATCTCGGTTTTAATACTGATTTCAGTAGAGCGAAAACGGTAAGAAATATAGAGATAGGATTTTTTGTAATTGATTCAGCTTCCCAAGAGTAAATTCTATTTTTCTCCGTTAATATTCTATTTAGTCTGGTAGCGGTTAAAAGTAACCATTCCTGGTTTCAAAATGTATCGCGGTAGAACAAAAATGGTAATAGGTAACAGCAAATGTTTTTCTGCAATCGATTTAGAGTGTCAAAAGTACATACCATCATACATAACACGCTACCAAAACCGGAAGTGGTTGAGATTTAGGGGGCTACTAATTTCGGTTACGATACTGATTTCCATACAGCAAAAATGGTAAGATATTGTGATGCCGTTTTCTTCTGCAATCGATTCAGCTTCCCAAGAGCAGATTCTATCTCCTCCTTTAACCATTTATTCAATCCGGAATTTGTTCAAATTAACGATTTTCTGTTTTATTGTCATAGAACCGAAACATTAAGGCATAGCAAGTAATGATTTTCTGATGAGGATTCAGTGTGCAAGGAACAAGTTCTATCTTTGTTCTTAGTAATCCGTTGCAACTAGTAGATTTAGATGTACTACTTCAAATTTGAGTATTAAATGCGCATAGTTGGAAAGTCTACCGTAATTTTACACTGCGAAACAAAACTCATTTATTAAAGGCAATGAATAGCATATCTTAGACCACGAAAGTTTTTTTTTTTTTTATTTTCTCAAAACTTACGTATGAGAATTTATCTTTAAACAAATTATTTTATTCAACTCCATATAACCTATTCACGACCATGTGCCTTATCCTTTGACAATATGTTAGTTAAAGGGAAATTAAAATTTAAATATTAATCATAATTTTATACTGTATCTTATTTCTCATACAGTCGCCTTCCTAGTGTCATAATGAAGAACTTAACGAGAGCATATTTGAGTATCGATTTCAAATCAACGAGTAATATGGCTCTCCCACACCATCAGTTTGTAGGTTTATGGGGGAAATGGGGTAATGGCGTACTTTTAGGGGAAATTGCAAAAATCTCAAAAACTGTATGAAGTTATACAAAAAGAAAGAGGTACATTATAAAAACAGTGCTTCTAGTATATCTTTGTGTATTACTTTGTTCGCTGTCATTAATAATCATTCGTACAAACGTTAACAAGTAACAGTATACCGTCGAGCACAAGTGACCTACTGGTAGGGTAATGTCACTCATCAACCTTCGTAATAGTAAATCAACACCAATTTTTATATCATGCAGAAACCAAATTTCTCCCACTCATATTTATTAATAGTGGCGTATATATGTAAAAATAAACAAAAGTTTGGTCACAAATGCAAATGTTGGCCACTTTATATTTTTCATGTTTCTTTTATACACAATTTCTATCTGACGTTATTAACTTTCTAATTTCTAATTAATGCTGTTAGGAGCACGCTTGCTGAGCATATTTGAGTTCGATAGAATATTACTGATAGCGCTTGCCTCTACTGCGTGAGGTCTCTGGTTCGGTCTCCGGCCAAGTAAGTTTGTGGTGGACAACATCGTGCCCGTGGGTTTTCTCAAGGTACTCACCTTCCCTCTCACAATTTCAGTCCACTAATTCTTCCATCATCATCATCATCACCATTCACTTGCCTTAATCGTCCATCTCTCTTAGACTAAAGGGATAATCGTGACCGTGAGACGTCAAACTGGAAGATTTCATTTTAATTAATACTGTTATACAGTCTACTTCAAGAGTTCCTGTTATGTGATAGCATCCTTTCCATTTCACACATAATATATTTAATACATTAATAATAAAGTAGCAGGGTAATGCTGCTCAGACTGAGCGTCATTACTCGATAATCGTCATATTAAGTTCTATTATCTTTTTTATAAACAACATTACAAATTTGCCTTATAGTAATTACGAAATAACCAGGAAATGCTACAATAATATCTGTAAACACTCCAAAATTCTAGTTGAGCTGTTTTGTTCTAAAAATCCCACTTTCTTCATTCCACCCTTTCACTCATTTCTCATCATCACCGTCTCCTTTAGCCCAACCGGCATAACCGTGGGACGTAAAACTTAAAGATTTCATTTCATTTCATTTTGTTCTCAAAATTTAACTGCATTTCACGCGAAATTTGTTTGTCATAACGGGACGCTACCTGCTTTTGTCTAGTCAACTCCACAACTGCCACCTTTTGAACGGTGACTCTGTGTGTTAGTCCTTAGATATGAGTCTACATTTCACGCCACGAAACAGCTATAGAGGGTTGAGCACAATTAACCAACTCTACCAGGGCCGTGCTGGGATACTAATGAGGGCGGTGGACAAGTCTATTAAAAGGGCGCCCATACAAACGGGAATATATATCTATATATATATCTATATCTATCTATCTATCTATCTATATATATATATATATATATATATATATATATATATATATATATATATATATATATATATATATATATATATATATATATAAAGAGAGAGAGAGAGAGAGAGAGACTTTGAAAGAAAGTACGGGTGCCATTTGATATCAAAATCATCACCAAATTTGTTTTAGTATTAACGTAAATAGCTAACCTCGAATCGAAATCCTCTTTACTACAGAAAAACATTTTAGTTCCTGTAATAACATTTCTGTCAAATAAAAAGAAGCTAAATGTATCAACAACTTAATATAGTACGCCTATGGACGCAGAAGGCTCATTGCCACGTTTACAAAAGCTCTCCGTCGATTTCTGTCCTTAGAAAACTGAACCCAGTTTCTACTTTATATTTCAACCTCTGCGAGAACCATTTTAATATTGTCCTCCCATCTGCGCCTCGGTCTTCCTAACGGTCATTTTCCTTTTGGGTTTCCAGTTACAACTTCGAAAGCGTTCCTAATTTCTTCCATTCTGGCTACATAACCTGACCATTTGAGCCTCCTAGACTTGATGACCCTAACAATGTTTGGTAAACGGTATAAAATTATGCAGTTCCTCCTTATGAAGTTTACGCCTTTCCCCATTCCCGTTCCTTTTGGAGTTTGAATATTGGTTTAAGAATCTTGTTTTAAATACTTTCAGTCTGCGATTTCCCCTCAGAGTCAGAGACCATGTTTCACAACCATACAGCACAACAGGCATGATTATCGTTTTATATTTTAAGCTGCAAATTTCTCAACAGAATTAGCGATAACAAAAGATTTTTTAACTGAATAATAGCACGAAATCCCTGCTTTCAGTTGACATCAAAGTTTTTAGTGATTATGGTTTTGGTCTGTTAATAATGATCCTAGATATTTGAAAGTATCCACTTTGTCGAAAGAAAATATTATTTCGTATTTTAACGCATCCATAAAATACTGTATTATGATCCCGACAAACCTCCATTTATTTAGTTTTCTCTGGATTTATTTTTAAGCCTATATCCTTGCAAGCGTTAATTAAGATATCTGCATTCCTTTCTATTATTCTATCATTACCTATTAAATTTACATCATCAGCATACGCCATAACCTGGCAAATACAATTCAGCTCTAGGACCTGATTGCTGTCTTTGATTTTCCTTATCGTGTTCTCCAGAACAAAGTTAAATAATAATGACGACAACGCATCTCCTTGTTTCAGGTCATTCTCAACGTAAAAAGCTCGTGAACAAGAATTTCTCTGCTCGAACCTTACTTTGGGATTCATTTAAACATATCTTAATTAATCTACCTTTTTCGATATTGCAAATTCTGTAAGTATGTAGTACAATGTTTCTCTCCTATCCGAGTCTAAAGTCAATAATTGATGTTCCAGGATGTTGTATTCATTCTTTTCTTTTCAAGTATTAGTCGAATGATAAATATCTGGTCGATAGTTGATCGATTTTACTTAAATCCGTTCTGATAATCTGCAATAATTTCATCTGGGTATGGAGTCAATCTTGTTAATACAATGTTTAAGAGGATTTATTGGATGTTGACAGAAGAGAAATGCCTCGATAATTATAAAATCTGTTTTGTTGCTTTTCTTCTGAACTGGAACAATGATTAATTCTCTTCACTCTTGTCGTAATTCCTCTTTGTTCCAGATAATGAGAATGAGTTTGTGTATCTTGCTCTACAATTTTTCCCCTCCAGCTAAAATTAAGTCAACCAGAATTTCGTCTACACCCGGAGATGTGTGTTTATTTTTCTTTTTTTTTAAATAGCGATTTCTATTTCTGTCCGGTTAGGTTCTGGAATATACGGTTATGCTGCATGCATTTCACTTTCTCCGCGCGCATTAGTTTTTGGCTATGTGTTAAACAAATCGTCAAAGAAATCTTTCCATCTATTTAAGATGTTATCTGTATGAGTGAGAACTGTTTCTTTAGGTTTCTTTAATATATAAGCACGAAGTTGAAAGCCTTTCTTAAGTTCGTTGATGCATTTATACATGTCCCGAATGTTTTTGTTTTCACTATTATCTTCATATTAATTAATTTTAACTTTCAAAAGTCGCGTTTCTTTATTCTAAAAGTTTTAGAAGTATTTTGCCAGATGACAATGAAATTTTATGTAGTTATTGCGTTCGGATTTTGTAGCCAACGCTGTTTCTTCTGTTTTCTCTTCTCTGCTACTTTAATACATTCCTGGTTGAACCATGGTTTGTTCCTACGTATTTCTTCGTGCTCCAATATTTCTTTTGCTGAAATTTTAATGTTATCTCTAATTCCAACCAAGTATCTTGAACACTAGTGCACTCCGAACCTTCTAAAACCGAGAATCTATTCGACACTTCAATCTGGCTCCCCTCTCACCTGACTCTCCTCTATTTTGTTTTAAAAAAATAAATAAACCGCTCTGTTTTCAGATATTGAATATTTCCTTTATTCAACGATAGTCTCTCTCTTACTATCATAATCAACTCCTCTGAGCGACCGAACATCAGTTGTGCTAGACTGTTCTTTTCTGTCTACTAAAACATGATCAGTTTGAATATGTGTTTTTCCATCTGATGAAGTCCAAGTATATTTATGAATGTCGCGATGTTGGAATTTTGTAATCTTCACGATAAAGTTTCTGGATATTGCAAAGTTCACGAGTCTAACGTCGTTGTCACAACCTTCCTTATGCAAACATTTATTCCCTATAATACCCTATCGTCCTAGCTTCGCATTGAAACCGCCTAACAGAATTTTCGTATGGTATTGCAGGAGATGATCAAATACCCGTTCTTTTCTTTCGTAAAAACTTTATTTTTTAAATCGTCATCCTTATTTTCTGTTGAGGCATGTGCATTTAAAATAATAATATTACACCACCGACCCTTAAGAGAAGTAAAAGAAAATCATTCATTAACAAATTCAACCTATGTAATTGCTGATATTACGTATTCGTTTCTGAACGGAAAGCCCTGTTTCTAGTTGGTAATTTTTAATTTTTTCCCCGTAAAAGAACGTAAAATTTCCCGACTTGACTCCTCCATTTCCTTCTCATCTAACTTCCTGATATCCCACTAGGTCCAACCTCTATTTCTAAACTCATTTTTTACAAATTTTAACGCGTCTGCCCTAAAAGGACTTCTTATATTTCATGTTCCAAATCTCATGTCGATTTTACTTTGCTGAGTTCGTACCAAGTTATCTGTTCTGATCCGAGGATTCTGTGAACTTATCTGAACAATCCTTTTTTTTGCAGGATGAAGTTGTTAGCCTCACACAAAATTCTCAAGCTAGATTATCACCCCTTGTCTGTCCGCGACTGCTTACTCAGCTAACCTCTATATCCCAGAGGCCTTCTCCTCGATCCACAACCTGAGGACGCGCCTTGCCACGGTGACAGGAAAACCACATTCTATGGAAATTAATACAGCTATATTTCAGAAATACAACAGGTACTGATTATCCGAACACTGCTTTAAAACACACAGGAACAATCAATATGCTCGGATATATGGATGCATATTAAGACTGTAAAAGCTTCGATGCCGTAAAAATCGTAAATTAGAGACTAGTGTCAGTGTAGTATTACATAAATGCATCGTACGTTTGACTATCCGAACTATTCTTGATGTATCACATTGTTTCGTTTCATAGCTATATATAATTTTATAATAGTTTTGTAAGTGATTATACTCTACCTGTTCTCTGCCAATAGCAATAGTATGAATTTAAAATACAAAACTGAAATACAGAAGAATAAAATAATAATAAAAAAAATAATGTGATATTTCGCAGGGCATCTTATGTAAAGGGCGCCTTGTGTTCTTCACAGGTTCTGTACTACGAGTCAGTAATTGAATTTATTAAACAAAGCTGGTATACAGGATAACTAAAACCACTTATCTATAATGTGGTGTTTCGTAGGGCGCCTTATGTAAAGGGCGCACTGTACCTTTCACGGGTTCTTCGCCAACAGTAACTGTGTGTATTTATTGTACAGAACTGTGCTATACAGAAGAGAAAATAAAAAAAATCATACATCTTTGATGTGGTCTCGGAAGGGCGCCTAATGTAAAGGGCGCACTGCACCTTTCACGGGTTCTTTACCAATAAAACTGTAAGAATTTATTATTAAAAACTTGTACCTTTATTTATACTCTGATATTTCGGAGGGCGCACCGGGACACGTCCCGGTGTCCCGGTGGGCCAGCACGGGCCTGAACTCTACCTTAAGAAGATTCCAGTTCCCACATCTTCTCAAAAATCTTCACATGAGGTTTTACACTCACGCATACCAGACCTGTCAAAAAAGTATTCGAACTTTCTTTTGTTTTTGAGAAAATTATGTGGCGTAGATTGGTCAAATTTTGCGTCGTGGAAAAGGGCTCCATTACGTCTTCAGCCTGCAGATGATGTTACTTTCATTTGCATTTGCTGTTATGGAGGAGTGGTTATTTTGGGTGCTCTTCTGTGGTCTCGGCGCGGTAAAATGGTAAAGACATGGGTATACGGATAGGACATGAGAACAAATTTCACAACCGACTCCGTGGGTAGGCCTACATCCGATCTCGCCAAGGCCTGACAAAGCTCGCGAAGACCCAGATAAAATGCCAGGTGCGTGGCAAAATCAAACCAATGTTCTGTATACTTTGTCGTGGCAATCTGCGTAAATAGTATTTACGTAGAGGAAGGACGTACACGTACGAAGAACTTTCTCTTTCGACATTTTTTGTAGTTTATATGACGCTCCTTGCCCGAAATGACCAGTCTTGTGAACTTGAAAGCTTTAAAAACTACACCAGGATAATGACTCCCTTCATGCAGCCCATGTTGTTGTTCTTTGCCGCACAGCACAAGATTCCGATGTTTCGTCAAGCTCTCTACTCTCCGGGTAATTGCCTGTTCGCGAAAACCAAAAATTACGAGATAGAAACTCAGTTTTGCACCCGAGAGATCTGGTGCAACGCGACGGCATTTGACAATGAGGGGTTCCAGGCTTATTTCCACCAGTGAAAAGGCTACGAAACTCTGTATGTGGAAGCACGAGAGAAGTTGTTTAAAGATTAGGACAAACAAAACAAAACAAAAAAACATCAGGTGAGCGTATTGGTTTCCCGAGGCTGTCAGATACTTTTAAGAAAGGCCTCGTATAATTTAAATCAACTTAATATCTGTCAATTGATATATCTCGTCTTTTCAGGTTTTTTTTTCTCGTTAAACGCTCAAAATGTAGAATTTATTATTTGATTACAATATGTGTTGCCATTAGAAAAAGGCAAATGAAAATACCCTAATTAGTAATATATCCCTCTCTCTCTCTCTCTCTTTATATATATATATATATATAGTACAAAACACTTCAAATTACGATCACCATGGATGACATTGCCTACCTTCTAGCGCCGCAAAAGTTGACTCTTCCCGATTTTCTCTGAAATTTTAGGAGATATCTCATTAAACATACATACTATGTACTATCGTCTTGCTAGTATCATAATGGAAAACTTGGAGAGGTTAATATTAGTTTATCCGAAATAAGTGGCATAATTGTTTCACAGGAACATTTCTATATTTCCAAAAAAAAAAAAAAAAAAAAAAACCTCGTTTATCTCAATTTTCTCAAAAACTACGCATGAGGCTTCAGTCATGCATATAATTTTGTTCAGCTGAATAAAGTCTAACTATTGATATATATTTTCGTCTGTGGACACTTTTTCTCTTTCAGTTAAAAGCTAACAATATTGTAGAATTTTAGATATCATAAAATTGTTGTATATACAATTTTGCCGCATAATTTACTAATTCTTAAAAAAAAAATTATTCACCAGGTGTTTATCTGTATCCTGATGACCAAATACTTACACATTAGAGAAGTTTGGAAGTATTTAGATGATTACCGTATTGTCGAGAAGATTGACTCGTTTTGCAGGTACGTTGTTTGTATTCCAGCAAGTAATCCGTTTTAACATTAAATCCAAGGACATCGCTAGATTTTCCCAAGGGGTGGGGGGAGCAAGTTTGACACAAGCGTCTTCCTCATCCTCATCTTCAAAGTATTATGCATGTGCTTTAATGCACTTCTCCCAACGATTTTTCGCAGTTTCGAAGCGCCTCTTGCGAAATACTGTTCGTTTTTTTTTTTTTTTTTTTTTTTTACGTGTGTCTTTGATCTCATTGATTTCACTGACTCGCTTCCTTTTCAGATCTTCTCCAACCGCGGAAAATACTGGAGAATACGGACGATGGGGCACAAACACCATATTGTTCTCTGTCAAGAACTGCCGTACTAACATAGCCGTGAATTCTGGAGCGTTGTCGTGGTGAAATAACCATATTCTACTTCTCCACAATTCTGGGCGTTTCCGTCGCACACTTTTAAGCAATCTTTTCAAGACAGTCAAGTATAATTCCTGGTTCACTGTTTGTCTTTGGGGATAAATTCCTTGTGGACAATCCAATTCACATGAAAAAAAATCTACATTGTTTTCACATTGGATCTAACTTGACGCGCGAATTTGGACGAGGTGATTTGGAGTTTTCCGCTGGCGGAATGCTTGTTTTGATTCAGAATCCCCCAGAACTCATGCCTAGTCACAATTCGTTTGAGAAAATTTGAATCATAGTGCAGTTCAGTCTTCAAGTCGCGACAAATTCGAATATCTCTCTGCTCCTTTGACAGCAGGCGAGACACAAGTTTCGCGCAAACCCGTATCATCAGTTAAGAGTGCTAACAGCACTCCAGAACAACCCCACTGCTTCAGAAATTTGACCGATGGCCTTTCAAAGATCTTCACTAATGACATCTCGAACTTTTCCAATTTTATCTCCATTTCTTTCTGTCGAAGATCACCCAGGGCGTGGCAAGTCTTCAGTTGATATGTCGCCATCTTTGAAATAGGAAAATCGCTCGTAGACTTGTGTCTTTCCCAAAGCAGCATAATGAAAACCTTGGCAAGACATAACATTTCTTAGCTGCGGTTTTTTTTTAACAACAAACAAAATCTAACATATTGATTCTTTGCTTCTTGTGACCCGCTATCTCAGCAATCAATGAAAAATCGACAGACCTGCCGCAGTAACTAAAGAATACAACAATACGAATGAACTACTCAGCACAAAACAACGCCAACTTACAGATTGATGCAAGATATTCCATGCTAATGGCACTTAGAGGCAAGCCGTAACTACATCGGAAATCCTCTCAATATTATGTTCTCTCTACGTATAAAATATAAACGTAAGCAATACGTTGTACAGCGGGGGACACTTCTAAATGGTACAGCCATATGGAGATTTACGGCTAAGGTGTACCATTTAGAAGTGTCCCCCGCTGTACCACGTGTTTGATCTTTTGGCCCAATTTATCCTCTTGGATGAGGTCCTATTACCTTATATGGTTATATGGTTATGTATAGGGGTCTATTCCCTATCATAAGACATAGGTACATTTGTGCACCCCTTTAAAATTTGGGAGGGGTACCTTGGCCCACCCCTTAAATTTTAGAAATTGCCCAATTTAAACATTTGGTATAATAGTATAGGACCCTCACTATAAATTTGGGTGGTCCACCTCGTTCCCTTTTAGGGGCACAAAATTACCAAATTTTACTACAACCACGTGTTTGGTATTTTGGCTCATTTTATCGCCTTGGATGAGGTCCTATTACCTTATATAGTTATATGGGCGTATACAGGTGCCCATTTCTTATCATAAGACATAGGTACATTTGTGCACCCCTTTAAAAATTTGGGAGGGGTACTTTGGCCCACCCCTTAAGTTTTGGAAATTGCCCATTTTATATATTTGGTATTATAGTATAGGACCCTCACTATAAATTACTATAAATTTGGGTGGTCCACCTCGCTCCCTTTCATGGGTACGAAATTGCCAATTTTTAGTACAACCACGTGTTTGGTTTTGGCTCAATTTATCCCCTTGGATGAGGTCCTATTACCTTATATGGTTATATGATCATGTATATCGGTCCATTTCCTATTATAAGACATAGGTACGGTTGTGCATCCCTTTAAAATTTTTGGGAGGGGTACCTTGGCCCACCCCTTTAATTTTGGAAATTGCCCATTTTATATGTTTGGTATTATAGTATAGGACCCTAATATAGATGACTATAAATTTGGGTGGTCCACCTCGTTCCATTTTAGGGGTACAAAATTGCCAAATTTTAGTACAACCACGTGTTTGGTTTTTTGGCCCAATTTATTCCCTTGGATAAGGTCCTATTACCTTATATGGTTATATGATCATGTATAGGTGTCCATTCTCTATCAGAAAACATAGCTACATTGATGCACCCCTTTAAATTTTTGGGATGGGTACCATGGCCAATCTTTTAAATTTTGGAAATTTTCCAGTTTAAGCATTCGGTAATATAGTACAGGACCTCAACATGTATCAAGATAAATTTGGATGGTCCACCTTGTTCCCTTTCATGGGTAAAAAAGTTGCCAAAATATAAACATAAGCAATATGTTATACCGTGTGTTTGGTTTTTGGCCCAATTTCTCCCCTTTGATGAGGTTCTATTACCTTATATGGTTATATGGTCATGTATATGGGTTCATTTCCTATCATAAGACATGGGTACATTGATGCACCCTTTAAAAATTTGGGAGGGGTACCTTGGCTCATCCACTCGGTTTTAGAAATTGTTTAATATAAGCATTTGGTATCATAGTACAGGACTTCAATATGTATCACTATAAATTTGGATGGTCCACCTCGTTCCCTTTCATGGGTAAAGAACTACCAAAAATCAAATTTCGGAGGTTATTGACCCTGTTTGGTAAGGATTTAACACGTTATATGGGTATGTACAGAGGTTTATTACCTTCATATGTTTGTGTTCCCTTTTAAATTTGGGAATTATTAAATAACAAAATTCGGTAAACGTTTTCTAGGACCCATTGTAGATGTTGGTGTTCCTCTTATGGCCAAATATTCAAAATGTAAAGGTTATTGACCGGCTTTATTATTGAATAAGTACAGGATTTATTACTTTTCCATAAGACACAGGTGTATTTATGTACCAATCTTAAATTTTGGGAGGGGTACATTTCTTATTGTTGTATCAATAATTGGTAGTTGTTCTTAAAATTGGATAGTATCTCATTCATTGGGAAAATTATTGAGGATGATCACGTGCTCAGTTATTGACCTATGATGGGATTAGGAGTCCAGGACATTGGTACATTGAAATTTTGTAGGATAATTTGAGAAATGCCAAATGAAATTGCGTCATTGGTTTTGATTATTCCAGCCTATGGACCAAATATAAACGTAAGCAATACGATGTACCACGTGATTGACCTTGATGACGTAGTGTACAGGATTCATTTCCTTTGTTGTGGTACTTCTTAAGTTTGAGTACACACTTGCAGAAAAACAGTAGGTTCTACTCAGGTAAACAATTGATTGACATTATTGCCCTTATTGAACATATAATGATATGATTAATTCTAAGAATTAGGTATATCGAGATAAGTATTCTTTAAATTTGGGAATTGTGATAAACAGAATTTTAACATAAGGCTCGAAATTTGAAACAATACTTTGAACTTTAGTCACAGCTCATAGTCTAAGATCATTGGTGGTGATTGATTTGACCTTGAGCTTTAGAAATTTATTAAAATTTCAAACAAAAAATTTTTCGGTTTTGAAACGAAAAAAAAATTAAAAATTTCAAACGAAAAGTTTAAACAAAATTTTGAAACAAAAATTTCAAAACAAAAAATATTACGAACAAAAATTTCAAACAAACGTTTTTTCAAACAAAAATTTCAAACAATTTTTTTTTCAAACAAAAATTTTTCAAACAAAAATTTCGAAACAAAAAGATTTCAAACTAAAAATATCAACCGAAAAATGTCAAACCAAAGTTTCAAACAAAAATTTCCAAGACTTTTTAAATGTTAAACAAAACAAAACTGAATGCAGCAAAGATTTGAAAATCATCAGCCAATCAGATCGCGCGAAAGATGGTGATCAACCAATCAGATTGCATGAAAAATAGTGATCAGCCAACCAAATTGCATCAACAATAACTTTGCTAGTGTCAGATTACGTCACCTTGTGATTAAATTTCAAAGTGTTGTAGCATGTATTGCCTTTCGTCTATGAGTCAAAAGATTCAATAAGGTTAGCTATAAAATTTCTAAAGCTCAAGGTCAAATCAATCACCACCAATGATCTTAGACTATGAGCTGTGACTAAAGTTCAAAGTATTGTTTCAAATTTTGCGCCTTATGTTAAAGTTCTGTTTATCACAATTCCCAAATTTAAAGAATACTTATCTCGATATACCTAAGTCTTAGAATTAATCATATCATTATATGTTCAATAAGGACAATAATGTCCGTCAATTGTTTACCTGAGTAGAACCTACTGTTTTTCTGCAAGTGTGTACTCAAACTTAAGAAGTACCACAACAAAGGAAATGAATCCTGTACACTACGTCATCAAGGTCAATCACGTGGTAAATCGTATTGCTTACGTTTATATTTGGTCCATAGGCTGGAATAATCAAAACCAATGACGCAATTTCATTTGACAATTCTCAAATTATCCTACAAAATTTCAATGTACCAATGTCCTGGACTCCTAATCCCATCATAGGTCAATAACTGAGCACGTGATCATCCTCAATAATTTACCCAATGAATGAGATACTATCCAATTTTAAGAACAACTACCAATTATTGATACGACAATAAGAAATGTACCCCTCCCAAAATTTAAGATTGGTACACAAATACACCTGTGTCTTATGAAAAAGTAATAAATCCTGTACTTATTCAATAATAAAGCCGGTCAATAACCTTTACATTTTGAATATTTGGCCATAAGAGGAACACCAACGTCTACAATGGGTCCTAGAAAACGTTTAACGAATTTTGTTATTTGATAATTCCCAAATTTAAAAGGGAACACAAACATATGAAGGTAATAAACCTCTGTACATACCCATATAACGTGTTAAATCCTTACCAAACAGTATCAATAACCTCCGAAATTTGATTTTTGGTAGTTCTTTACCCATGAAAGGGAACGAGGTGGACCATCCAAATTAATAGTGATACATATTGAAGTCTTGTACTATGATACCAAATGCTTATATTAAACAATTTCTAAAACCGAGTGGATGAGCCAAGATACCCCTCCCAAATTTTTAAAGGGTGCATCAATGTACCCATGTCTTATGATAGGAAATGAACCCATATACATGACCATATAACCATATAAGGTAATAGAACCTCATCAAAGGGGAGAAATTGGGCCAAAAACCAAACACACGGTATAACATATTGCTTATGTTTATATTTTGGCAACTTTTTTACCCATGAAAGGGAACAAGGTGGACCATCCAAATTTATCATGATACATGTTGAGGTCCTGTACTATAATACGAATGCTTAAACTGGAAAATTTCCAAAATTTAAAAGATTGGCCATGATACCCATCCCAAAAATTTAAAGGGGTGCATCAATGTAGCTATGTTTTCTGATAGAGAATGGACACTTATACATGATCATATAACCATATAAGGTAATAGGACCTCATCCAAGGGAATAAATTGGGCCAAAAAACCAAACACGTGGTTGTACTAAAATTTGGCAATTTTGTACCCCTAAAATGGAACGAGGTGGACCACCCAAATTTATAGTCATCTATATTAGGGTCCTATACTATAATACCAAACATATAAAATGGGCAATTTCCAAAATTAAAGGGGTGGGCCAAGGTACCCCTCCCAAAAATTTTAAAGGGATGCACAACCGTACCTATGTCTTATAATAGGAAATGGACCAATATACATGACCATATAACCATATATGGTAATAGGACCTCATCCAAGGTGATAAAATGAGCCAAAATACCAAACACGTGGTTGTAGTAAAATTTGGTAATTTTGTGCCCCTAAAAGGGAACGAGGTGGACCACCCAAATTTATAGTGAGGGTCCTATACTATTATACCAAATGTTTAAATTGGGCAATTTCCAAAATTTAAGGGGTGGGCCAAGGTACCCCTCCCAAAATTTTCAAGGGGTGCATTAATATACCCATGTCTTATAAAAGGTAATGGACCCCTGTATACGCCCATATAACTATATACGGTAATAACATCTCAACAAAGGGGATAAATTAGGTCAAAAACCTCCGAAATTTGAAATTTTGGCAATTTTTTACCCATGAAAGGGAACGACATAGACCCTCAATACTAATAGAGGTACATACTATGGTCCTAGGCTACCATACCAAATTTTTAGATTTGGCAATTTCCAAAATTTAAGGGGGGTGCTCCTAGGTACCCCTGCCAAAATTTAGGGGGTGGGCCAAGGTACCCCTGCCAAAATTTAGGGGGTGGGCCAAGATACCCCTGCCAAAATTTAGATGGGGTGGTCCTAGGTACCCCTAGGTCATTGACCCCGGGCCAGGGACCATGGGTCTTGAGGCAGGGACCCAGGGGCCAAAAGTGTGCTCAGGTGGGGCAATTACTACTGTTACGCTTACGTTTTTTTGATGTTGACAAATCAAACAATTTCTAACGGTAAAAATACTGTAGATATAAACAAATTCTTTACAAGATTGGTGTCACAATATTTGTGTGCCATTTCTTGGTGTCATTGTTGTTACTTCCATTCTATACTATAACAAGGAAGTATTGTACTACGGTCAAAATGCCCAATGTAAATCCAGATACGACCAAATTTGGGTGAAGACCAACCATTTCCGTATTGATGTCTGTGTCTGTATGTATGTACGCTCAGAGAATATTTCGTCAACGATAAATCACGTAAAATATTATATATACACACGGCGCCCTGCACAACTTTCTTTTGGTTCAATATTCGTGAAGTACCTGTCATTGAACATGCATTATCTTGCAAAGGGTACAAGCTACGATAAAACTCACTACACGAATGAATTTCCGAGAAAATTGTACATGAATTTGATGTATCACCTGCACCTATTACTATTTAAAAAAACCGAAAGTTGAATCCAATATTGTGGATGTAAAATGGCGGCCGGGGTGGGTCACATGTGTCAGAGAAGCAGTACTTGATCCAATTTGTTTTGCATATGCCCACATTCAAGTCCAGTTATATCTAAAGAAACTAAAAGCAATTTTCTGTCCGAGCGTTATAGTAGTGTATGATTGAATACCGGATATATGAAGGCCAATGTTGGGTAAGTTATTTGTAAAAATGTAACACGTTACAACTTACTTTACTTTCCCTTAAAATGTAACACGTTACTAACGCGTTGCTTGCCCCAAAAAGTAACCGTTACCCTACTTCGAAAGTAACGCGTTACTTTTAGGTCCGAAACTTTGAATAAGTAAACAAAATCTTATTACTACAGTTCTCCGTACTGCTATTATTATTATTAACTAACTAACTAACTCTATGGCCTATGGAACCCGGAGGTTCAATGCCGCGTTTACATAAGCTCTCCACTGACTTCTATCCTTAGCTAAGTGCATCCGGTTTCTACTTTGTACTTGAACGGGTTACTACATATTTGATCAATGGAGCACTTTCTGAAATCATGATGCTTCTTCAAATACCGGGAGTGGGAATAGCAGTGACTGACTTCTTTAGCTCTTAAGGACAATACGTAGTATGACGTGGGATCAAATATGTTTTCCTCTGAAAGGTAGCTGCAGATAATCTAATACGAGAGCTATACTTCGAATATTAACTTGCTTTCACTATACTGTAACGAATATAGGTTTATTGTGTAGAAGAATATTGCAAGAATTATTTATATCTCTCTCTTATATAGTGATGATACATGCTTACCATACGAGGTAATATATGCATCCATATTAGATTAACATCAAAAGAATTTTTATTATATTAACGTATAATGACATTACTTCCCAACACACTGAGAATAATACTAAAGATAAGTTGTGTGTTTTAAAAAATTCTTATTCTTATTTATGTTGCTGTAGCATTTATATTATTTAGGACCGTTTAAACGACGATATTTTAGGACAAATTTGTGTTGAATATTTCTTAATAAAATATTATTTAAATTTTGTTAGTTCGAATTATCTTATGAAGAGCAATGCATGAATTGTATGAGTATTCTATATGAAGAGCAATGCATGAATTGTATGAGTATTCTATATGAGACGATTCCCATGTATATTGTAAGCTGTCTGAAACTAGAAATACAAATCATAACTATGTAGCAATTTCGCCAACTAACTGAACGGGACGCAGACAAGGTTGGACAACGACAAGGTTGGATGACGACAAGCTTGGACAACGACAAGCTTGGACACTTCTCAATTTATCCTCTTGCGCCAGACTCGAACGAATTCCTGAGGTGTCCAAGCTTGTCGTGGTCGATCCCGATAAGCCTGGACACATCTCATTTTGGGTCGCTGACGACAAGGTTGGTCGACGACAAGCCTGGACACATTCCTAATGATATCCAGGTTTATCGGGGTCGATCCCGACAAGCCTGGACACATATCTTTTTGGGTCGCTGACTACAAGGTTGGCCAACGACAAGCCTGGACACATTCCTGAGGTGTCCAGGCTTGTCGGGATCGACTCTGAGATGCTTTTACATATCTTATTTTGGGTCGCTGACGACAAGGTTTGCCAACGACAAGCTTGAACACAAAAAGTGTCCAGGCTTGTCGCCGTCCAACCTTGGCACGGTCCCAACTGAACATATTGCCTTCATCAGACACTGTATAAACAAGATTGGATGGCATCTAAATACAACGTTGCTTTGTTCAGCGATTTGTATTTCTAGTTTAAGTGATTTAGGATAGCAATGGTAATATGAACCAGTTAGTGAAAACTATAATTTATTTGCATAATGGATGATAAATTAATATATAATAGTGGTTTGAAAATGCAGTTTAAGAGATCCATTAACTTTAATGATTTTCAGAACAGTGAAGTAGTCTTTAAACATAAAACAAGCTGCGAATGTATGAAATAGAGAAGACAAGTTGAAAGAATAAACATTTTAATCATAATGAACTTGAATAGCAAAAAGACTCACCGTAGCTCTTAGAAAATATTACGTTCATAGATTTCAAATTAATGTTATTTTCAATTCTAGGATGAAGAAAAATCCTTAGTTGTTGTTGTTCAAGACTCCTTTTAATTCGATCAGAAGCTGAAGTTGGTAACGATGTCAAACCTTCATAGATTTTTGGCCTTTGTACATAGTGGGAAACAAATTACCTAAATATAGCGATGTTCCTTATATAATTTGCGTAGTAGGTGAAGTTGCCAATGAGGTCAAACCAACAAAAATTTCTGGCTCTTGTACATAGTGCGAAACAAATTGAATATAGCGATGTTTCTTTTATTATCTAATAAAGTTTGTTATAAAGTCATAATAAAGTTTCATTTCCAAAATCTCACAATATTCAAGTAAGTACACTTAACATTTTAAACCAAAGAAATATATGTAGTAACTTGCTAATGTTCGAGTAAGTAAAATATGTATAGTCCATTGCTGCATTTGAAAGCGATCATTTTAAGTTATATTAGTTAAGATAAAAACAAATTAGTTACTCATACGTTTGAAATCATGGGAATGCATTTATGCCAAATAACAAGCTGCAGAAATGACAAAGACATGTCAAATCTAACAGGATTTAAACAGACCAGCCACGCTCTCAGTACCTTAAGTAACATCGTAAAAGGACGGTTTGTGCACCACACGATTGGTGGATAATGGATAAGTTAATATGAAATACATGGGAATTGTTACCATTCCTCGTCAATATCAAAGCAAGTAACGTAAAATCTACGACTAAACGAAAACTCACAGTCGTACAACGAAAGGGATGTTTTTCGAACAGAGAATTTGTTATTCGTACAGGGTATGTCGTCATGACCGTAACACATGTGTGCAAACAATGAACAGAAGGTAATGGTACATAGTAAAAACCGATGGCTTTAATACGATACAATTTTACATTACCCAATCTACCTCAGCATGACCAGTTTAGCGTGTTATTTAACGAGGGGTACGGTTAACTCCATGCCCTGTTTCACCATTTTGACACAGAGTTCTTGTTTATTTGTCACTGTGTTGAAAACCAAGGTGAACGAATGGAGGAGCACAGAAATAGTAACAGCCATACATATCCCACATTGTTAGTAACACCCCAGTTACTATGGTGAAATGAAGCCTTGAGGTACTAATCTTAATAACTATATTTCTCATCAGTGCTCCGCCAAACATTTTGTTTGCTAAGAATGACTTATCAACAGAGGCAGAGCTTATTCAAAATCTTGTGTAACAAGCAAGTAATCTATACTATACTTGCATTTCACCTTTCGGATACAGAATAATAAAGATATAAGAATCTGACGTTGATAACTTAAATTAATTATTATTTTAAGCTATGAGCAAAGCTTTATATAGCATCCTTGATAGTTTTACCGAATAATGAAAAAGTGTTATATTTTCTGTTTTTTTTTTTTTTTTTTTTTTTTTAACCAAAATAACTTTGGAGTATGTGAGTTTCTTAAACTTGTGTTCGGTATATTTCAACCTAAAATTATTCATATGATTAGTTCCAAATTAAATGAGTTTGTTCCTAATGATCCTAGAAGTGATGGTTGCTTAACCAAAATTATTAATATATATTACCAGCAATATTTTGGAATAATCAAAAATATGGAAAAGGATTAATAAATTACACTATTGATAACCTACCAAACCAATCAATAAGAAACAAAAAACAAGCCATTGACTTGAGTTTTGAATCGAAATTTAAGAGTAGAATAAACAGTGTGTTGGTCTCCAAATGTATGCTGTAAATATCTCTTTTGGTTTTTCGATACAAGTATTTAAAAAAAACACCATCAACCTTATTGCATTAATATATCCTTATGTGTTTCTAAACAAACTAAGGTTCTTTAAAATAATCAACAAGAATCCCATATCAAACTATTGATTTTGGTCGTGAATCGAAATTTGTAATTAAAGGGACAAGGATGAATTTTGCCACATCTGAAATTTATTTTATAAATCTCTCTTTCTGTTTTTCAAAACAAACGATTTTCTCTTCAAAACAATCCATTGTATACGACTGAGGCTCCACGTGTTGTTAAATACACTGTAGTGTTCTTGGACGATGTACCAAACTGCGTCATTGTACAAGCTGTCATTTGTTCGCAGTATATGTTTAGATGTTTGTGTTGTCTTTGATCCTATTTTCGGGAAGCAAACCTAAGATCCTGTACAACGCAAGGTGTATATACATAACTCTCTCTCTCTCTCTCTCTCTCTCTCTCTATATATATATATATATATATATATATATATATATATATATATATATATATATATAAGTATTATATTCTAATACAAGTTAAAGATTTCCTTGTATTATACATGCATACATGCATACATATGTGGTTAAGAATTTATACTTTCTTGTAATATAGCTTGCTTATAACAAATCAGATATTTCACATTTGATAAAATGAACGAGAAAATGTCCGTGTCTCATTAATTGTACCGGTGCAATTTAAGATCATTTTTTTAGAATCTTTACACATATTTTGAAGAGACAACTAAAGAAACAAACACTAAAACTTTTCTTTTTTTTCGTGCCTGTTTCACATTATGGGATATTCAATTGAATCTGTGAAACAAATTGAAATTAGCTTATACCTAGACTTCACATATTAAAATCACTTTTGAAGAATTAGAACTAATTGTAACAAAGAAAACGGGTAAACACAGTAGTTCCCAGCCGTTTTTGACTGGTGACAGGTCCGTAGCCAGCCCAAAAATGTAGGGGGGCCAGGTAGAAGTTAGGGGGGGCGACCCAATTATATTATACTTCATCACCATATTATAGTTCATTTGCAAGCCTACCGTGAAACTTTCTTGGGGGCCAGCCAAAGTTTAGGATGGGTCGGCCCCCTAGCTCCCTGTGGATACGGGCCTGCCTGGTGACACACTTTACTGAACGCCCACGACATCGCAACACACTTAGTTATTTTTATTAATAATAAGATACATTATGGTAATGCAAGAATATAACCGCCTTATGAGAGTCGTTTTGACGTAAGATTAGCGTCATACTAGAAACTTTACTGCAGGAAACTTATGTTAGTCGAACTCTTTAGTATGGTACTAATCACACGTCAAAACGACTCATCATAAGGCCCTATGTCTCTAAGAGGTAGTGACTACATATACTGAGCATTGTTACTAATGCCAGAAGTGTTGATTGGAACAGTCTGCTTCAAAATTGATTTTTATTAATTATTAAATACTTAATATCTTTTAAATTTAAGATTTCGCGACACATCCAATGCCGCTGCTTGATTGCAAACGACTGGGTTAAAGAAAGATTGATAATATGATGCAATGGCTTCGTTGCAGGTGTTGTTGGCTGCACGCCAATTGTGTAGGTGTAGGTAACAAATACAAGGGTTTCTTCCTTGATGAATGTGTTTAAGTTCCTGGTTATGGGATAAATATTTATCTTGTAGGATGCAGTGGTGAATGAGGTCTTTTTTTGTTGTCTTCAAATGTTTTGACTGGTTTGGGTACAAAACCTCGCGGCCAGAACCTCGCGGCGACAACCTCGCGGACCAAAACCTCGCCTGGCCAAAACCTCGCCTCCCAAAACCTCGCGGCCCAAAATCTCGCCAGGCCGAAACCTCGCCTGGCCAAAACCTCGCCGCCTAAAACCTCGCGGGACAAAATCTCGCCAGGCCAAAACCCCGCCTGGCCAAAACCTCGCCGCCCAAAACGTCGCGGGCCAAAATCTCGCGGGGCCAAAACCTCGCCTGGCCAAAACCTCGCCACCCAAAACCTCGCGGGCCAAAATCTCGCCGGGCCAAAACCTCGCGCCCCAAAATATCGCCATACCCAAAATCTCGCCTGACCAAAATGTAAATGTTCCAACGATGATAAGAATGACGGTATAAAAGACGCTGTTTCAGAAGAAGTATCACGGGTATTTGACCAAGTCCCTTGATACCATGTGAAAATTCTATTTCTGTATTAGAGGATTTCAATGTGAAGGTAGGACGACAGGATGTTTTTAAACTGGTTATAGGGAAAGAAAGTCTGCATAAGGAAAGTAATGACAACTAACGAGGTTAGTTTCGTGAACTTTGGAACATCCAAAAACTTAAAATTTTAACAAAAATCTAATAATATTTATGAAAATATGAAACAATATATGAGTTTTTACGACGTCCCTTGATTATGTCCTATAGGTTAAAGGAGACGTAGATGACCAGGATGAAGGAAATGATCGAATAAAGAAAGTGGGAGGAAACGGGAATAACCCGAGAAAGCCCACGCACACGATGTTTTGTATATTATTATTATTATTATTATTATTTGTAACGTGGAATTGCATATTAGGAAACACATTGGGTAAATTTTAAAGAAAAGTTTCATTCGCGGCGAGGTTTTGGCACGGCGAGATTTTGGGCGGCGAGGTTTTGGCCCGGCGAGATTTTGTCCCGCGAGGTTTTGGGCGGCGAGGTTTTGGCCACACGAGGTTTTGGGCGGCGAGGTTTTGGCCACGCGAGGTTTTGTCCCGCGAGGTTTTGGCCACGCGAGGTTTTGGCCCGGCGAGATTTTGTCCCGCGAGGTTTTGGGCGGCGAGGTTTTGGCCACGCGAGGTTTTGGCCCGGCGAGATTTTGTCCCGCGAGGTTTTGGCCGGCGAGATTTTGGGCGGCGATGTTTCGGCAGCGAGATTTTGTCCGTATACCGTTTTGACTATAATGTTGAAATTCAGACTGGTATTGTAGACCATAGGCATATTTAATAGATGTCTACAGTTTATTTCATTCACCATAGCTACACTGTCAGTTTCTGCTGTTCAAGTTAATTTTTTTCGTGCTTTATAACGATTCTCTCTTTATTTAGAAAATTTGATAAAGACAAATGCATTTTCTGTAGCTAAGTGTGTATAGATTTTTAGATAACTTTGATTTTCATATATGTTTGTATTTAGTTAAACTTATAAAGACTGATAATGTTAATATATTAAAAGAACGATATCTGCTCCACACATTAAATTTTATCTACTGCTCCAAAATACAAGGAGAAGTCACAAGCATTACGATATTCCCAGAACCAAACAGCAGGCATGTGTACATTTCGTGATCGACGTACGCTGAGTGCTCATTGAACTGCGATAACCCCGTCACACAACAAGGCGTAGCCAGTAGCCTACTGATGACATTACTACCCCACTGGGAGTATTAAAAAAAAAAAAAAACACGCTCAAGGCTACATGTTGGCGCACAACACACTGCTACAATAATGGATGGGCAGGATTTATCCGTATTCCAAAAGGACATCATTATTGTGCCCGAGTAGCAAGTGCGTCAGTAATCCAAACAGCAGCACTTTTTTAGATGTTCCCGTTCCAGCAATGAAGGTGTGCAAGGAGTGTCAAAAAATGGGGTAACGGCCTCCAAGAGGCAGAACTGCAAGAGCGTGCGGAAGGTCACACCGCAAGGAAAGCGGTGCTTCTAACGGTTGATGACAGCCAAACGAATCATTAGTGCCCTAGAATTATATGAGCGATGTAATAATAGAGCACAACACCCTATCTCACGCAACTATGCGGCGTACACGGGGCTTCACGTATGAAGTTTCACAGCAGACGTCCCATTCCTCACGACTCGTCGCACTTGTGCACAGGAGCATGCTAATTGGATCGCGCATGGTTGGAAAAGGGTGTGTTGGTCCTATGAATCACGGTTTGGGCTTTACCATTTGGCGGGCGCGTGTGTGTGTGGTGCCAACAGCACGAATCTATCGGTCCTTCGTGGATGATGCCATCAGGAATATATGAAGGGTAAGGGGAAAAAACAAGGAATGTCCATGTATATGCTTTTTCGGGTGCTTTGTCCTATCTGTTGGCGACTCTTGGTACTATTTGACTGTATATGCCATGCATGCCTAGATGTAAAAATGTCCATGTAAAAAGGGGCGAAAGATTTAATAATCCTATTCTTTTTACACGGTTTTCAATGTTAAAACGCCGTTTTCTCGAAAATGTAGTTTTGTGACATTCCTTCTTTTTTCCCCTTACCCTTCATATGGTTTCAGATCTTCGCTGAAACACATCAGCAACCTTTAGAATTCATGCCACGTCGTATAAAGGCTATCTTTCGAGCAAAATGTGGCCCAACAAAGTATTATATAGGTATTCGCAATTCAGTGAGCACTCAGTGTAAGTACAAAGTCAAATTAATCCAAACGGTAGTGCGGCAAACTACTATTTAACACGAAGGCAGCCACTACGTCAGTATCTTTTGTCAGCTTTTAAAGACGAGTGCTCAACAACTTCTGCTACATGAACTGTTACTGTATGACTTAATACTCGGGCATAACACTGTAGCGGCAACCGAAAACATTTGTAATGCGGAAAGTAAATGTGTAGTGAACCACACCACAGCAACTTGTTCTTTACAGAAATTTCGTGCAAGTTGTAAAATTGTCGAAGATTAGCCTAGGTCCGGCCACCCCATGGTTAACAGATTTTGAGGTCATATGACACGTCGCTGAGGAAAATCCATTCACCAGCTCTCAACGATTGTCAAATCAACTCAGTATGACCTAGTCCACTGTAGCGGGACATCTTCACGAACTCGAGAAAATCACTAGAAGCTGCCGCATTGTGCCACGTGACTTGACCTCAACTTAGGTACAGGGAAATATAGATGAGTGCTGGCATCTGCTAGAAAATCTGCGAGATGTGCGTTTCCTGAAAAGGATTGTCAAAGGAGAACCGGTGGTCAAAGAGGGCCGTTTTAAGCATAAATGCATGCATTGTGTATGATAGAACTACGACGGGGCAATTTACTTCAATTTCGTTTCTAACATTTGTTTCAATATCGAATTTTATTCCAAATAGTTGGAGTGAATGTATGCTCCACTTCGGCAAACATATTCTAAATTGTTTAACCGAAAGCGAGCCCTGCTGTGATAGGATAACGCAAAATCACTCGGCTCGAAAAATGGAACCAACAATTCCGAAACTTCATGGCATCAAACTGATTCCATACCGAACATACGTATAGTCCTGACCTTACCCCTTCGGATTTGTACCTGTTTCTGTCCTTGGCGAACTTCCTGAAGTTACGATGCTTCACCAACTAGATGGAGGCGGAGGCAACAATGACTAACTTCTTTGCCTTTAAGGACAAGATGTGATATCAAGGTAAAATTGAGGAATTGGCAGAAAGGTGGTTGGCTGCAGATAGTCCAACACAAGGGGCTATAGTTTGAATGTTAACCTGGTTTCACTGAACTGTAATAAACACAGGTATGGTGTGTACAGAATATTGCAAGACTTATTGTATTCCCTTGTAGTTAGAAGGACATACATTTCATATTTAAATAGTCTTAAATGTAGTGTCATTTACAATAATCAATAATTTATTGGTCTACTTTGTACAAAATGTTGCTACTTCCAAAATTACTTACCTGGTAAAATATATGGGAACGGTGATGCAATTCAGGACACGGTTTCTATAATCGTATCAATTAGCATACTTCTTCGTTTCATTACGTTCTTTGGGCATTATAAGTTTAATGATGTAGGTAATTAAGCTTATATATATACGGCTAGCTTATATATATATATAGCTAGCCCTGGTTCATTAAATATTTTTCTTCCATTAATTTACCGTGTTAATTCGCACGGTCATTTTTTTAAAAATCTTTTGTTTATTTCGAAAGTTTTTACCTGTTGATTAGTTAATGTATAATTATCAGTTAAAGTTCTTATTAACGGTTCTTTACAAATGATCACATTAAATATTGAATGTCCATGAATCAAATTTCCGCTGAGCCCGTTTCAGATGTTGAACACACCTTTGTTAATTGTACACTTATTCATATTGGAAATATAAATTTATATAATGAAAAAATAGTAAAATATATGATTTAACTCTGGACTATGGGCTGAAAAGAAAATTACATTTGAATCAATCAATTATAGAAGTAACAACATATAATAATTTATTACATGGCCTGGCAACCAAAAGAACGAGGTATAAATCCCTATAAATGTATTCAATTATTTCATCAATGTGCGATATCTAAATTAATGTATGGAAGCATATATTACTCATCTAACATCCAATATTTTTATCAGATATTAGAGAAAAATCCAATATGAGGCTCCCAAAATTATCTTATTTTAACCTAATTTCAGTCCTAAATATGCTATATTATCGGAAGAGAGAATTTTCCTTTAGAAATTAGAGTGAAGAAAATGGCAAGGAATGTTGTGCTATCTCAAATGAGTATAAGTAAATCTTATTATTATATAAAAATTGAAATAGGTAGAAGTGTTGTTAACAAGAAATTCTACTCCTTAGAAATCTCAAATCTCGTTGATTCAAAAAGTCTATTCAAGTATTCAAAACCTTGAACCTTACATACATAAAATACCAACTTTACCGCCTGTGTGAAGTTGGCCCCAAAAAGTTTGGGCTACAAGAGATCTTTATTGGGTCAGAAAGTACTTCATTTGGGCTGTTTGGTCTAGCAAATTTTAGTGTTTGGGCTAGCAACTTTTAGTGTTTGGGCTACTCTGGAAACAAAGCTACAGCTTCACAAAGCTTGAGTGCCAAATTCACGTTAGGCCCCCAAGTATTTGGGCCAGACGACATTTTTATTGGGCTGGATAGTACTTCGTTTGGGCTGATTGGGTCAGCAACTTTTAGCGTTTGGGCTATTATAGTTTTCGAAATATGGGCTATTAAACTTTTTGAAATGTGATTTTTCCTGTTTCCTTTGTCGGGGCCAACTCCACTAGTATGATATTTCTCACAAATACGTTTGTTGGAATTGACAGTACTTTGTGTGGACTAGCAGGTTAGGAAGTTTCAAGATTTGGGCTGTATTTGAAACAGAATTAGATCTTCACAAAGTTTAGGGGGCCAACTTCATATTATCCCCCAAGTGATTAGGCCTTTTGTGAATACGTGGATAATATATACCTGTGTTTGATGCAGAAAGCTCCAGGTTTGATTCCCAATGGAGTCTCAAGGAGCATACAGTCTTCTAACTAGTCTCCATTACATTATTATTGTTATCAACAATTCTTTGTAATTTTTTAGCCGAATACTCATCCACATTATATTGTATATAGGGAAAGCAATAACAAAGCAATCTTTTTGTTCTCAGTTCGTTTATTTCAAAAGACTACGATGAGCACTTCATGTTTCTAGGGAAGTGCTTGAAACCCTCTGCTCCACCTTGCTGCGCCCATTGCTTAAACTGAGAAAACAAAACGAAATACAAATAATGAATTTGAAGTATAAAGCTTTTCTCTATTTTTCCACCTATTTATAAAAGTATCAACGCAGGTGGGTCAAGTTTTTGCTGGAGTCTTGGCAGTCTTGGTATTCTTGTACATTTAGTCTTGGTTTTGGTCTTGCATATGCTTCCTCGGTCCAGGGGGTTAGCTAGGCTGGGGCAACCGGAGCGATGTCACCGGTCCAAAGGCGATCAAGGTGTCCAATGTTACGGCCGTGAATAAATGGGAATCGTAATTACATGACCTACATTTTAATGGTTTTGGCTGACCACTTCCAACCTCTGACAAATGTAAATTTAGTACTATCGTAGAAATTAATAATGACGTAATTCTATATCAAAACCTCTGGCATAGTGTGTGGAAGATAGTGATGAGCGCAAGAGTCTTGGTCTTGCAGTTTTTGCAAGAGTCTTGCATGCAAGACCAAGACCAAGACCAAGACCAAGACCAGGAATCCCGGTGCAAGACCAAGACCAAGACCAAGCGGTGCAAGACCAAGACCAAGACCAAGCGGTGCAAGACCAAGACCAAGACCAAGACTATACCTGCAAGACCAAGACCAAGACCAAGACTCTTGCGCAAGAGTCTTGCACAAGTACGGTACTATTTGATTTTTTTATAGAATGTAAAAAGGAAGGGGGGAAAAGCATTACATCTTTCACGTGAACTTCTTTGCTCCAGTAAAAACACCGCCGGAGTGAATGTGTTCCCAGTAGTTTATGCAATCCATGTGAGTCGATCTGCTCCTGTAACAAATAGTTACAGCATGTTGTTTTTTGAATCCGTTGTTCACGAGACGGCCGACAGCATAATTCTATGAATTGTTACCAGATATAATAACTTCAGTGTCTGATTTACTTTGGTCATCATTTGATCATTCACGACGGCCCATGATTGGATTTTGAGAAATCATACGAAGAATAATTATGTCTATAAGAAGTGGATAAGCAAAAATAAACTAGAGCATGTTATGACCACGGTAGCTCAGTGGCAGAGCGATCACCTCTGGTACATGGGGTAACTGGTTCGATCGCAGCTTGCGCTATGTGAACTTTTTTTGGTGAACAAACACCCTGTGCGTGGGTTTTTCCGTTTCCTCGTACTTTCTTCATTCCACCATTTGTCATCATCACTGTTTCCCTTAGCCTCAGTGTAATAATCTTGAGACGTTAAAGTAGATATTTCACTTCATTTCAACGGCTCAACATATTAGTGGTGTTCTTCTTCCAAAACTAAAGAAATGTAGTCTTGAACATCGGTAATTCCGTACACCATAGGTGCCGACTACATGGGTATGGCCTTGGCTCTGAGGCTCAAGCATCCGTTGGAAATTTTTAATATGTGATCATGAAAGTAATATTGAAATCACATTTTCATGACATTGACAAGAACTTGCAATGTCCGCATGTGACCGCAAGTTTGATTTCGTAGGTGGATGCTTATACGTTGAATAATTGTTTATTAATATAACTTATAGCCTCCTTAGGTATACGGCAGATCTAGGATTCAACGATATAACATTATACAACAATAAATAATCTATATTCACAACTGAGAGTGATTTCGTACTTATTTCAAATAACTTGAAATTTGATGCCGTTATTATGTATTTCTAATGTAGGTTAAAAGTATTTATATAAATTGAGTTTACACAAAAGACATGGACAGTTGAGTCGTTTTCAGTTTTCACTCAAATTATTCTAAAGTATTGGGGCCGCGGTGGCTTAGTGGTAGAGCGTTCACCTCTGGTGCTTGGGGTCCAGCGTTCGATCCCAGCCCCTGCCAAGTGAACTTTGTGGTGGACAAACACTGTGTGCGTGGGTTTTCCTCGGGGTTCTCCCGTTTCCTCCCAATATCTTCTTTCCACCATTTTCATTCATTTTCCATCATCACCGTCTCCTTTAGCCTAGCCCGCATAAGCGTGGGACGTAAAACTCACAAATTTAATTTCCTTTCATATTCTAAAATATAAAGAGATTTGATTATTATTATTATTATTATTTTAATTTTATATCTCTTTTTTGGTCAATATTGCAAAACATATCATCATCGTCATAATAATAGCTATTCTGCCATTATTGGCAGGTCACTTGCTGCAGCTGAGAAGCTTCGATGACCATGGACTCAGCTAGTCTCTTCGTCTTGACGTAGCAATTTTCTGTTTTAATATCTTTCTTCAACTACAGTCTCCTTTGCCCCCTCCCTCTAGCACGTCCCTCATAATACAGTTCCTCCTCAGCCAATGTCCTCTTCTTAATTACATCTAAAATTCTTCTTTTCTCCCCTACTGCTACTATTTCTAAAACCTTCACATTCGTTTTCCGTTCAACCCAGCTGATTCTCTCCTTTTTTCTCCATGCCCACGTTTCGAAAGTCTAATTGTTTCCTCGTTTTTGCATAATGTCCTTGTTTCTGCAGCATACAGTACATATTAGAATCACTAAAACAAAATTTCAATATTTAATTGGGAGTTTGTTCAATACAAAGATGAGCTAATCGTGGTTAGAAAGGAAAAAATCTGACGCCTTTAGAGTGTAAAAGTAATTTTGCAATTTATGGTATTTCAGTAATCTGTGCTGTCTTGGTTTTCTTTCATGCGTCTCACTGTCAGGGGTAGCTTCTCCAGTTTGGGAACCAGTGGAGTATTGGATCTGTTAAAACATATAAAAATATTACGAAATGTTGTTATTTATATTATAAGTAGTGAAGCGTGATCACCCATAGAAAAAAAAGTAAAGGTTATCGCCTATGTTGTACAGTATCATCACACTTACACGAAGGTAAAATATATTACATTTAGGAACATACATTGTATTTCCCTCACTATTGACGCAATGTAGAATTTATTATCTCTTATATCCAGAGTAAAATTTACTTATGAAAAGCATAGATTTCTTAAAAGCAAGACTTGCAAGACTCTTGCAAGCAAGACCAAGACTGGGTGTGCAAGACCAAGACCAAGACCAAGACTGGATGTGCAAGACCAAGACCAAGACCAAGACTGAGGGTTCCAGTGCAAGACCAAGACCAAGACCAAGACCACCCGAGTCTTGGTCTTGGTCTTGCATTTGCTCATCACTAGTGGAAGATGGCAACATTTCATCTTTCTTCACCATTTGGCGCTCTACCGATGCATAGTCCAAATAGTTTATATGATAAGAAAAATCCTCACCTATTAGATTAAAACCTATTATTTCCGGCAACAAAATAGCTGAAGGTCTAACCCTCTTTCAAGTACAGCATAGCTCTTAATAGTCCAAAACACTAAAAACTTGCTGACCCAATCACCCCAAACGAAATACTATCTTGATTATTTTCCAAATCTTGATTATTTTCCAATAAAGTAAATTCCAATTAAACTTTCTTGTTATTGTTAATTATCCCATATCGGACTCCCGAAGAAAACTCATCGAAACAACTTATTGACCGTGCCAATAGCGACTACTCTGTCATGACTCCGTTTTCTTTCATTCAGAAATAGAAAAGAAAGAGAAGAAAGTAGAAGGGTAAAAGAAGGAGGTAGAAAAAGAAGAAAGAAAAGAAATAGGGTATTTTAATAAGAAACAGATTACTGGATAATTCCGGAAATATAGTAAGAAGTCGAGAAAGTCCTTGAAAGATGAATCATTCTAAATGTTATTAACGACTAATCAATTTTGGAATGCTTCGGAATAGACACATGTTCCCTCATACCACCCAGACCTAGCTCCAGGCACCGCGATCGTGGGGTTGCCCAGACCTAGACCTGGAAATGAGAAAAGTGAAATCATTCTTTGTACTGTTATTCCAACCGGTGATTGATAACCATCCAGCATCTGAACTCTGTTCCCTAGGATCGACCACACATATGAATTAGCCAAGAAAGAAAAAAAAATCAAACTTATGAACTCAATATAAATTTATGTATCGTATCAATAAATGTTTCAACTTCCTGGAAGAAAGATGTCGTATTTAGGCTCATCCTGCTATTTTTGTTTCACTCCTAGAGCCGATTTAAACCATTAGTAGCGGTCCTTCATGACCTAGGTTATTTACCTTAACACATATATTAAAACATGACACATATATTACAGATGTTAATATGACAAATGATATCACTAAAATTACTTAAATTAAATCTATCATGCATTCACACGCTCACTCACTCAGGACAGTGTATATATGTTTAAAGGAAAATCAACTAGCTACAAGGGTACAAACAGTTTATTACATTCATAGTGAAAAGAAAAGACAAAACAAATAATTATGAAGAAAATATTAAAAGCACAAGTTCTTGGTTATATATTAATAGAGTACATAGTGTTATATTTTAGTAAATTTTTATATATTCAATCATATTGACATATGGAAAGAAAAAGAAAAAATAATTACATGTATCATATCTTAGGCATGCTAAAGCAAAATTATGATTTGCGACATACGCAAAGAAGACACTTATTTCACTTTAAAAAAAAATTGGACAAAGAGGAAAGAAAAGAGAAAAAAACTTTTAGATGTATTAGAACTTATATGAGTCTCTACCTCACATTGATCAATAAAATATTAATAATTTTGAGCGTTCAAATCACAAATCACGCACTAGTCGTAGTGTCCAAAACATTTCGCTCCATTTAACTTAGTTTGTGTTTATATATATATATATATATATATATATATATATATATATATATATATATATATATATATAGTGGTTTACAAAAACCATTCATCGACTATATTTGGTTTGTAACTCTTAACAGTTTATATCTGCAATCGCACACTGCTACGTTTATACCCATCTAGGGATTTCGAGAAAATCACTTACACCAGAGGATGTCTCTCCTCTTAGACGGTCTATTTCCAAACTTATTAATTGAATAATTTCAAGTTATTTATCCAACACTGGGACACGTCACGAGACCTTTCCTTTAGATCACTTTTATATATCTGTATACATGGTTCGGATTTAAAAAAAAGAAAGAAAAAACAATCTTCCACAGGTGTACGGAGTATGATGGTTCAAATGGAGGACGAAAAAAAACTGGTCAAGTCACAGGATACATATGCAGGTGAGAAGGATTCAAGGTGCACTTTCCACAATGATTTTAGGTTAGTTGTTCAGGGATAATATTCGTTATGATGTGGGTTACATTTAGACCTGCCGTTACTTTTCAATACATGCCATTACATAATTACAGAGGTTATCATTTACATTGATTCAGAAGAAAAGGGAAATTACTTGAGTGCACGGCGGTATTCTTGACAAAATCTACATTCTTAAATTCGTCGGAAAACTCACTGGTAAACTATAGCAACCAATGCACGTTTAGGGGGACAGACACGAGCCCTCTTACATATATTCATATAATACATTTAATATCATACTTTCACTTTAAAATCATATTCACATACTAAATACATATACATTTCGACGTATTCATTTCTCTCTATATATATATATTTATAATAAATGCGCACACATTTAAATTAATCACCCCAACAATAATTTTTGAAAAGGTTCCAAGTACAAGAAAACAAATGACTTCCGACATTACATATGAAAAAGAATTGAATTTTTTTCACCTGATACCGCGCGTCTATAAATTTTAACTTTTATATAATCAATTCGTGCTTAAATAATGAAAAAAAAACTTTGTGAGGCAGGCACGTAACACAGAGCATTCCTAAAGATATAACTAGATAACCTAAAATACAATTTCTGGGCCCAGATCAACTACGAGGTAAACGAAAACCAAAACAGAAAGGAAAGTGACCAATGGATTAAAAAAAAACTTAAGAGGGACGACGGTGAAAGAACGTAGTCGAAGTGTCGTCAACTACGAAGTCTTTGTTCATTTCGGCGATAGGTCAAAATGTGATGGAGGACCCAATCACTATCTACTTTATCCATGAATTGTGTATTGCAACATCTCAGCTGGTAATTTCAGATCAGAGTTGTACGTTAAATAAATCGTAAGCGACAAGTTCAAAATCGGGGGGGGGGGGTTAAAAATTAAACAAAAATCTCGAAGTAAGAAGGAAGAGACAAGGGAGAGAAAGCGGCGCCAACGAAATGAGAAAGATTAAAGTACTACTCACTACACAGAAGAGTGATCGAATTTAAATATATAACAACTCATAGCCAAAAATATTCACATATGCCGAAAGAGGGTGGTTTACTTAGATACGTAACCTAGGAGGGAGTCCCTGCTGCCAAGGATGCAAGTTCTGTGTCCATCAGGTCCCAATCCCACAAGAGTTTGCTTGTAAGATTGAAATCCGATCCCCGTATCCGGCCCAGACCAGCAGGATAAAAGGAGAGGGGGAAGGGACCAGGTAACTGCGTCCCCAATTTTGAAATCTCTAAGTAAGAAAAAAAATATCCGACCCCTCAGAAGAACTAAGAAGGTTCAAGGACAGTAAAGAAACTAGAGTAATAGCTAAGATATCCCTAATTAGTGATTTGCCAAAATAAAAAAAATTAAATAAACTGAATTTTGGATCGGTGATTTCTATGGCCAAATCTCACCGATAGCTCCCCTTCGCAGAATGCGCTAAATTCTGAGGCATCGATTAATTTCCATCACTATCTAGTTTGGAAACTAAGAAAAGAAAACGAAAGTACTCAAGGGGGGAGAGGTCGATGCCCGGGTACGGGATAATAAATTTCAATAACTAATTGTTTTGATTCTGTAACCCTGTCAGAGCTGTCGCCTCCATGAACATTGTAAGCTAGCCCGAGTAGGTATCGTGAAGAAAAAAAAAATCTCACGGAGCAGGATATTCTATTTTAAAACCGACCAGAAAATATAATTCACTACAGCCCCGTTCTATAGCTACTATTGTCTTTTCATAATTTATTATTCAATATGTCTAGTCAGCGATTATATGATGCTACCTATTCTATCAGATGGTATTACTATGGTTGATTATTATTATAACACATTAAACTACAAAGTATTACCATAGTCCGACTATATATCGCCCTCCGGTCCGCGTGATATTATGGTGCAGGGGTCAGAACCCGAGATGTTTGTAGCTACACGTATCTATTCAATATCTATATATCAACACTCGGCGAAGTATTCACTGGGCTACTATATATTTAACTATATGGGTGTCCTATCTTCTATATTCATTTACTACAATATTCATATACTTCATATTCATATAATATTCATATAATCATCTTTTTCAGTTACTACGACGCTATATTTTACAAACACCCTGTCTCCTCTATCTACGCCCAGCCTATATACACATTTCATCATAACACTTTAAAATCTATAGTCACTACAAACATTTCCCATTCCGATCACCGCACGACAACCTCACTCGAACTCAAGACTCTTTCACCACACACACAATACTATGTAATACCTGGTAGCTTTATTAGGAACGAAAAAAAATCCTACGTATGTTCACTGAAAATAGAATTATCCGCGATAATATTTAATGTTTACGAAATTCTGCAGCAACAATGAAATTCTGCAGCCACGAAGGAAAAATGAACATTTAATATAATTTCAAAGCGAAGAACTAGCATCATATCGCCCGACTTCTGTTAAAAAATTACGTATTGTTTATTTACTTAAATATTTCGATTTCTAGCCTAAGCAGAATGTCGAAATTTTCAGAAAATATTAACTTTAGGTCACTTGACCTAACTGTACATCCATATGGGCTGTGAATTATACCTTCTAGGTTTTATTTCGAAAAGAAAGGTCAATTTCATGGAAACTAAATCACTAAGACATCGACATACGAATGGCGGTTAGTACTGACTTTCGACACTAGAGGCTAGCGACGATATAATCAACCCTTGAACAACTGAATGTGACCTTGTACACGGAATTATTGTACTATATTACGTTCCCTTTTAAATATTGTGTATGAGTTCACTTAATGACGGAATAATAAAAATTTTATTGCATAGTAAATACTACACTGTCCATATTTAATTATCTCACACACTCTTTCATCACTTAACTACCACTACCACTGATACTACATTACAAATATACACATACTACAGGGTGCGGCACGTAAAACCGGCCCGTAAAGTGAACACATAAAATGAAATGTAATGTATTGAATATGATTAACTACAACACATAAATGAAATGTAATGTATTGAATATGACTACTCACCTTCACAGCAGCCTTCACAGCAGGTGCTGAAAGTGTCCTCCGCCCACTTCAACACACATGTGAGCACGATTGAGGAGATTCATATATACCCTTGTCAGTTCTTGTGTTGTAATGCTATTGGTGACATCCTGGAACCTGGTCTTGAGTTCTTCAATTGTGTGTGGATTTGTTTCGTATACTCTTCCCTTTAACAGTCCCCATAAGTAAAAGTCACACGTGGACAAGTCTGGTGACCGAGGAGGCCACAAGCCTTTGATGATTGTCCTCTCTGGTGTAAACATCTCATGCACAAGGGACAATGATGCAGCTGATGCGTGGCATGTTGCACCGTCCTGCTGAAAGTAACATAACTGACGCTCCTCTTCGGTCAAGTGTGTATAAAACTCCTCCAGGATTCCCATATACACGTCACTGTTCACTGTCGTCTCAAAGAATATGGGCTCAATAACGCGTGTGGCGGAAATGGCACACCAAACACCAATCTTCTCATCATGCAAGGGTACCTGGTGGATTGCGTGTGGATTTTCTGTCGACCAATACCGGTTGTTTTGGAAATTTACGTACCCAGACAGGTGGAACCACGCCTCGTCACTCATGATGAGCATTAGTGGATCCAAGAAACCACTGGCAACATTGCTCAACAGCCATGAACAGATATGCACCCTCTTCTGCAGGTCAGGCTCCTTCAGTTCTTGCACAACACTTATCCGGTACGGTTTTAACTTCAGTCCTCTTAAAACACGTCTGCAACTTCTCTCACTCGCATGAACCTGTTGACTCAATCTCCTGGTTGACTTTCGAGGACTTCTTGTCATTATCTCCTCCACCTGCATCTTTAATTCAGGTGTGCAGACAGATGGTCGTCTGTTCCTGGGAGCATTTTGAACCGATCCTGTACGTCGCCACTTTTCAATCAATTCCTGAATCACCATTGCTTTTTGCTGGCACAGAACGTCCTGGAAATTTCTCCCGAAACAAATTCTTTGTTTTCACAAAAGATCCAGTGAGAATAAACCCTTCAACAACGGCAACACGCTCGGGTATCGAATACGGCATTATCACACACTGACACTCACCCGGCTTAACACAACGAGGCCTTTTTCTCAACTGGTTTCGACAATTTTCACTGGCTGTGGCTGCATCTGACTGCTGCAGGTCACGTAAGTCGACCCGACCTCGACACGCCATCTCTTGGTAGGAAGGTAGATTATTTAAGTGTTACCAAAAACACAATATACCAGAATATTACGACGGGCCGGTTTTATGTGCCGCACCCTGTACTTAAACTACAAGACACATCATGCCAATACACACCAATCATCACTATCATTAATACATGTTATACTAATAAATATACACAGACAACATTCAGATTTTACCATTTTTAAATCGGCTCGAAAGGAAAGGGAAAGAAACGAACAGGGCCAACTGGCCCTTGTATTTACTAAATCACATTCTTAAAATCAACCTGTTTAATCAATGCCCCGAGGGGACATATCGAAGTGTTGACTAACAATAGGACCCCTGCCCTGAAGGGGCAGGAACCCGGAACAAACTACATGTTCAACTCATCCCGCTGGAAGCCGTACTCCCAATTTGGGAGTCAGATAGGAGCCCTTACTGTAAATTTACAAGTGCATTATTCTACCTATCTTAACTACAACGAAATTAAATACCGCCATATATGTTAAAAAAAAAGAATCACTCGCTACCTACATAAACAAATCTATATATGGACAGGTCTTATAACCCTCAATTAGCAGGAAAATTGGAAGGTGAAAATATCAGGGGAAACACTAATCTTCAGAACCGGTTTTAGGAAAAAAAAAAACGGAAATCACACTACTTCTGAATCCTGTCCATAGCGATCGGAAGATGAAATCATGGCGTCACTATATTGCACTTCCTATTTCAGCTTTTTAGTCCAGTTTTTTACTATGAAATTTAATAGTTCATGGCTCCTCGAGACTTCCAGTGATTTTACGTGTTAAATAAAATCCAAATGTTACCTTGTTTGCAGCTTTTCTAGCTCCTTTTCGACTTTTTGAGCTAGAAGATCCGAATCCGGCGTCTTCAGTGAAATTCTTGCAGGGAATGGGAATAATCGCGCCCTAATATCATCGCGTGGGTTTATCCTCCAATCGAAACAAAGCATTTTGGCGGTGGGGCTTTGAAACGAATAAAATTTGGTAAAATCTGGATTAAACTAGATTTTAGAAGGACCTAGGTATCTAAAAGAGAGGTGAAGGGTGGTCCTGAAAATTCTGTCGAATTTTAGATTGGTTATTTAATCTGAAAGTTTCGTCCAATAGTGGACCTATGTTTTCAGATAGCACTGACACCGTAAGAATTGTAATAATCCATTTACATATCCATATACAAGACTTATAACTAATTTAAAATATAAATAAAGGTATTGACTCCCAAAACTATAATTCCTAATAAATTTTTTACAGTTTTTCATGTTAATTTGAAATAGAATAACGAACAATATTACGAATTATATGAACAGCCAGAATTTTTTTTTGTTAAACGTCAAGTACAGAGGGTGCAAAAAATTTTGGGCACCCTCCTATTAAAAACATCATCACATTAGACTGTAATGGCATATTACAAATATGTAATCTTCGGATGCCATGATCCCTGTTTTTCTTGGCAAAGCCACGAACTTTTTAGCACCTCCTCGTAGTTCCGAATTCAAGCTACACTTATCTCTCTCCATTCATGAAGGAGAAACTTTTGTTATTCGTCAAGCTCTAATATATATCAAAAAGGAAAATATTCATACAGCTTGTATCTACTTGGATTCACTTAGCGTATTAACTGTATTAACGAAATTCACTGGAATTCAAAAACTACTTGGAAGTTACTAAAAATCAAATATTTGTATAATAATTTATGCAATAACAACTACAGAATATTTTTACTTTTTTTTTTATGGTGGCTTTTAAAATACTAATATTATTGATACGACAGCTTTACTTTTGAACAGAAAATCATCCGTACCCTGCTAAAATATCGGATCTAAAAAATAAATATCTCGTCAAAAAATTTTCGCCAACAAATACAATATTGGAAATCAAAATTCATATATTTAAACCAACATGAAAAAAATTATATAGGTCTATAATACAAAACTTCAAGGAACATCCATGGCATTCAACTAAAAATTGGTCTCGAAATCAATCAGTTATATATTACATATTATATTCGATACACCATTTACACAAGGAAAATTATATCAAATAAAGAATACTTATCATTGCTGATGTGGCAAACTAATTGGAACGATAGAACCAAGGGCGCCCATGTTGTGTTTTTCAGGATGGGATTTTTGACACCGATTTCTCGAAATGGGATATAGGGAATTTTCGTTAAAATTGGCAGTATTTATGGCATTTTTCCGCTGACACCAAAAAAATTTCTATGGGTAAGTAGATAAATAGGGCCTTATGCAGAGTCGTTTTGACCAGTGGCGGCTGGTACTATATGTTGCATGGATGTGCACCGGATAATTTTAATACTAAAGATATTTTTAGGTATTAAAGCAGTGTATCAGTAAAAAAAATAAACCTTTGCTCTTGAGCGCAAGACAGTATTGATGCATTTCTAAAAAACTGAATTAAAAAAACTGAAAGAAAGAGAGAGATTTACATTTCCAGTTGCAGCGAACGTTGCCACTGGAAGCAGTAACGTTGAGCATATAGCGGCGAGTGCCTATCTCTTAACATGTGGTGCCTGCTTGCAGTTGCAGCTCGTTCCGCAACTGGTGTATCGTCAGCTTCTGTAATAGTTACGAATTCCTCCGCTTGGCAGCGCTTGACTCAATTGATAGGGTAACACAGACGCTTGGAAGAAAGAAGTTATTTACAAAACAAACTCGCAAGAACAAATACGCGTCTGGTGGTAGTATTGTTTCTTTCTTTCTTAATATCGGGGGAGTTTTTACCCTCCCAAAGTTGGGTGGTTGTGATTCTAAATATTAATTATGATTAAAGCAAAGGAATTATCAAGATATAAAATAATTCTGTATTTTAATTTTGTGCTCGTATCGTGCAGTTTTTAAGAATGTTTACTGCCTCAAGAACTGTCCCTATCGGTTCTCTTTCAAGCAAGATGTTTTCCTTTTTCCTGGGGGGTATTGTCCTATTACCAGCCATTAAATCAAGAGATTCCAACATGGAACACCAGGAAGTATGTCTAATGAAAAACTGAAGTATAAATGTAGTCTACGGGACTTAATACTGTATTTATGATATTTCTTCCCACTCCACCCAGTTAAGTAATTTGTAATTAATTTCTCATCAATACTTTTTACGGCCATATGCTAAAGAAGATGATGAGAATGAATGAAATGTTGGAATGAAGAAAGTGGGAGGAAACACACATACACGGTGTTCGTCCAACACGAAGCCCACTTGACGCGACCTGGGATCGAAGCAGGGGCCGCAAGTAATTTAGAATATAGGAAATAATTTGTGACACTGAAAGAATAATAATCTTACTATGCAAAGAAGTATACATATTCTTTTTGTGTTTAAGAGGTTGCTTGATTTTGTTTTCACAAAATTTCTCCAATTTAAAACATCGTTACAGTTAAGAACTGAAATAAAGAAGACACAACAGTCAAATATACATGTAATATGATGTACAGAATGAATAGTAAACCAAATCAAATCAAATGAACATTGATAATAGCAGAAATATCTAGTCCTTGCAATCGCAGTTCGTTCTTTTTTTCTACTTTGAGATATATACCTACCATTCCCAAAAGAGAAATTCCTATTTTCAGCATTAAATTCAGTGATTTCAAATTCACGGTTAATACCCATCGATTGAAAACTAACAAATCATTCCAAATATTAATATTTAGTAAATCATTTCTCGAAGGAGAAAAAGTCCTACCACTGGTCTAATTCCTAACTCTGTGTCTTTCATGCATATGATCCCGTGTTGGATTTCCGACGAAAAGCATAAAAAAATAATCTCAAATCATTCACTTTCAATAATCATCTGTCTTCTTTAGCCTAATTTGTTGGAATGTTAAACTATTTTTTAATTATTATTTTCGAAGGAAAACATCTTAGATTTCATGCCTCTTTATAATAGAACAGCAGACAAAAATACGTGGTTTCTGTAAATGGACTTTTTGTACCTTATATTCATACAAAGAAATGCTAACGAAATGCGCATTGTCGGAGGAGAGACGTGTTTCTGTACCCTAAAGAGAATAAGGCGGAAAATATTTGCGATAGCGATGCTTTTTATTCAGAAAAAACTTGGCGAGCAGCATTCAGATTTCAATGAAGTCATAGAAAAATTTGAAGCTCGAAAAGAACGAAGAAAGACCTTTTATTTTAAAATAATGCATAGTTTATTTAATTAAATAATTTTTGTTTAACTGCTTGCTTGAATATATGCAATTTCCTTGCTTTTTTTCTTCTTTTGGGGTTAACGCCATCATTCATGGCTTACAGCACATACTATATATTCGATTTATCTCTTGTTCAATAACACAAGTATAGATGTTTTGAACCTGGGTGCATAAGTAGTTTATGAACGTACATTGATAGTGGTTGTTTGAAATAAAGAAAATAGCTTATATATTAAATCAATATTAGAGAATACACTTTAATAAATAAATATACAAATATAGCTTTAAAAGACTTTCCTCTTCATATTTCCTGAATATTTTTTGGATAAAACTCAAGAACGCTGGGTGAGAGAAACACTTGCGCGTATTTGCATACTTTTGATATTGCAACCAGTGCATCTACAGAATAGGAATCTCTACTGGTTTTGACGCGTGATTAGTGCCATATTAAAGAGTTTTATTAACATATGTTTACTACAGTAGTCAGGCGTTTAGTATGTCGCTAATCATACTTCAAAACGACTCTGCATATGGCGGATAAAGTCTTGAATAAACGTGAAACTAATGCTAATTGTCAAATTTTATTACCATAAAATGCATATTAGTGTCAAAGTGATTTATGCAGTGATTAGTGAATCTCAAGAAACAGGGGCGGATCCAGAGGGGGGCGATCGCCCCCCCCCCCAGAGAGGAAAGTTTCTTATTTTATATATATAAATAAAACCCATCCCAAAGTTTGGAGCCCTTAAAACTAGTAGTATGACAACCCCCCCCCCCCCAGAAGTCGGTCCTGGATCCGACCCTGTCAAGAAAGGAGAGCCAAGGAATATTAATTGTATTCTGATATTTAAAAAGAAAAAAACAAAAGAAAAATGAAAGAAAGAACAGAATTAACGGAACAAAGTAAATTGACAAACGTCAACTTCCAAAACATTGAATACGAAATGACTCAAGAATGAAGTTTGTCTAGTTTTATTACGTTCAATGGAAGATCATGGCACAAAAGCATCATTCAAATACTACACTCATCAGCATTTTCTTCATCAACATTTTCAATTGTCTCTTTCAATTAAGGAAAATACGTATTTATAAGCTGTTTGATACACGTAAACTATCGGAATGTTTGGACTATTCACTCATATATTGAAGGAAATGACTGATATATAATAATTGCAATGTTCATGTTTTCTACGTTTGGAAAATTTTGTTAGCATGGGAAATTCAAGAGCAAAATGGGAATTTCTGCTTCAGGAGATGGGGTTTTATAACGTTTTAGGCTGGTATCACTGGTGGCATGGCGGCTTCCGTAAGAAAAGTATCAAGATATTATTGCCAACTAAACAGAGGCTTTTCAACATTTACCTATTTTATTCCTAGGAGAGAATGTTATCCACAATGCATTAGATACTATTGTAGCATCGGAATAAGTAGTCCGAAGAACGTCCTTGAATTTGAGATACCATTAAGCAATGGGTAGGTAGAGCAAATTTTTGTGCAAGGGTGTAAGTGTAAACATAATACAGTACTAAGGCTATTAACATATTGAAAGGGTACAGATCCATACATAAATTCATTGCGTATAGACTTCTTTTTCAAGAAATCGACCCTTTATCTTAATCATTTTTGGCTTATAGACTTTCATTTCTTTGTGCAGATTCACTTTAGGAGGATTTCAGTGTGCGTACACAATAAGAACTATTATGCAAAAGACACTAAGCAACGGAGTATGTTTAGTACAAGGGGTCCACAAGCAAATAAAAACTAAATTTACAGGATAAATGAATGATGCAAGTACTTAGACGTAACCAAATGTAACCTAAGCTAACCTAAACGGAGTACGTATGTTTAGTACAAGGGGTCCAGAAGCACTTAAAAAACGAAATTTACAGGAGAAATGAATGATGCAAGTACTTAGAAGTAACATAACGGAACCAAATCTAACCTAAGCTAACCTGAAGTAACCTAAACTAACCTAATATTAGTAAAAATAAACGAAATTCAATCATTTTTTGGAAAATTATGCGGGACCCCTACACTAATATAAGACTAATCTAAACTAACCGAATGTGAGCAGAAATTACCAATATTGTATTTTTTTTTTTTTTTTTTTTTTTGAGAAAAGAGCTGGACCCCTTCTGCTAAACATAGGCCACCTAAACTAACCTAATATTAGTAGAAATAAGTGAAATTCTATCATTTTTTGGAAAATTATGCGGAACCCCTACACTAATATAACATAAACTAAACTAGCCTAACCTAACCTCACCTTACCTAATCTAAACTAACTTAACCTTCCCTAAACTAACCGAATGTGAACAGAAATTACCAAAATTGTATCTCTCTTTTTTTTTTTTTTTTTTTTTTTAGAGAAAGAGCTGGACCCCTTCTGCTAAACATAGACCTAAGCAACTTGTGCTAGATGGCTGTAAACAGCACGAATACTATCTAACCGAGTCGGGTTAGGAGGAAAGGTGTTAGAACACAGGTCCCCAGGCCCATATCGGGGCTTAGGGGGCCGGAACCCCTACATTTTTATTGACCCCCTGAAATTTTCACGGTAGGCTTGCAATATGGTTGTAGGCCCGCTCCCCTCGTTCTTTGACACTGGAACTGGACTAGTCACTACTACTGCTACATCTATTACTGGTACTGCTACTACTACTGCTTCTCCTATTACTGCTACTACTTATATCGAGAATTCAACCAACTCCTGCGGGTCTTCTAACCAGTTCCTACTACTACTACTACTACTTATACTAAAGCTTCCTTACCACAACATTTACATCTTAAATCTTTATAACATGCGATTTCGATTCATTATGAACTACGATGTATCGTTAGAATCACGATGATTCGTTAAAAATCACTGGGGGGAGCAGGCTGTACTCAATCCGGAATACTAACCGAGTCAGGTTAGGGGGGAAAGTGCTAGAACCCAGGCCTATACCCACGGTTGGCTAGGGAGCCGGAACCCCTAAATTTTCATTGACCCCGTAAAATTTTCACGGTAGGCTTGCAAATGAACTACAATATGGTTGGATCGGGCCCCCCTTCCTACCTTTTTGGGCTGGCTACGGGCCTGGTCCCTCCATATATGTTAGTAGCTAGGGTGGTTTCTTTTTGTACCAAAGTTTAATATTTAATTCACAGAGTATTGCGGAGCGAGCGTCAGCGAGTGAAGGGTTAGAGCCCCGCAGGGCACTTGTTTTCTGTCTTTATTACAGCTAAATGGGAAGAGGGACCTGTGTTCTAGAACCTTGCCAGGGTAGGGGCGCAGCAAGATGACCGAGAGGGGGCGTGTCCGTAGGCAGCACATACAGTAGGTATACACATAAACGAGGATAGCATAAAACTCTTACCTTATGAGTTTTATTCTGTATTTGTACGTTACTAAAGACATTATAGGTAATATCCCGGCATGTTTTCATTACTTGCACATTTGTGTTTTAAAGTAACATAACTTTTGCAAATATGCGGATCCCTTAGGTCTCGGACAGTTTTATGGTTGCTCGTCATGAATTAGCACACTGATTTCAGATACTTCACTCTGTTTACTGTGGTTAATGGTTACCTTATGGGCAAATCCGTGCTGAACAGGTTAATGTATTTCTACGTAGATGGGCATCTCACAGGTAAGAACACAACATTGGTCTACTAAAATATTAGTACAAATTTGTTTATTATTACAAATAAGTAAATCTGCACCGAAAGTAGTAGGTAGGGGTGTCATGCAGAGTAAGAATTTTTCGCCACCTCATGATGACTAAAAATCATAGTTTTTTAAACATTGGCCTCTACTATACGGCGGGTTAACGTATAAACCGACACCCTCAGTCCGTTCTTATCAAGCAGAAGAAAACTGAAGTCCATGCGCTGAAGCAGTGTTTCCTTCATCAACTTTCCTTGATCAAAAAAATTGTAAATGTAATTGGGAGATGTGCTTTTTTAGTCTTCTACGTTCTTATGTACTCATAATAAACCTCGCAACGAATACACAATCTTTAATAAAGCTTTCAACTTTTATGCGGTAGGTTTGCTTCCAGTTCGCGGCAAATGGGTTTTGTGTTGGACAAACGTCGTGTGCGGGTATTTTCTCGGGATTTTCCCGTTTTCTTCGGTGTTCCATTTTCTTCATCCCACCATTTACATCATTATCATAATCACCAAGAGAAACCATATCAAAAATAGAAAACGTGTTTTATAGTTTTCAACGTGAGTTGAATAGTGTGCTAGGCTCATAGAAATAGTTACGACATCATTGGCGTGTGGGTGGGCCCGTGACTGGACATGCACAGCGATGAGGGCAGCCCCTTAGCGATGGAGTCCCTAACCTCTCCATTGCATGAGCCATATCTTTAATTTTTACATACTTTATTGACTACTGACATTGATTCCAAACTGAAAGTTCCTATTGCGAGCCGTCTCACCATTCTCAGCCAGAGATGTCATGTCTTTATCATGTATAGTGAACGACAATACCAATTTTTACAGCAGCGGGTCACGATTTATTTCTGGCGTTTGTTTCAGCAAAGATCGCATTCAACGGCTGTGAGAAAAATAAAAACTAGCTCCACATAGGGGTCAACATACTACCCGCTCTACTCATTCACCCATCTGCAGGGGCATCACACTACAAATGTGGTATCTAAGGGAATATATCAGAAGGCCTGGTAACACCTAGAAAAAACATATGTCAGTACGTTTGAGAGATCAGTAGTGGCTTTGCCACCATGAACCAACGCAGGATAGTAAATAAAATATATTTCAAACACATACTAGAAACATTTGCCTATAAACCAAAAACCGAGCAAGGCAGCAACACCAAAATTCATTCCTAATTATATCAAGGCATGCTCTTTCGGGACAGGACGTTTGGGCGCAAAGCCGTTTAGGCGCCAGACGTTTGGGCGCGAGGTACATAGTAAAAATCACAATTTACGACATATAAAGTAAGCTAGGCACTGAAAACTAAGCGCGAATCAAGATATATACATTTCCTACACTTCTATCTTTATCTCACCTCATTTATATATCTATTTTCTATCTCTATCTTATTTATTCATCTAAATTAAATAGTTTAATGCGTTTGTGGCATTTGTTGCCTAACCTCGTCATGGATTGATTTTTCGCTTGTTCACGATTCTTGTACTTCTGTTCTAATGTTGATCTAATTTTTATATTATATAAGAAAGCTAGGAAATTAAGGAAACAGACGAACTGTTAATAATTCTCTTAATGTTAATTAAAACATATTTATTTAATTTTTGTATTTTTCAAAAAAGATATTAAAATTTGTTTTCTTTCGTATTACGTTTGCCAAACTCTTCTCTTCCTTAAGTCCAATAAAGAACTACCAATAAAAGATTTCCGCGCACTCGAGTTGAGGGAAGTGGCCCCGCGTAGCGTAGTCGCTAACGCTCTCACCTTCGGTGCGAGCGGTCCCGGGTTCGATTGCCGGTGGGGGCACTCGGTCGAAAAAGTGTAACACGCTCTTTCTGGCCAGCCACCCTGAATGAGGTTTTCCTGGGTTTTTCTCATTCACACCAGGCAAATGCCGGGGCGGTACCTAATTTATAGGTCCAGGCCGCTTCCTTCCTTCCCCAATCCTTTCTTCCTTCCCTTTCCCCGGATAGTGTGCTCCCTCAAACGTGACAGGCTAAATGGCCTTAGATGCCGAGAGCCCAGAAATCTAAAAATCCTAAATCCTAATCGAGTTGTGGGAAAGATATTTCGCATACAGGGTGTCTAACATATTGAGTTTAGGAACTGCAGTATGCCTTATTTCTGGTATCACTTTTTTTTTTTATTAACATTCCAATATAAAAGTCAAAACTTAACACACTTTTTTTTTCGTCCCATTGTAAGCATTTAATCTGCATTAAAGAAAGTGGCGAAAGAAAAAAAAGAACGATTTCAAAGTGAAAAATAATAGTTAAGTGTACATATATTGGTCATTTAGCCACTAGAAATGTGTTTGACACTCACACTTATTGCATAACTACCAGGGTTGTCAAAAACCATGGTTTTTATTGAAAAATTCAAAAACTTTTTTTTTTGGTTTAAATAATTTGCTCTATATATTCATATCATATATGAACAGAAATAAGTCTGTTTCGCCTTGATGTTATTATGCAACAACCGGGTTATGCTGGAAGGAGTCACATAAACTTAAAGCGGAATAAAAACCGCTTCTCGAGTTACATCCGAGAAAAATTGTCCTCCATTTGAACTCAGAACCAGGACTAATTTTCCACAAATGCTATACGTCTGCCGACTCAATCACGAAGGAATCCTGATAAAAATACGTTGTACTGATCTTTACATGCTTCTTAATATACTGTCAGAGTCATTTCAGAAGGACAAAAAGATAAACAGTTGCACAAGTGAAACCATTATACAGAATTACATATGGACAATTTCAAAGTACTACGGAGTACAGAAGAACTAATTTAGATCAAGTTAGTTAACAACGACTTTTATTGGTCCAAATTAAAGAAATATAACGACTTAATTTGCATATCAGTAAGAAAAGTGAGTAAAGATACGAATTATTTGAGTCCACTTTGGCTCAGACTCATTTATACATAAATAGATACCAAAGATACTTCTCATTTCACTAAATGCCTCTCGTGGGGTCTGTATGACTCCCCCCCCCCACACACACAAAGTACGGCATTTCGATGTATTTTATCAATAGTAAAGATTGAAACGAAACAATATTTAGAATTTTTCTTTGATTGCAATTACATAACAATAATAACAACTACAAAAAAAAAAAAAAAAAAAAATAACAAAACAAACATTTATAAACTTATATTTGGTCTAGGAATTAATTCGTGCGGTTGGTACGCACACATTGAAGCTGTAGTACAAACACAAAATACATAAATACCGTAAGAAAAATATTGTACATCGCTAGCCACCACTTTCGCCCATCTGTCAGGCAATGTACGGATTCCGTGGCGAAAGAAGTCCTCATCCTTGGAAGCGATCCAGTCAGAGACCCATGTTTCGATATCTTCTGAAGAAGTAAACCGCTGTCCAATCAAATCGTTGTTCATGCAATCGAACAAGTAGTAGTCCGAAGGAGCAACGTGTGGTGAATACGGCGGGTGGAATAAAACTTCCCATCCGACATTTTCTAAATAGGTTTTGACCAGTTTTGCGACATGTGGGCGAGCGTTATCATGTTGAACAATAAGTTTATCATGTCTGTTCTCCCATTCTGGTCGTGTTCTGGCCAGAGCTTGCTTCAAACGCATTAATTGTCGTCGATAACGTTCTCCATTCATAGTTTCACCCGGTTGCAGCAGCTCATAGTACACCACACCTTTCATATACCACCATATGCACAGCATAACCTTTGCACAGTGAATATCTCGTTTTGGTTGTGATGGACCTGGTTCACCTGGTTTCACCCAGGCCTTTTTTCGTTTAGGGTTCTCGTAATGGATCCACTTCTCATCACCCGTAATAATTCGATGCAGAAACCCCTTTCTGCTCTGTCGTTGAAGCAGCAATTCGCAAATGGTTTTTCGTCTTTCAACGTCTCTGTCTTTCAATTCATGTGGAACCCAATGTGACATCTTTTGAATCATTCCCATGGCTTTCAAGCGTTTGGAGACTGTTGTTTGATCAACGCCTAATGCTGCTGCAAGTTGTTCCTGCGTTTGACACGAATCCTGCTCGAGCAATGCTGTCAATTCTTCGTCTTGAAATTTTTTTGGCTGTCCAGCTCGCTCTTGGTCTGCCAAGCCGAAATCACCACTTCTAAACCGTGCAAACCACTTCTGACACGTTCGCTCAGCTAGAGCATGGTCACCATACACTTCCACCAAAATACGATGACTTTCAGTCGCACTTTTCTGCATGTTAAAGTAATGCAGCAGGACACCCCGCAAAAACACTTTATCAGGCACAAATTGCGCCATGTTCACTTAACTACAAACTGGTGTTGTTGACGCTTTAATCCACTGCCCTATACTACGAACGATACGCGATGACAGGGGTTTGTAACACATGTGTGGATACACGGAACTGTGGGACGCTCCGTTCGTTGCGCCATCTCTTGTCCACCCGCACGAATTAATTCCTAGACCAAATAAAAGAAAGTTGCATTTGTAGTATAACCTTTTTGAATAATGAATGGGGAATTTAGGTCTGAATATAATACGAATAATATACGGGAGTGAAACGTGATAACCTACAAATGTATGTTCATCAACATTTTACAAACACTTACACTTTTACGAACATTTTTCGTTTTATGGTTTAAACCATTTTTTTTTTTTTTTTTTTTGAAAAAAACAGCTGGTTTAAACCACCTTGGTTTAAACCAGCCAACCCTGATAACTACAATGGAAGGCCTGCTTTAAGTTTTTTTTAATAAAATAGGCTCACTATGTATGTAATGCAGTCAATCATATCTAGTCTGGTCTACTTACCTTTGGCTTAAAAAGTTATCAAATAAAAAGCACACTTAACTTTGGTTGAAACTTAAATTTATGAAATTTAATTGTTAATTCAGTTTTTAGAATTTTTAAAATTCCAGTATTTCTAGTATGTAAAACAAAATCCAGTATAATTCAAGGACTTCCACTACAGTAGACACCTTGTGATATCTTGATTCGAACTTAGTACTCAGCGCCTAACATTATGACTTGTAAATTTAACTCTCGCCCAAATGGCTTCGCGCTTAAACGGCGGCGCTCAAACGTCACGTACCGTGCTCTTTGCATTGGTTATGGTTACAAGTTGGTGCGAAGTTGGCAACATGGCCATTTTTGGGTAACAAAGTAATCCATTTTTCACATACTTTAATTTTTTCCCATTTCTAAGGCCACATATCCATGTGCCAAAGGCTAAATGTTATATCTATTCTAAAGTACGTATGTGATGATTTCTCTCTTTCAGATATCAATCTACTGATTTGATTTCATACAACTTTATGTGGGTCTAAATATGGCACACACTTTTTAGCCAACGTTGTTGATTTATTGTATAAATTCCGAAACCCCAAAGAAATTTCTGACCTGGACCTTCATCTACTCCAAAAGCTCTCATAGGAAACAAATTTTGAAGGTTGTCAGAGCTTCCAGTTCAAAATGGGAGAAGACGTTTTCTACTCATTGTTGCTGAGACAGGAGTCATTTTGAAAACGCTCTACTACCATAGCCAATATAGATGCCCAACTCAAATTTGGCCATTCTTCATTATTGGTGTCAGGTAACATTTTTGCAAAATTTGAAACAAATCCGAGATAATGGAGTGGGAACTTTTTTTCAAAATTGGTCCACTTGACATGGAATGACCCTGTTAGATGTCCAAATAGAGGACAATTTCATTCGGATGTAAGCCAAGAAGCGGTTTGGATTCCGCTTTAAGCTTATGTGATCCCTTGCAGCATAATCCTGTTGTTGCATAAAGACACCAAGGCGAAACTGTTCCATGTGTGATATAAATACATAGAGTAAATTATTTAAACCAAAAAGAACTTGGTTTAAACAAACAAACAAACAAAAAAAAAAAAAAAACTTTTTGTGTGTGTGTTTGTGTTTACATGGTTTTTGCCAACCCAGTTTGGTGAAGATCTGGTGTATTAACAGATCGGTTATTTTCTCCTTTCATAAGTATAAACAGAATTTTTGTTCACAAATCTATATTGTTTTGAATTTGTGGTATATATAAAGTCAACAATCTATGCCTACTGTATTACTTGTTTCGTGATTACACTGAAATTTCTATATATAGGTTCGTTAAATTCTAACGTTATCTTTCGTTTGGATTCTGTAGTGCATGTATGTGAGAAACTGAAAATACATCGACAAGTGGATGAAAATACTGTAGGTTATCTGCAAAACAATAACAAATTATAATAAGTAAAATTCTGTTGATGTCAAGTGCACTTACACTAAAGTTAATTACAGAGAAAGGGGGAACTCATACACAGAGTAGCTCCCAAAAATATAAATATGGACTCGATGAAGTATCCGAAATATTGGATATTATTTCCTTTGTTTTGCATACAAGTGAGAGTATTTTCAAGTATGCATACAGTTATCAAAATTACAAATTAATTATATATATATGCCATAAAAAAAAAACTTTCAAATAGAGTAATATATAAATAGCCATGGCTTTGTAAACATACACATTCATAACATAATTAACAAAGACATTTATACGTTGTCTTCAAAGAACTCATTTAGCAAGTAGCAAGCATGTGAATACCTATCTATTAAGAAGTTATGAAGATCGAACTTTAACATAGAATACGATTTATTTTGCTTTAGAAAATCAGGTAACTTATTGAAATTTTTTGTGCAGTACAAGGAATACAAAGTAGATTAGTACGTTGTATTTGGTAATATGTATTCCATACGATCTATTAGAATTCAGGTTAGTTAAACGCTAACCAAAATTACAACTCCGAGGTGATCTGTTGTCATGAATTTAGTACTATTACTACCATTGTACTGTACTACCATTGTTTGTCAAAACATCCTTTGTCGAAATTTAATTCATATTGGTTAGTTCTTACATAATTCAAAGGCTTGTCTTTCCAGAAAAGAGGGCGTTTTGTGAAGAATTTTGAAGTCATTAATGCTATATTTGAATTATGTAAATCACTTGATAACTCAGTAACAGTTATACCTTCTTTGGCATCTCTAATGTGTTCTTTGATTGTACTGTCAACGTTTCTCTTGGTCATACCTATCTATGTTTGTTCACAGACGCACGTCTACTTACATATATCTGAATGCACTTTTGTACTTAAGAAATAAGTTTTAAATTTCGTTAAATGCTTTTCTAAATTTCTCGGTGCTGTGAGAGATAACTTAAAACTCGTAGTTTTTGCCCCACCTTCTGTAATTTGTATGGCAGTCTAGGCCAAATTGGAAGGAAATCCAATTGTTGGAATTTTTTACGTGTATTTATTCCTCTTCCATTCCTCCTTTTGAAAATTTGTTCCGATTTATTGCCTCATTTTTCCAGCCTATTCCTTGAATAATCATTTTTAACACGCAGATTGTGTACTACTTGTAGCTGTCAATATTCATGTAGACATAAAGTAACAAAGCTTTAACGTATTCATTTTCGTTTGCGTACTAGTATATCAATGTGCAATAATAAGTTTTAAAAAATAAATAACTGAGCACATCTTTTTTAATTGTTTACCCCAGTGTTAGGCAGCTTTTGCTTGGTACCTTTTGCAAGGAACGACAATTCGACGAAAAACAAGATACCACCGTGTTATATTCCTGTGTTTTACTTTGATACTTTATTTCCGAAAATCCTGTTTTTGGTATTTTTCTTTTGGTTTACTACGAAGTTGTCTGCAGTTGTTTCCTGTAATATTTAACACAAATAATGAAAATATGAAATTGTAATAATCTTGAGTACAAAACTCTCATTGTTTTTATCGCATCCATTTTGCTTTATTGCCACATCCCGAATCCAACTATTTCCTATTCATAGGCTGAAGAAACCCCTAAATATGTTAATATTTTTATTTTCTGGGAAATGTAGATCCCGTGATTTATGATTGAATTATAATTCAGTGTGATCCCTAAGTTTATCTAACATGCCAACATCCTTGTTTATTTCTGTTTGCCTGGTTTTAATAAAATATGACTCATCGTACGTAATTCTTTCAATTCGTAATGACTCCTTGTGTAAAAGTATTTTTGCCTTGTTTATGGAACATTTAGTTTCCATTAGATATCTTATTAAGCCAGACACTTTTATGTTTTGTTCCATTGAATCCATCAGATGTTTTTTTATTGTTATTGCTATATTTAATTTTGTCATGCCTATGTAAGCAACTTTGCATTGACATGTCACCAAATAAATGCCTGAAAGGTCTTGGTTGTCTAAGTAATAACTTCATAATTAGTTAAATATTTTACCAGATAATACGTGATTTTAGTGCTACTCTAAATCCAAAAGTTACCACTACCGTAAACTCAGGTTACTTGGAAAATCTGGGGCTATGTGAAAAACTGACATTATTTTTGTTACATGATATAATAATAAGAGAACTGTGACAGATATGTCGTTTTCTTGCAGACCAATGAAAAGTAGGCACCTAAAAGAGGCAATATCTATGGTCATAAGTGCTGCGTCTTACTTATAGACTGGTATAAAAATTCTCAGCAATTGATAGGTTTTTTTTAATTTTCTGTAAATTGTCCCTGTGTTTCCGTAATGAAAAGTGATTTTTACCTGGTTGCGCTAAATGTAATTGATTTAAGAAGTTTCGTAATGAGGCGAATTAGTTTTACATTTCTACTTCCTTTCTGGGAGAATCTGTGGCTTTTATTATTTTTTATTTCCTTCCTTTTTTTCTGTTAAAAATTATGATATTAGTCAGGGGATAGATAACGATGATGATAAAGTTTTGCGTGAACCTACCTACAACCGCAGAGAACAAATTGTTTTTTTTTTTATGACTTTGTAGCAAACAATTTCAATATGTGAATTTCTACCAGTAGGACCTAGCTTGGCATTTATTTTTTGTCCTTATCGTACTGTGTTACATTATTATTATAACAGTACCATATGATATTTTTGCAGAGAGTTAACGTGAATGTATACTTGTAAAAATGTTACCAGATAATTTTGTAAACCAATGTAAGGTAATTACTGATCTGATATATACATAAAGTTCATAAAATTATGTAGGACATGTTTTAGTCTCTTAAAAAAGCCTCAAGAGCTTACGCGTGTATTGGCATTTACCAAAATTTCTCTTGCATATTGTGAAAAAAAAAAAAAAAAAAATTAATTGCCACTGTAGTTAATTTAGATTGGTTTAACAATTTATTGTTAAAAAAAAGAGTATATTTTTTTAAACGTAAAACAGCCTAGGAGCACATTACTATGAAACAGGGTTGGCAAAAACCATGGTTTTTATTGAAAAAACAAAAAAAAAGTTTTTTTTTTTGGTTTAAAACCGTTTTTTTGGGTTTAAACAAGGTTTTTTTGGTTTAAATTGCTCTATGTATTTATATCACATATGGACAGAAATAAGTTTGTTTCGCCTTGGTGTTATTATGCAACAACCAGGTTATGCTGGAAGGAATCACATAAACTTAAAGCGGAATCCGAACGGCTTTTCGGCTTACATCCGAAAGAAATTGTCCTCCATTTAAACTCGAAACCGGGACTAATTGGGCATAAATGCGATACGTCTACCGACTCACTCACGAAGGACTCCTGATGAAAATACAGTGTGCTGATCTTTACATACTTGTTAATATAATTATCAAAAGTTATTACAGAAGGGGAAAAAAAAAAGTTGCAGAAGTGAAACCATTATACAGAATTACATATGGACAATTTCAAAATACTGTAGAGTACAAAAAAACTAATTTAGTCCAAGTAAGTTCACTACGACTTTTATTAGTCAAAGTTAAAGAAATACGACTTAATTTTCAAATCAGTAAGAAAACTGAATAAAGATACGAATTATTTGAGTCAACTTTGGCTCTGACCAATTTATACATAAATAGATACCGAAGATACTTCTGATTTCAATAAATGCCTCTCGTGAGGTTTGTGTGACTCCTCCCCCCCCCCAAAAAAAAAATACGGCATTTTGATGTATTTTATCAATAGTAAACATTATTAAAACGAAACAATATTTAGAATTTTCTTCGATTGCAGTTGCATAACAATAATAACTATAAAAAAAATCACATAAGAAACATTCATAAACTTATATATATATAACTTGCTTTTGTAGTTGAATCTTTTTGAGTAATGAATGGGGAATTTAGGTCTGAATTTAATACTAGAATATACGGGAGTGAAACGTGATAACCCACAAATGTGTGTTCTTCAAGATTTTACGAACACTTACCGTTTTACGAACATTTTTCGTTTTCTGGTTTAAACTAACCAACCCTGCTATGAAAGAAACATGGGCATGTTGCATATGAATCTTCTCTTGAAAGTGTGATCTTGCAAATAGTTCCTTCCAAGTAGCCTCAAAAGCGGGGCTACTTGGGGACAGCACATTCTGGCTGCTGGGAGTCTTCAATCTCAGTAAAATTTTGTTATGACTTCAGGAAAAGGTAACATGGACTAAGCTCTAGAAACATCACAAGAAGAAGAAGAAGAAGAAAAAATAATTGCAATAAATAACAAGGGGTAGCATGAAAAGAAAAAAAAAAACTTTCCAAGTAACCCCAGTTTGCGGTTCCTTTTGTATCCTATATGTAAATTTTGGTCAAATTGGGACGGCTATTTACTTACTTATTTTGGTTCCTTTGCCTTGTTCTTCTGTTCTTCTTCCCTATTACTCTTATAAATTCTTAGTGTATTTTTTTGCCATTTATTTAAAGTCGATCAGGAGTAACCTTTTTGTGTATTTTATGTGCCTTGATTATTTGCGCCTGAATGTCATTTTCTGGGGATAGTGATATATATATAGTAAGGAAAACAAAATATCCAAACGTTGGCATTAAGTTTAAATGAATGGGCTGATTTTTCATTAACGTAGAAAACCGAGGCACTTTGTTTCCTGTAAATAGTCGTGTGGAATTTATTACCTCATTTTGATCTTTATTTCCGTTGTAAATTTTAATTCTTCTAACAGCGTTTCCAAGTCCTTGCCGTTCCTATAGATAAACAAGGTATCATCTGCGAACCTATAGTATTTAACAAATTTAAACCGATTCCCCTCCCCCTCCATATTTTGGTTTCATAGTAATAATGATGATGTTGACAAGCAGCAGTGATCGGGCCAAGGACCCATAGCCAACCAAACCTTCTGTTTCCTTATAGTATTTATCAGGCTTATAGTATTTATCACCATAGTTTAAACCAGTTTTTTTTTTTTTTTTTTTGAAAAAAAAAACTAGTTAAAAAATGCTTTAAATAATGTGAACTTCATGGTGACGTTTCCATATATCAAACTTATTTCTTTTTCACCTTTTAATCAGGGCGTACTATGTCAGGACTCATAGTGGTCTGGTCTCTTTTAAATAGTTGAAAAGTGACCAAAATCTCATCAAAAAATAACTTTAAACCTTGATGTTAAACTTGGGCAAAATTGAATTTTACATTTTTTTTTCCAACCAAAATAGGGCCGGCTGGATCATAGGTGAAATATGTAATGTTTTAATATGTTAAGATTAAAAATTATTTTATTTAAGTTTGTCAGCTAATTATAAAAAATGGATTACTTGTGTTTAGAGGTTCATTATTAATTTCATATTTTGCACGGTTTTGTATTTCAACTTTGATTTGGATGGGGTAAGGCCATTGGCCCCCGAAGAAAATCTTGTAGGGGAGCCATCTCTCTGGTTGCTATATTACGTTACAAATTCTTTTTATTTGTATTAAGAAAATCTTAAGAAATTTAAGTTGTTTTTGTGAGCCAAAAGGGAAGCGAGCCCCTTTTCCCCCCTCCCTTCGGGCGCTTATGGATAAGGTCAATTTTCTGTATTTTTAATATGTTCAATAATACAAAATTAAAGTAATATAATTAATACATAGCATCTAGATTACCATTAACACTGGTAATAAAATTTTGCCTTGTACAATTGGTTTGTTAAAAATTTAGTCTTGGCACCACATAATTGGTAAACATAGGTATGGTTTCTACCAACATTCAGCGTACGATGAAAAGTAAACTGTAAACAGGTAATATATGTCATTCCTTTTAAACACAATAAAATCAAAGCAAATAATGTGGATTATGTTTATACCCTTAGTATGAACTTTTAAAATAAATTACAAATGTTAATTAAAAATGCATTTGCATACAAAAATGAAATAAAAAGCAGTGACAAAAATGTATGCACTAACAAGATTTTCATATTTTCACATACACCTATTCCTTCTTCATAAAAAAGTAAGTTATTAAGGAGTGTTTCCTACCCACCATTTTCTGCAAGTCATCGGTCTGTTTCTGTTCATCTTGGAAATATTTTCTTACTTTCTTCAACCCCAATGCAAAATATAAATCACACGAAAACATGACTTTAGCCCGCGAAAAAGTAACTTTTAGTGACAAACTTGAAAAAAAAAGTAACTCTTAGTTAAAAAAGTGACTTGCTATGAGCCCTGCAATATTCAATTCTCGGTTGAACCACAGTCCTTCTTTCAAGTGTAAACCAAGTAGCGGTTCAAATATCACTTTAAGCGAAAGTCTTTTCCTTGATAACCTCGGTATTATGTAAGGATGTTAAGCCTAAACATACGAAATTAAACCAAATCGTATATTTTTGCTTGCCTCAATGCCTGTGGTTTCGTAAAGAAGCCAGGGTTGCTGAAATATATTGATAGAAATTGGCAAATTTATCGACTGCCTACGTAGCTTCCAACATTAGCTTGGATTGGACTTTGTTTTAATTTTTTTTGTTTTTTGAATGATATCTACGTATTAAATTTGTAATTTAATACCTCATTTTTAGCGTACTTATTATGATACATTTACCTTAAAATTTTACATGCAAAGCAATAATGGGATTTTCCCGTTATTGCTTTACATTTAAAGTAATAACAGGATTTTCTCAATGACTAAGGCAGGAGTTTCCCGATTTATATATAATTCTGTATAGTCTTTTCACTTGTGTAACTATCTTTTTGTCCTTCTGAAATTATTGTTGGCAATTATATTAACAAGTATGTAAAGATCAATACAACGTATTTTTTATCAGGAGTCCTTCGTGAGTGAGTCGGCAGACTCATCGCATTTGTGGGCAATTAGAACCGGTTTCAAGTCCAAATGGAGAACAATTTCTCTCGGATGTAAGCCGAGAAGCGGTTTGGATTCCACTTTAAGCTTATGTAACCCCTTCCAGCGTAACCCCTGTTGTTGCATAATAACACCAAGGCGAAACAAACTTATTTCTGTCCATATGTAATATAAATACATAGAACAAATTATTTAAACAAAAAAAAAAGGTTCTTTGTTTTTTTTTTCAATAAAAACCTTGTTTTTTGCCAACCGTGATATTTATTCTTAAAGATAAAATATCTAGTTTGAAGACACAGTTCAAGATTTTTGTCATAAATTTCTAAATCACTGAATTTATTTTCATGGAGCCGTTGCTGAGCACAAATGATTGTTGTACCAAGAGAAGTTGATCTGAATATATCTACTATGTCTACGGATATAAACTTTAATTTATTGACTTTATTTAATGACCATAAATCCTTCTTTAATTCGTAACTTTTTGTAAATGGTATATTTGAAATGTTGCGTGTTGTTATATATTTACTGAGCATTTTGCTATCCTGTAAATAGGATGAGATTTCCGCGAGATTATTGGCCAAGTTGGTTTATGTAATTTGGATAAACTTGGCGCATTTATGTGAAGAATTTTTGGTAAAGCTTCATCCATCCAGGTACTTTAATAACCAAGACTTTTCCATCAAGGTACTGACCTTCCTTATGACTTCTGGTAAAAGGTTAATTGAAATTTCAGTGTAACTCGAACTGTTAATTTTGTTTATTTATTTATTTATTTATTTATTTATTTATTTTTTTTTTTTTGAATAATAACTTTTGTATATTATCGTATATGCGTTACCTTCGTCGAATCTATCACACGAACATTCGTTAGTTTTGTGCCAGTTTCTGTATTCTTTAATCAATGTTAAGGTTTTAGGTATGTTCCTTTTGGTATTTCTATTGGCTAGGAAATTTTCTAGAACGAATCTACATTCTTTTGTAAACGAATTTTTGGTTCTGGATTTTGAAATTTTACTTATTGTTATACACTAACAAAGATTTATTTATATAATACAATTTCCTTAAAATGAAATCTATTCTATTTTCTATTGCTGTAATGTTACACATCCAAACGAAAGCAGCAAACATTTTTAAATTTTTCACAAATATGTCATTTTAGGCAGTGTTGTAGTCTGTACCCATATTTTTTAAACTTCCAAACTATGCTAGGTGGGCTCAGTGGTAGAGCGTTCACCTCTGGTGCTTGGGGTCCCTGGTTCGATCCCAGCTCGCGCCGTATGGACTTTGTGGTGGACGAACACCATGCTCGTGGGTTTTCTCGGGGTTCTCCCACTTTCTTCATTCCACCATTTCATTCATTTGTCATCATCACCGTCTCCTTTAGCATAATCGTGAGACGTAAAACTTAAAGATTTCATTTCATTTTTTTTTTCCAAACTATGCTATGCATAAGCGTCGGAACTCGTATAGAACGGCTTTGTCCGTCCGTCTGCCGATAGGTATCTGTGCACAAAACGGTAATAGATCGAGATGGCACTAAGAGATGATTATTCCGAGCACACTACCAAAACCGGAAGTGATTCAAATTTAATATTTCTTCCGATTTCAATACTGATATCGACAGTAGAAATGGTAAGAGAGAAGCGATTTTTTTTTTCCAGTTTATTCAGCTCCCAAGAGTAGGCTCCATCTACTTCACTAACCTCTATTCCATACGGAAGTAGTTCAAATTAACGATTTCTGGTTTCAACGTTTATTGCTATAGAACGCAAAATTGTAACAAATAGCGAAAAGCGATTTTTTGCGAACGGTTCAACGTTTCAAGTAACGTGCCATGACAATACCGTACACACTACGAGAAATAGAAATGGTTTAAATTTATGGAAGTGGTTCAAATTTAATATTACTTCCGATTTCAATAGTGATTTCTACAGAGCAAACACGGTAAGAGATATCGAGATGTAGTTTTCTGTAATCAATTCACTGTCCCCAAGAATAGCTTCCATCTTCTTCATTAAACATCTATTCAAAACGGAAGTGATTTAAATTAGCCATTTTCGGTTTCAACACTTATCGCCATAGTACAAAAATAGTAATAGATAGCGGCAAACAGTTTTCTGCAGTCGATTCACCGTATCAAGAGAGCATATCGTCACAACCTGTAACACTTTACCAAAACCGGAAGTGGTTGAAATGTTACTACTGCATCCAGTTTCAGTACTTATTTTCATAGAGCAGAAACTAAGAGATATCGAGATGCAGTTTTTTTTTTTTTCCAGTTAGTTCAGTAACTTATTAGTAAACGACTCAGTTTAAATTTTCTTTATTTTACAGAATCATAATTAGCAGTACGGAGAAATTATTATGTATGAATTCCAGTTAGAGCTCTGTGTAAAATGCGAATGAAAGTGTGCCAATAATTTGTATCGTGTTTGTGAAAAGGAAAGAATTGAATATTAGTTCTTAATACTTTTGGCAAGCCAAAACAGTAGAAAATCTATTGAATGCCTCCCGTTAATCACAAGTGAAAAATTAGTATTGTTTATAGTCTCAAGGTGCAATCGCATAATATATTTGTACCATTCAGGAAAGTTCTGCATTTCAGTGTGTTTCCGTGAAATTTCAAAATTTTGAATGTGGAACGGATGTTATTCATAAAATATTGTATAGTCTGTCTGGAGTTATTTGTATATATATATATTTATTAATATAACAATCGTTTTTCTTTCGGTGCTTCTATACCACAACGATGGGTGCTGTGAGATGTGATGAGTTTGCTGTAGTTGCTTTAAAAAATGACAGTGAGGAAGGTGTTAATTCCCATTGAAACGTTTGGCAATGACTAAATGATAGACGTTTACCAAGATTAGTCCAAATCAATATTTGTAATCATATATCAGTTTAGTACTTTAAGTTGTTAATGCTGATAACTGTCAGATAAATTCAACGTTTAATATGTGAAAAAAATTATAATGATTTAGAGGGCATAATAATAAAATTGTAGGCTTATTGATAAGATTTGCAATAGTTTTACATTATTATGGATTGATTATACTTTACCAGTTTGAAAAAATGGGTAATGTAACTCAAAAGTTAATGATTCTTTTCTTTCAGACGTAACTTGAAGTTGTCATCCGGTAAATTAGCAAGATTTGCAGATGGCTCGGCTGTAGCTGAAATTGGAGATACCTCGGTAATGGTAACAGCTGTTAGCAAGACGAGACCTTCTCCGTCTGCATTTGTACCTTTAGTAGTGGATTATAGGCAGAAGGCGGCAGCGGCTGGAAGAATACCAACGAACTTTCTAAGGAGAGAACTCGGTCCTACAGAAAAGGAGATTCTCACTAGCAGACTAATCGACCGTTCGCTACGGCCACTTTTTCCGGAAGGTTATTGTTACGAGACGCAAGTGATGTGTAATTTGTTAGCTGTGGATGGAGTTCATGATCCGGATGTTATTAGTATCAATGCAGCTTCTGCTGCGTTATCCTTGTCAGACATTCCATGGTATGGACCGGTTGGGGCTGTGCGAGTGGGGCTTATTGACGGTGAAGTGGTGATAAACCCTACTAGAAGAGAATTGTCACGAAGCACTCTTAATTTGGTTGTAACAGCTGCGGGACAAAGTTTAGTTGTGATGCTTGAAGCATCCGGTGAAATGGTTCTTCAACAAGACTTCTTAAAAGCAATTAAAAGCGGTGTCAAAGAATGTCAGCAAATAGTTCAGTGCATTCAGCAGCTGCAAAAGCAACAAGGAAAGGTGAAACGACAGGTTGAAATGCTTCCCCCACCCCCGGAGGAAGTGATGAATGCTGTAAGAGCATTAAGTGAAATACGATTGAGGGAAATCTTTCGAGATTTCACACACGATAAACTTTCCAGGGACACTACCGTGAGTGCAGTTCGTACTGACGTTATTGAGAAATTGCAGGAAAATTTTCCCGATAGTGCAGTAGTGAGTGATGCTTTTAATAGAATATGCAGAGAAGTATTTAGAACATTAATTTTCGAAGATGGATTAAGGTAAGAGTAAATGTTTACTATTTAATACCTATTGTAGTTTATGTATATCATGAAATTACTTAATGAAACAGAAGGTTGCATATTAATAATAAAAATAATAATAAAAGTCTTAACACTCAACTGAAGTATCCGAATAAAAACGATTTGCAAACAGTTTCAGCGATAAGTTGTCGCTATCTTCGCTGTGCTTTTTCTTAATAATAATAATAATAATATAATAAAAACTACGTTGCTAGAATAACCATGTTTTTACAAAATCATCTTCACTGTTTATCAGCTTTTAACCTTAAATAGATATCAACTACAGGGTTAAGTTTTAATATTTTAGTAAAGATACAACAGTTACAAATATGCTTTTCGAGAATAGATAGTATGGAAAGATGTATTGTTCGTACATAAAAGAGTTAAAGATAAAACAGTTCGCATATTCTTCAACACAACAAAATTATGAGTTACTCAATAGCTTATATCCTTCGATGCACAATTTATTTAATTATTATCATCAACCTTATAAGGTTTCAGTTGTTACTGTTTTACAAGCGATGGTAGCAATTTCATATACGCCATTCAGGACATTCGCTATTTCTTCCATCTCTCAATCCACAATATTTTTTCCCAGTTCCAAATTTTACATATTATGTTGACGACACGAATGGACCTTTCACACTAATGCTAAGTATCGATGTAATATGTGAAACTTCGCCAAATCTATGTCTGTTAAAAATCCGCCATGTTGTACCGTAACCTAGATTTAAAGTTTCATTTGATGATGAACTAAAATGTTAGATTTTCTCACTGCTTGACGATCGTCCAGATCCTGAATTTTCACAGCATAAATCTCAGATTTAAAAGTCTCTCTGTGTGTGAAAGTTTGTAACAGTGCTGTTCATTTCACAAGCTCCTCCGAATCTATTTTAGGGAAACGTCATCCAATCAGTGGCTGTGATTTCTGGATAATTATATCCGACCTGACCAACTTTGTAGCCACTTTATAGTTAGTTTAGTTATACAGAAGTAACATTATTCGTCCTGTTGTCGAGATAGTGGTTTTCTGAGTTTTAATTATACATGTCTAAAATTTAAATTTTGAACGCTTTTTCAAAAATGAGAGAACAGTTTTTAGTCTTCACAAAATATCTTTAGTACCAAGCGGAAAAAATTATAAGTATTTATAATAATTTGCGTCAAAAGAGATACTCATGTATTGTCCTTGCTACTGTCTTTGTCACAAGTATTAGATCATTAATAAACTCGTGGTTTACTTGTTATATACATATCTTGACTTTTATGGTGAAGGGCTCAAATTGAATTCAATGCTAAACAAATATAATTCTCTTAAAGAATTACTTCTGTACACCAATTTCTGGGTTTAGGTAATTGAAACGTACATGGAAAAGAATAAGAATAGTTAAACATGTACAAAGTAGTTACATCAAATACAATGAAACTGCGGTTATTGACTTCCAACAAATTAAAATAATGAGAAATTGGATTAAGCGTATGAAAATTCGTTGTGGTGACACATGAGCTCTGAGTGATGTAATTCATTTGATAAAGACAAGAGCAAGAATTGTCGAAACAGACAAGACTAATTTTTTGTGGCATAATTCAAGGTAGTTGTAAGTACTTGTCATTCTTTAGATTTTAAATAAAAATCACTCTTTAAATATCAATATAATACAAGCACATTTAGTTCTGTCATTAATTCTTATGATTGTGATTGTTACCATATTATAACGATTTTTATTATTAGTTGTAAAAATAATTATTATCACTGTACTTGTCTGTTAAGTTTGTTAAAGAGTAAAAGTGTAATGCGTGATAATCTTATTATTAATGTAGGTAATATTGTACAACACTAGGTGCGATGGACGACTTCCAGATGAACTGCGAAAAATCTTTTGTCAGGTGGACATGTTTAAGCCATTGCATGGATCAGCATTGTTTCAGAGAGGACAGACCCAAGTAATGTGTACCGTTGCATTGGATTCTCCAGAGTCTGCTTTGAAAATGGATCCAGTATCAGTGTTGACAAGGTAAGGATTTCAGTAATTAAACCAATTGAGAATGCTCCAAGAGCATTACCAGAACGAACTTAAAATGAATTAATTTTTCTTATTAACTTCTACAGGCTTTATGGCAATTGTTCTATGTACTTTATTATTATACTCATTAAGCAGTTCTTGTAATATATGTATCCATTTATAATTTCCTTGAGTATTAAATTTTTTCCGCATGTTTTGTTTAGAGTTTTGTTACTAGTATGTTAAAATGTTCTACGAGATGTTGTTTTACAAAGACATGCTCAAAATGGAGGGCTCAAAATTGAAAACTCGGAAAATATCATGTCTGTATAACTTACAATTTTCCTTAAAGAATGGCTCCTTAAATCTCCCGAAATCCGCCCCCCCCCTTTTTTTTTTCGGGAACGGTAAGAGTGACGAGAAAAATTCCATAACTTCTTTCAGATAGTTTTTGATGCTCTATCGAACGGAGGGCTCGAAATTGAAAAATTCACAAATAACAGACACATACAGACATAGAGAATTGGGTAACAAACTTTTTAAGTTCGTTGAAAATATAAAAAAATTAAGAGGCCGCATTACGGCGAAATTTAAATACCGCTAATTTTACACTAATTGTGTGATATCTTCAAATAGATAAAAGATAATCGAAATGTGGAACAAGAGTGCCCTAGACAATATTATTTTACATGAGATACCGTTATCACGACTCACTTATCTGCTTTCGATTTCCAGCTATTTTGAAAATTGGCATTTAGTTTCGCGTTTCTAAATGACTTTAAACGGAAAGTTACTAGGTGACTCGTGATAACGGAATAATATTGTCTAGGGTGCTTTTGGTTCACATTTCAATTATCTTTTATCTATTTGAAGATATCACATAATTACTGTAAAATTAGCGGTATTTTAATTTCGCAGTGATTAGGCTTGTTAAGAAACAAAAACTTTTAAGGCTCTTTCCTAAGCCCACCCCTACTTTTTAAAATTTTAATGAATAACTTAGTGAAAGATATAAAAAATATGGAAAATGAGCCAGATAGTATCTTCAAAATGCTATTATATGAACTAATAATTTAATTTCCTTTTAGCCAATCGGTTAGCATGCGCGCCTTTAGCTTGGGAGACCTGGTTCCATGCCCAGTGGAAGCTCATGTAGTTCGGATTTCACGTTAAACTATAGGTTTACCTCATATAGACTCGCTGCTGAAAGGAACGCTAAAGACAAATTGAAGTGAAATAAAAAATGAACTAATAATTGTTTTTCTATTTATCTATATCTATCTATCTATCTGTCTGTCTGTATGTCTATATCTATATATATCTGGCGATCTAGGTGAAACTAATTTCCGGGCGTTCTAGTGTTAAGTTATTAACTAAAATTACGAAAAATTGGAGTGAACTTAAGAAACGAAGAGCCTTAATAATAAAGAAATTTGGGAATTGGAATTTATTATGTTCGATACATTGTTAAGTTATAAATTCTGCTCTTTTAATTATTATTATTATTAATAACTAGCAAAATACCCGTTCTTCGCACGGGTCATTGTGAACGTAAATGACTGAATTTAGATTTAAACGACATCGGAAATGTCACTTTCATGTCACTCAGCGACCCCGAAAAGTATGGATTCGACACTAATATAGGCCATTTTCGATCATTTTTAAATACCGTATACGCTCACGTAATGTCCGCACCCTAAGTTTAGAGATTTTGGGAGGGGGGGGGGGGAGTAACCCGCGTAATGTCCACACCCTAAAAATCACAGCTTGAAAATCTAAGTTACGTCTTGTATTTCTAATACGGTACCAATTTTCGTACTTATAGAACCAGACACTCTATTTAAAAGCAGGGTTGGCTGGTTTAAACCAAGGTGGTTTAAACCATGGTTTAAACCAGCTGTTTATTTTTTAAAAAAAAAAAAACAACTTTTTTTTTTAAAAAAAAACAACTGGTCTAAATCAAAAAACGAAAAAATGTTCGTAAAAGTGTAAGTGTTCGTAAAATCTTGATGAACACACATTTGTGGGTTATCGTGTGTCACTTCCGCATATTATTCGTATTATATTCAGACCTAAATTCCCCATTCATTACTCAGAGAATATACTACAAAAGCAACTTATTTTTTATAAGTTTATGAATGTTTCTTTTGTGATTTTTTTATAGTTTATGATTGTTATGCAGTTGCAATCAAAGAAAAATTCTAAATATTGTTTCGTTTTAATAATGTTTACTATTGATAAAATTCATAGAAATATCTATTTTTTTTGGGGGGTGGGGGGAGGGTCATTTACTGAAGTCAGAAGTGTCTTTGGTATCTATTTATCTTTAAATGGGTCAGAGCCAAAGTGGACTCAAATAATTCTTATCTTTATGCACTTTTCTTAGTGATATGCAAATTAAGTCGTCGTATTTCTTTAACTTGGACTAGCAGAAGTCGTAGTGAACTAACTTGGACTTAATTAGTTCTTCTATACTCTGAAGTGTTTTGAAATTGTCCATCTGTAATTATGTATAATGGTTTCACTTATGCAACTGTTTATCTTTTTGTCCTTCTCAAATGACTCTTGACAATTAGACAATTATACAGGGTGTTTCAGAACAACACCGACAACGTTTGGGAAGTAATTCCTGACACCAAGATAAAAAGTATAGACCAACTTGGGTGCACAAATGCTTTCTTTCGGTTAGGCTGCCGAAAACATGAAAAAAGAACTTTAGAGATCCATAGCTTCAAAACTATGGAACGTACAGTAGCCGGTTCAAGACTTCACTTAGGAACTAGTATTAGTTCTATCCTAATATCCGACTTTCAGAATCTTAAGGTACTCACGCAACAATTTTTATGGAGGGAGTTTGGTTACTGGCATATAATCTGTAGTACTTACCAACTACCTCTAGAAAAATAGTTGCGGAAGTACCGCAGGATTCTGAAAGTCGGATATTTGGATAAGGCATACACTAGTTCCTAAGTGAAATCTTGACCCGACTACTGTAGGTCCATAATATGGACCTCTAAAATTTAGTTTTTCATGTTTTCGGCAGCCTATAACTCCAAAAGGAAGCATTTGTATACCCAGGTTAATCTATACTTTTCGTCTTATCTTGGTGTCAGGAATCACCTCTCAAACGTTGTCGGTGTTGTTTTGAAACACCCTGTATTATAAGTATGTAAAGATCAATACAACGTATCAGGAGTCCTTCGTGAGTGAGTCGGCAGACATATCGCATTTGTGGCTAATTAGTCGCGGTTTCGAGTTCAAATGGAGGACAATTTGTTTCGGATGTAAGTCAAGAAACGGTTTGGACTCCGCTTTAAGCTTATGTGACCCCTTCCAGCATAACCCAGCTGTTGCATAATAGCACCAAGTGAAACAAACTTATTTGTGTACATATGTGATATAAATACATAGAGCAAATTATTTAAACCAAAAAAACCTGGTTTAAACAAAAAAAAAAAAAAAAAGTTTAAGCCAAAAAACGGGTTTTTTGGTTTTTTCAATAAAAACCATGGTTTTTGCCAACCCTGTTTAAAAGTTTCCAATAAATTATACAAAATAATTGTGGATTACTTTATTTTGTGTGAAATATAATTTTAAGCTAAATAAAGTAATTTATATACTAGCTACATATTCTTTATGGATTTTGAGTCAATCCCTTGAACCAACCTTAATAATAATTTCCAGAATAATAATTGAGTACCGGTACCGGTAATTTCTAGAATAATAATTGAGAATGTGCTTTTTAAAAAATAGATAAAGCACATTTTCATACTTCACACTATTTAAAAGAGAAGCTTTCCTTTATATTCGTGAATCGTAACGTCGGCGCTAGAAAGCCGATCAGCAGACGGGAGATAAGAACGAAGTGCAGTCCAAACAGGTTTTCTGCGCACCTGCATCTTAGAATTCGAGGAAATGCTCGCTTTGCAACGACATTCCTTTCCCCTCCTTCCCTCCTCTAATGAATCGCGTATTTCAAGCTTTGTTTTCATTCATTGTAACAGTGCCGATCGACTGTCTTGCTAGTAAATGGCATGCGTAGAATAAGGTATGGGGAAGTACAGCAGCTATACAGTGGCTTTTAAATTAAAACTTGTTGAATTTGCGCAAGAAAACGGAAAAAGATCTGCAGCAAGAGAATTTAGGGTGGATGAAAAATGCGTGCGCAACTGGTGCAAGCAACGCGACGAACTGACAACAACAAACAAAAACAGACGCGCGTTTCGTAGTGGAAAGTGCAAGTTTCCGAACATCGAGCAAAAAGTGGTTTCATATGTTCATGATATGCATACCCAGGGCTATTCGGTGACGCGGGAAATGTGCCAAATAAAAGCTCTTGCTGCAGCACGAGAAGAAATTTCTACTTCGCAATTCAAGGCAAGTGAAGGCTGGATGCGAAGAATGATGAAGAGGAATGAGTTTTCCTTTCGCCGGCGTACAACAATTTATCAAAAAATGCCTAGCGATTACGAAACAAAGTTAATGGACTTTCAACACTTCGTAATCGCAAAGCGCAAAGCTAATCAATATTTAACCCCGCAAATTGCAAATGCCGATCAGACACCCGTTTATTTTGATGCTCCGATAATTACACAATAAATGATCGCGGGGTGAAGTTTGTACTGATTTGCAGGTGTGAATCCGAAAAGCAACGCGCTACCGTTATGCTAGCCATAACTGGAGGAGGAGGAGAAAAAAAAAAAAAAAAAAAAACCTTCCACCGTATGTGGTTTTCAAAAGAAAAACCATGCCGAAAGAAAAACTGCTACCTGGAATTGTGGTACGAATTCAAGAAAAAAGGGTGGGTGAATGACGCTTTAATTCAGGACTTGTTACAGAGTGTGTGGTGTAAGCGACCTAACTCACTGTTATAGCTACGTTCTGTTCTTGTTTTGGACAGGTTCAAAGGGCATCTCACAGAGGCAGTGAAGCATTTTAAAACTTTAAGAACTGATCTTGTTGTAATTCCAGGAGGCATAATATCAGTTCTTCAGCCCCTTGATGTTTCCATCAACAAGCCGTTTAAGATTGCATTCAGGCGCAGCTACCGTGATTGAATGGCTTCTGGTGGAGGGGCTACAACGGCAACTGGGTGTCTAAGAAGGGCGTCAATCTCGGAAGTTTGACGTGGATTCTTGCTGCGTGGAAAAGCATATCCAGTAATTTCATTGTTAAAAGTTTTAAGGTAACTGGTATATCAAACGCACTTGATGGATCGAAAGACGATCTCCTTTGGGAAGATAAAGTGAACGAAGTAAACACTGATAATGACTCGGACTTTACCAACAGTTCGTCAGATGACGAGTGAAAAAAAAAAGTGCCGGGATTGCTTGTGTATTAACATTTGTTTCTTTCGAGTGGAAAAAACTGTTTACAAGTAATTTTAATATTTTTACATTTATGATTGTGTTGTGTTTGTAACTTTACATCAAGTGTGTGCTGACGTGCTTGAAAATTATATTCGAAGAGAAAATGAAGGTAAGATTTAAATAATTTATTTATTGATTTTAAATGCCATAAATTTGTTTCAATTAGTGGTCCTTATTTGCTTTTCGGTAATTATTTACCGACATTATGTAGGAAGTTCAAAATGAAATTTACTTCGAAAAAAATGTGACTGAAAATTGTGCGTTTTTTGAACGACCCGCGTAATGTCCGCACCTGCATTTTGACACCGTGATTTTAGATTTAAAAAAAAAAAGTGAAGACATTACACAAGCGTATACGGTATCTCCCTGTCCCCTAAATTGCACAATTAAGGTGAAATGATAAAAGCCCCCAGGCCCGAATCTCATCTATGTTGAAAATTTGCCCGAGGTCGATTCAAGATTTCTCAAGAGTTACTAAGTCACAAACGTAGTCACTTTCATTTTTATATACAAGGTGTCTCAAAAGTCCGCTGACATAGAGCAACTATGTTATTATTAGATTTACAACAAAATGTAAGAGGGGAAACCTTTTCCAAATATGTTTTCAATCTAAAGTGAAGAAATTTTTTAAATCGTGCTAGTCGTTTGAGCTGTACACACTTTATGCTCCCAATATTAAACGAAAATTCAACTTTGTCATTTATCTGGACCTACAACATAAGTGAATGAAGTGACTGTGTTTTACGCTAACGTGTCGATAGCCAGCCCCCATTTCAAACATGCCCCATCGTGGATTAATAGTGGCTCTCCAGTTTCCTTCCATTCTCTGCCTTTCACAATTTCATTCATTCTCATCACCACCGTCTCCTTTATCCCATATTGCATAACCGTAAGATGTAAAACCATGAGATTTGATTCTTTTTATAAAAATAATTGAAAATAATTTATTGAAATACATAGGTAAACATACTTACAATCCATTTTTTTTAGTTTCAAGTAGTTTTTATGATAATCATTGACGGAGATATGGACCCTGTGAACACCAGGCGTATAGGGAAATAATTATATACAAAAATATGCAAATAACTCAACCTACAGGAATGTACAATCTCATTTGTACAAATTATCTAGTCTTATACTAATTACTTAGAATTTCAACTAGCCAAATATAAAGATAATGATTTATTAATTTTGATCGGTAGAATCAAATCTTAAATTGTTCCTTTAATTGACTTTCCTGTATGCGTGAGTTCCATTTTTATAGTCTGGTTACCAATTTTAGATTGTCTTTGATATGTGGACTTATGCGTATGGTACTCTGTCACCTTAATATCTAAGAGATATTTATTATCAACAGACGTAATTACTCTCGCGACGCATCTGGCAACAACTTGTGGAGATTATAATCTTCCTGAAAGAAACAGACAACATAAAGTTTTGCACTCACATCACCCGAAAGTTTACTGCAAAGCCAGGATGATAGATCCATTTTCGAAACACGCACTTTTATTACAAACAATATCTTTTTTTAATATAAACTTTACTACATAAGAAATTAATATATCACAATAAGTGAAGATAATTTCACATCAAACGTTTTAACCTGTGAAAGTTAACTTATAATAATAATAATAATAATAATAATAATAATAATAATAATAATAATAATAATAATAATAATAATAATATAGAATATCATATGCGGGTGAAGCCTTTGTATTTCAAGTAGAGCATTTCAATATGTGTGGTGGGATTGAAGAAAACGCTTGAAAAAAACAGTTGGGATATAGCAGGTTTTGAATCTCAGATCTTCCGTTTACGAAGCGTGGAAAATAACTGTATCTACATCTAGTAGGTTCTGCTTCATTCAACTGCTTTTATCTCTGAAGATTATATCGTTGGACAGTTTTTCTACAGAATGAGGTCAAAATATGAACTTTCAAGAATTTGCAAGCTGAATGTTGATGTATCGTGTGAGGCTTGTGATACCGTTTTAAGCATTAAAGCACTTAAAATTAGAAAATCTGTTGGGAAAATCAATCAAGATCACTCAATCCTAGTTTTTCTCATTGAAAGTATTTCCATTCAGCTTCTTATCATGTATCATGTAGCGATAATTTCATGATTGTTCTGGAATGAGCTTGAAGCAGCAACAGAAAAAATTAACGTTGTACAGTCCGCAGCAAAAAACCTGCAACATGAGCATGTAAGTTTATTATGAAACTACGGGTAACAGTGGAGGGAATCAACATAACGTCTAAGTGGCATGGATCACGCCAGGAGAAACCTTGGCGTCCTCCCCTGCACACTTATTTTGGAGCAAAGGACTTCGTCCTTTCACAATAAACTTACATGCTCATGTAGCAGGTTTTTTTGCTGCGGACTGTACAACATTCATAGTCCACATGAAGTTTTATATATGAGTCATTGAAATATTATGTGCTGAAAAGATTTAATACCTTTTTAATGTGACTGAGTGAGACGTGTTTTTTTATGGCTGTTATTTTTTAACCTTTGTTCTGAGTTTCTCTCTGACGACATGTAAACTACACAGAACTTCGACAGTATGCATGTTTGGAGCTCCTGAACAATCTCGTTTGGCTTCGGGGTTAATGATGCTGGTTTAATTTCCGCTTTATTCCATTTTCATTGCCTTAGGCAATAAAAGTTAGTGCAATTAAAATGCGGACAATCTTTTATTGAAATACTAGAATAAGTGAATAATTATTTAAATAGTGAAAGAAGTTACTTGAGGAAAAATTATTCAGATAATTTCAGTAGTACTACTTACTAGTCGTAGAACGAATAATTAATATGTCAGTCAGTAATGTTTTACCCTCCCTCTTTCTTTCTTCCTTTTCTTGTTTTTTTAGTCCTATTTAAGTAGGTAGAAATCAGATTGCAGGAGACCATATTAACTTTTTAGCTTGTGTAAAAGCAGATTTTTAAATGCACATCTTATTCTAAATAAATAAATAAAACTTAAATCCTGGAATAAAGGAAATTTTTGATTAATATGAATCGAGATAGTGCAAAATATGTGGAAGTAGTTTACAGAAATGGTTTTATTCTCTTTAATAAGAAGAAAAAAGAAGGAAATGTATTGTACTTGCTGCACTGTTAATTTCTGTCTTATTTCAGCGGTGTTAAGGAGAAAAATTTCTTCCTGCACTATGAATTCCCTCCATATGCCACAAAGGAAGTGGGCAGAATAGGTCCTGTTGGTCGACGGGAATTGGGTCATGGTGCTTTAGCTGAGAGAGGATTGCGACCAATTATTCCAGAGGACTTCCCATTCACGATAAGACTGACTTCAGAAGTACTCGAATCGAACGGTAAGTTTAGATCATTTGATTTATTTATTTATTTATTTCGTTCTTGCGAAAGTATGTAAGATAAAAATGTATTTGATTCCAAGTTCTAGAAATAATAAACCAACAGAGGTGATAGGTATTTACGTGTTAAAGTTCATTAGGAAATGTTCATCACATCACTTTGATTTCTAAATCTTGCTCAAATTAATCGACTTCTACTAAAAAGAGATATATTTGTAAAGTAAGGGCGATTTGTAACGATGCTTCAACACAGTTCACTTTACGTATGGGCCTCCATGTAGAGTGCTTGTGTTCGATGGGTAGCCTAATGGGTAGAGTGCTTGTGTTCGATGCACATAGTCAGAGCTCGCTACCGAAAGCACGATAGCTTTTGTACAAACTCAGATGTTGCTTTGGATCCCACTTAAATAGATTCCAAACTTTGTTATTAGGTGTGAATCAAGATCACAATAACAATGTGTATATTTCATCAATAGAATATAATGTTATATCCTAAATGTAGCAAATGCTAAGAGTATTAAATACACTTACGTATTATTATTATTATTATTATTATTATTATTATTATTATTATTATTATTATTATTATTTCATTAAAGGTGTAAGGAAATATCGAAATAATACAATTACGGTACATTAAATATTAGACGTAGGAAATACAAAAGTACTTTCAGAAATTATTAGTGTCAGTTCATATCCTTAAATAAATGTCTCTTGCTGTGTGAAAATATTTTTGTATTAAATTTAAACTTAATCATAATTAAATACTACAATCGTACGTCATAGAACATGCATGCGCAAGTTGAAACAGGGGGTGGTTCAATCACAGAGAACTTACTGGCATTAAGGGCCGTATATGTTTTTCAATGGAGAAACTCGCTTATCGTACACTAACATCACAGGGACATAAAAACTGTTATAAAGGTAACCAACATACTTACTTACCAAAGAAAAGCAGAAAAATCTATTCATTTACAGTTTTAATGGTAAACTTGACCCTTTGTGTTCTAGACTAATCTCTCAGGTTTGGTGGTACACTGAATGTTCCAACGCAGATAATATTTTCAAGGTAGGCATCAGTTATCCAGGGGGAAAAAAAACAGTTTATTGTAAGAGATTACGTAAGAAATACATTTTCAATAATAGGTCAGGCGGGCCGGATGAAAGGGTTTAATGGGTCGGCTGTTGCACATGGCTGTCATAGAATTTAATTTTCAGGAAGCAAGGCACATTTAAATATAATTTAAGAAGATATAAGAAAAATCAAATCATTAAAACTCCAGCTCATTTCAAAGGAAAGAGAAGACTACTGAGTATAAATCAATGGACTAGAAAGTATGATGGAAAAGGTACCAAACATTCTTACAGTTGAGTTTAGTGCGCGTAAATGAAAAATATTTTTTTCTTTTATTTGTTGTCTAGGTTCTTCATCAATGGCGTCTGTATGCGGAGGCAGTTTAGCATTAATGGACGCGGGTGTCCCAGTGACGAGTGCTGCAGCTGGTGTGGCAATAGGTCTTGTTAGTCGTTACAAAGGTTCCGACACAAAACACATGGAGGACTACAAATTATTAACAGATATCTTGGTATGAAGTCGATCTTCGAGTATTAATCTGTAATATAGTCGGTTTTAGTTTTATTATATTGTTTTCTTACATACATTTTAATGATGAAAGGGGGTTATTCCATGTGAAATCAACCAAGCCCAAAACCTCATGGTGTCAGATTTCAATAAAATCTGTAGGCCTTTATGTACACTCATGTCCAAAATTATTGTCGCATGTCTATAAATATGTTGTTGTTAGAATATAATTTGATAACGAATTCACCTGGTATTTCTTGCAATGTTAGTATGTGTATAATCGGCAGAGATATGTATGTGGCAAATTTTATGTCAAAAAAGCAGTAAACAAAAACAATAAATCGAAAATAAAATTTTCTTGTCCATTTAGTAACGTTTTGCTTTATTCATTCTAATTTTCGTATTTATAATTCTTTTTCTATGAAATGTACCACAAATATACATTTCCCGATTATACACATAGTACCAGTATTAAAACTACCCTGCAAAATCATTATCAAATTATATTCTTACAAGAAGAGAGTTAAAGATATACGACAATCATTTTGGACATGAGTGTACATGTAGGTCTCTATGAGAGATGATCATGCACCAAATTGTAGCCCTGTACCCCCTGGAAATATTGAGTGAGATAGAAAATTAATATACCATTTTGAAGAGGAAAGAATAGGCTACAAAATAAGTCAGGAACATTTATTTGAAAATCAAATATGATTTTTCGGGAAATCCGAGAAAATTTTGGAGCAGTGATATCTCAGAAAGTTCCCATTTGATTTCCTTGAAGTTGGGTACCAAGGTAGCCCCATATGTTCGGCATAAGTGTGCCAAATGTCAACTTGGGCCAAGAATGGGCCTGGAGTCTACAATGATTTTCGTGTGACCATGTCGGAAGAGACACATGAGGTGCCAATCTCTTTAGCTTCTTTTTCTGAATTGGGGACGCACCAAATACCTGGAAAATCTGGTTCAATACGTAAATTGTTCCGTCAGGTGATGTGAAAGACTGATCAGGATTTGCACTAGGAGACTGCCCATCAGACGATTCTTGGTCATCACTTGCCTGTACGTCAGCTGCTCTGGAACGGCGCCTACTTAGTTCCTTCCTGCACTTGTTGCACACCTTGCTCAGGCTCTGAGTTTTGAGTTGTGGAGCCAGTTCTGCCATCCAAGCTTGCACCGGGCGAAGTCCAACCCTCACTTTACTGCTATGACTGCCAAATCGATTAGTACAGTAGAGACTTCGCGATGCTGATATAGTGGAATTACCTAAGCAACAATGCAGCTTTTGAATGCACACAGGTAAGCTGCACCTGGATCACGGGACTATCCATTATTGATACTCGGAAATGCACTTTATAGTCACTGTGAACTCACTAGCTGTGCCTTAACACTATATAGACACTTCCAGCTAGACTTGTCCAGTGTAGAGCTAAGAGCTTACTGGCATGCAGTGTCAATGCACTCTGCTTTTATACAGGTTACGAAACTGCCAGAATGTTCCAGACAGTTCTAGAACTTTGTAGAATGTTCCAGATGATTCTAAAACTTTCCAACATGTCCCAGGCGGTTCTAGAACCTTCTAGAATGTTCACATATTTACGTCAATGCAATGTGCTACGATTGATAATGGAATGTTCCAAGATCCCCACAGGATTTCTGAATTACAGATTGCAACAGAAAAATATTACTGCTAGGTCAGTTACACCTTACTTCACCAGTACTGACGAATTGACAAGTTGTCACATTGCACCCCAGGTGTGTCTCCCGACATGGTCACTCACACGAAAATCACTGTAGACTCCAGGCCCATTCTTGGCCCATGTTGACATTTGGCACACTTATACCGGACATATGGGATTACCTTGGTACCCAATTTCAAAGAAATCAAATGGGCACTTTCTGAGATATCACTGATCCAAAATTTTCCCGGAATTTACCGAAAATAATATTTGATTTTCAAATGAATGTTCCTGACATATCTTGTAGCATATTCTCTCCTTTTCAAAATGGTATACTCTCTCTAACTCAATATTTACGGAAGTTATGACAATTAAATCTAACAAGGTTCTACAAAAAAAAAAAAAAAAAAAAAAAAAAAAAAAAAAAAAAAAAAAAAAAAACTGTACAATACAGGGGGTACAGGGCTAAAATTTGGTGCATGATCATCTTTCATCTTTCATAGGGGCCTACATGTACATCAAGTTTCATCAAATTTTGAGATTTTTTTTTCCTGAAAATTTTGTTGATTTCACATGGAATAGCTCAAGGGGAAGTGTACCGTACTGAGGATGAGTAATGTACGAAAATAACCGGTTTAAAGATCGTAATCCTGGTAATCATACCAGGTTGGTTGGCCTTTTCACAAGCTTATTCACTACGTTCGGGGCTTTAATGAGAACAATACATGTTTTGTCGAATTACGTGTAGCTGTGTTGGTCAGTTGTATTGCTGACTTCACTTTCTGTCTTCGTTTCGCAGGATTGTGTTCAAGTAGAAATTATTCTGTTTTCTTTTTGATTTAATATAATTATAATAAAGAAATAAATATAAAAATAGAAAACATAATATTCTAGATTTACATACGTGCATACATAAAGTACGTGAAATACAACGGCAAGTTGTCTATCTGTTTTATAGTTGAGAAATGTGTCATTAACATGATTCAATATTTTATATATATACAGGGTAGGCCATTTTAATCAATCCACGGAAATATCTGAAAAATGATAAAACATAGAAGAAATGTTTGAAGTACACGTTATATATTGCTAAGGGGGAAAACCAATTCCGCCAAAAGTACCCCTCCCCGCCCCGTAAATGGGGGTAACGGGGGGTAACTTTGAAATGTCAAATGGGAACATGGGTCGAGTAATACCTTGTTCGAAAGGTCTTGGGAAACTAAGTAAAACTGTACCAAAAGATGTTTCATATGGAGCACCAGTTTCAAAAGGCCGCCATGATATGGTTCGGAAAGTCCAGTACCCGTAGTGTGAAAACCATGGAAGGTAAATGAATTGAACAAAATTGAAATACGTAAATACCATAGGGCATATCGTATGGTGTGGTCCCTGTGATCCCAGTGGCCTCCCTGAAGGGATCTTGGGGGCTAACTTCAAGATTTCAAATAGTAACATGAGTCGAGTGGTACCTCGTTCGATAAATCTTGCAAAATCAAACATCTTGCAGGAGAAAACAATTGAGGTGAAATGGCAGTGTTCTCAAAAGGCAGCCGAAACACAGTATCCGTGTCAGAGAAAAGGTTTAGTACCCGTAGTATGAAAGCGATTGGAGATAAATCAACAGAAGAAAAACTGGAGTAGGTAACTGACGTAAGGCACATCGAGAGGTGTTGTCGGGGTGACTCCACTGAAAGGTATCCGGGGCCAACTTGAAAATTTCAAATAGCAACTTGAAGCGAGTAACATCACGTTACATAGACAAATGAATATCAAACAGCTTCTGTAAGAATATTTTCGACATGAGACGCCGTTTTCCAAATGATCGCCAAGACATGGTGAATGTGTCTAAGAAAACGTCTAGTGCCCATAGTATGAATACGGTTAGAGATAAATGAAAATAACGAAAATTAAATAGGAAAACCATGGAGGCGTTCCAAGGCTCGAGAATGATACAACAGAGATAAAAATGTTAGAGAAAAATTGCCATAATGTATAAAGAGAAATCCAAGTCCTGCAAAACAATCTCTTCCTGCTCTCTGTATGTGAGTGGGGTGGAAAGTAACTGTGAAAGTTCAAATGAGAACTCTACTTTAATTCACAAATTAAGGCTACGCTACATATAGGTATGGTGTGGTTGAAACAATTGTTTGTAAGGATGACGTTGTAGTGACTAAAAAAAGGTGAAATTTTATTTGAATGGTAACGCATATCTGTATGGCTGAATATGATTTGATGCGAAAACAGAAGGAACGTTATTCGAAAGAAGTCGAATAATGCAGTTGCTGGAACTTACAAACGTGTGAATTTGCTAATCTCCGTCGCCACAGAAACTTTTATGCAATGCGTGCTGGTTATTCGGAAAGCATTTCGGGGATATACGTACACACTGTTTCGTCCCTCAAGCTCACAATATGACATGAGTGCTAATAGTTAATCAAAATGTAACTCTGGCCATCCGCATTAACTCAGTGCACCAATTCTCTATCCCTAAGTCTGCCTTCCAAACAGCATTGGGAGGTCAAGCATACGCCCGAACCGTTGTCCGGTCGGACATTGAAATTTTGAAGTTAGCCCACAAGACCCCTTCAAGGAAGCCGCTAGGATCACAGGGATCACATCATTCGATATGCTCTATGATATTTACGTATTTCAATTTTGTTCAATTCATTTACCTTTCATGGTTTTCATACTACGGGTACTGGAGTTCCCGAACTATATCATGGCGACCATTTTGAAACTGGTGTTCCATATGAAACATCTTTTGGTACAGCGTTACTTAGTTTTCCAAGACCTTTCGAACGAGGTATTACTCGACCCATGTTCCTATTTGACATTTCAAAGTTACCCCCCGTTACCCCCATTTAGGGGGCGGGGAGGGGTACTTTTGGCGGAATTGGTTTTCCCCCTTAGCAATATATAACGTGTACTTCAAACATTTCTTCTATGTTTTATCATTTTTCAGATATTTCCGTGGATTGATTAAAATGGCCTACCCTGTATATATATATATATATATAATGTAGGAAACATCTTAGAAAGAAAATGCACTAACATATCTTAGCGTGTTGCTGTTCTATTACATGACAATAATTTCAATGTCTTGCTTATCCTCTGACGTCACCTTCCGCCTAATAGTTCCTTGAACTCAATTAGAAGCTTCAAGATATTGTTTGCTGGACAAGAGAATTAGCAACACACTGAAATTATTGCTATGTAATAGAACTCCAATATGGTAAGGGATGTTACTGTAATTCTCTTATTATCTTAGAAATTCTTGGATCGCATTTTCTTAACTTTCTAAATTACAGTAAATCTTCTGTCAAGTATCACGTCTTCGTATTTTTTTTCTTGGAATCGATATGAACGTCTCATAATGTTAATATATTTTAAACCCCTATTCGTGACCACTTCTTACCCAAATCATGGGTCGGTGAAGAATAATAAAACATGCACTCTCTCGTTAGCGTTCACTCTTTGCTTTCGTCTATGCAACAATCATTTTGTAACGTTAATTCTGTCGTGAGCAATCTGTTTCAATCTGATGTCCAATTGGGAATCCATTTGTTCCAATCGGGTATCAAAGTTATGTGCTACTCGTTCCAACTTAGTATCAATCTGTTGTGACATGGAATTCATTTGTTGTCCTAGCTGTTGTAAAAGTTTAATTACATCTGTTAAAGTTTCAGTTTCAGGAACATCAACTTCTTCATCTCCGGTATTCGCATTCATTATGGGTCTTCTGTAAATTTTTCTTTTATTACGGGGGCCGCGGTGGCTCAGTGGTAGAGCGTTCACGTCTGGTGCTTGGGGTCGGGTTCAAACCCTGCTCCCGCCAAGTGAACTTCGTGGTGGACAAACACCGTGTGCGTGGTTTTTCTCGGGGTTCTCCCGTTTCCTCCCACTTTCTTCATTCCACCATTTCACTCATCTCTCATCATCACCGTCTCCTTTTAGCCTAACCGGCATAACCGTGGGACGTAAAACTCAAAATTTCATTTCATTTCATTTCATTTCATTTTCTTTTATTACGAAGCAATAAATAATCCGTGATAGTTTACTAATACTTCTAACTGATCTCCAAGTTCCTGGGTTTCGGCACCATATAATATGTAACGTTAATTCTGTCGTGAGCTAATATATGCCCTGATTCTAAATGTTTATGCAATACACAAGATTATCCGGAATAACTCAACACAGTAATGCATTTCAAATATATATATTATTATCTTTCAACTTATGTCTTGTTCGACACTTTAAAATATTGTACATTCAGATTACACAAGATGGTTCCTCGTTACATCTATATTTTTTTAGTTACTATAGCAACGACATTAAAACAGGTAAATGAATCGCCATAGCAACGACAACAAGCAAAATCTCAATATAATACAAAATATTTAAATTATTTCTTTATGTAATTTCTTCTTCTTCTTTTTCTTGATAGCTTGTGCCTTTTAAATAGCTCCTTTTGCCCGTAAATAAAAATAATACTTAAAAGTACATAAGAAATATACATTATCGTTGTAATTTTGACAACAGCGCAGCATTCCATACAGATCAAGTAGCTACAATTCCTTCGAATTACTGTGAATCTTATGAAAGTACCGTATAAATTTTTATGTTTTTTTTTTTCTTTCTTTCTTTGCCGGAATGGCTATTTAACGAGTCAGATGAAAATAAGAGTAGTAGTAATAAAAAAATAAATAGATTTGAAAAGTCATTATAGTGCATATGACAACGAATTCTATGAACAATGATTATAAGGAGCGTATTCCTGACATATTCCATGTGCTTCCAGGCTTACTTAAGAAGGATATTGTTCGGAAAAGATTTGTCATCAGAGAGCTACAATTGATTTCTTCTTTGTGAAGAGTGAACTTAATTCCAAATAATAGAACACAGAGGTTCATATACTTGCAATGAAATAAAAGATGTGAAAATTTTAGTTCCAAAAGTACAGTTTTTCATTACTGCACGGTTTGTGTTTCATATCGTATCCATAGCAAAGTACTATGTTGAGGAAAATTTAAGATTTGTATAAAACGCAATGAGACCAATTGTTTTCTGACGCGACTGTACGTCGCAGCGCAGCGTACTGTACTTCTTCAGCGGGTTTGATGGAAAGGGAAGTAAGCTTCAAAACGTATCTAGTGTCAGTCGCCTACGAGCTTCTATACTGTTTGTATCGTGGTTTAAGTGGGCCTCTATCTGTAGACTCGATTGAAGCTTAATAATGTAACGTTCTATCGAACAGCGCTACGCCATTAAATTCTGTGTAGATCTCAGAAAATCAGCTAGGAAGACGTTCGCCATGATCCACCAAGTGTTCGGAAATGAAAGTGTATCAAAAGGTTCTGCTTTGAGATGGCACAAGTGCTTCAAAGACTGTCGAGGAAGTGTGGAACAGGAACCCCGCGCAAGACGTCCGTTCATGAGCAGAACCGACGACAGTGTGCAACATGTGTGTGATATATTCAACTCAGACTGGCGGTTAACTGTCTGAATGATCGCAGGCCGCTTAGGAATTGATAAAATGACTGTGCACCACCAGTACCAAGAATTTACTGAAGACAAAAATCTGTTGCAAGCTCGTTTCAAAAGTTTTAATAGACGACCAAAGACAAAATTGTGCGCTTCTTTGCAAAGATCTTTTGCAGCAAGTTCTAACAGTCTGAGTTTTTGAACAATGTGATAACCGGCGACGAAACATGGTTGCTCGAGTACGACCTGGAGACAAAATGCCGAATAGCACACAACAGCATTCTCTTTAAATAAAATAAAAAAAGCTCGAATGAAAAAAAGCTCGAATGAGCAGATCGAAGGCCAAGGCCTTGCTTATTGTCTTCTTTGACGCCAAGGATGTGGTCCACCACAAATTTGTACATGAGGGTGCTTTTTACGTGGAAGAGCTACAAAGGTTGAAAGGAAGGCTCACCAGGTGAGGCCAGACATTGCCGTTAATTGGAAACTGCATCATGACAATGCCCAGTCACAATTGTTTCATAGTAACGATTACCTGGTCCGAAACGGGATTGCAACGCTTCCCCATCCCCCCTACAGTCTCGATCTGGCCCTTGCTTTTCTTTTTATTCCACCGAGTGAAGACAGCCCTCAAATGACACCACTGTGTGACTGTAGCAGAGATCAAAGCGGCTTCGACGCACTGCTTTAAGGACATTCTGGAGAAGAACTTCCAGAGCGTCCAAGCTTAGGAGACTAGTTGTCAGAAGTGTGTTGACGCCCACATGTTCTATTTTGAAGCATTTTAATGATTTGTAGCGATATCTTTAATTCATTTATTTCCCCGAATTTGGTTTCATTACTTTTTATACAAATCCTGTAAAAGCCTCTATTAAGAATCTCCCTTTCTTAAAGACCAGTTTTCAATTGAACGAAGTGTTGCTTGCGTAAAAGAAGATTAATGCTTTTTTTTTTTTTTTTGTACGAATTTTATTTTAAGAGATTCTTAATCCTACAATGAGATTCTGTATGTTGTATATGATTAGACCAATACGATCTATATATTTTCGTAAAAATTACTAATTTTTGCGTAACTTCTCAAATGTGGTTGATTGATTGAGTGTAATTTTGTGCCCTTTAACTTCACTGAGGCTATATAAGTCAGACTAAATACCACGGGGTAGGATTTAACCATAGGGTTCGAACTCGTTACTATTCGCACAGAAAGCACGCGTACGTTCTCTACTAAGGCACTTTCTTACGATAACTGTGTGGTGTGCCCGAAGGAGTGCTTGTCACATTATTCTAAAAATCTCCATTTTAGTTGTATTCAGCATTGCCTCAAACACAGATCGAAATAGTGACGCAAGATACATATTCCGTATGTAAACATGTCTTATATTGTGTTTCATTTTACATTTTGGATTTTTTTTTGGGAGGAAAAGGGGGGGGGGGGCGTGGAAAACCTGCACATGCAGTAAAGACTGCAGTTTAAGAATTTTTACATGCACCGGATTTGTCATAGATTTTTTCTATATGTTACCTTTCCCTGTAAACTAAGTTTTTATAAAGCTTATTTTGTATATATGTTGAAACACGTGATTTGAAATATAATTGAAGACTCGCTCATTGCAACTCATGCTTCTGTAGTTGCTATGACGTCATTAGTGTCTCTAAATTCCGTTCCTTTCAGGCGCATCTTAAGTTTTGGGAAATTGAGGATAGTCAGTGATATCAAACTTCAGTTCACACAGTTTTTGCATTATAATGGCTGATTTGTGGCAAAGAGCATTGTCTTGCAAGAAGATGATGCGTTTGGACAGTTTCTCTCGCCTCTTTCCCTTCAATGCGGTATGCAATTTTTCCAGCTGATTCACGTATCATTTCAGCATTCAGTGTAATGTCTTTTTCCAGATATTCGCTCATCATTACCCCCTCATAATCCCCAATAATGACACTCGTCACTTTCCCAGCGGATTTTTCTCTGCGACATTTTTTCGACCTTGGTGCCCCACTATAGCACCACTGCATAGACTGAGTTTTGGTCTCGGGATCATACACATATAATTGCGTTTCATCAACAGTTACAATTTGGTTAATAAATTTGAAAGCATTCGCTGTAAAACTGCGCAACCCACTGTGCACAGTCCCGTCTTATCCGCTTCTGACCAGCTGTGAGGAGTTTGGGCACCCACTTTGCAAACAATTTTTTTCATACCAACTACATGCACGATGTAATACACACGCTTCACACTGTTCTCTAGGATCTTTGCAATACGTGACAGACCAGTTCGTCTGTCTGCAAGGATCATGTCGGGGGCAATCCAAATAAAATCGACCAATTTCCAGGTCAAAGGTTGCTGACAAAATTTATTTGTTTTTTAATTTTTTTTCTAAGATTTTACAACATTCAGGGAGTTAAAAACGAGTATTCATTTATTTTTTAGCCACGCAGGCTTGTTTGTAGCGGCCATTCTGTATAGGTTCGTGTGCGTATTTTGCACTTCTCAGAGGATTACGTTAAACGCTGTAACTTTTTAGATTTTAAAGATAGTGAGTTCAAACCAAAACCATATGAAAAATAATGGAATGGACAACATTCTATGTTCTGTGCACATTCAGACGTACTTTAGAACGTCGAAAAAAAGTTCTCAACACTGAGGTTGGAAACCTAGAAAAGGCCATTTTGGAATGTACAGTTTGAAAGAAATAAATGAGACTCACCTTCAATTTTTTACCTACATAGAAACAAAATATTAGACAACGTCCCAAACAAGTTTCAGATCTGAGAACCATATACTTGATTTTTTGGACATTTTTAAACATTGCGAATTTTCGAAAATGGTGTATTTTCACCATCAAATATCTCAGGAAGGACGCAAGTGAAAAGTCCCAAATTTTACATGTTGCTCACAATAATTTTACCCGTTGGAAATCCTTATTTTTCGAAACACTTCGTCACAGTTTCTGGTAACAACTTCTTTACAGATTGGCTTATCCAAATGACCGCATCTAGAACTGGGACGCGTTTAGCTAGTTCAGAGGCGGATGATGTAGAATTCATATTGCCGAGCAAAGATCGCATTAACAGCTTACGATAAAGTGTTTTAACATTCTGAATGATGCCCATGTCCATTGGTTGTGGTGTTTGGAGGGAATCAAGCAAGTCTGATGGTGGAAAGTTCGATATGAGGGTGACATATTGCGTTATCCAGAAAAAGCAAAACATGCCTGTTTTGCTTCTTCATTCTGCCCTTAAATGCTGTTAACCATTGTTTCATGATTTGTGTTGTCGTCCACGCCTTTTTGTTGGACCTCCAATCAACAGGTAATTTTTGTAGGTCCATGTTCTTGAAGCATCGTGGCTTAGCAGCCTTCCCGATCACTAAGGGTTTTTCCATTTCCCCTGATAAAATCACATAAAAAACAGTCAATCTTTCCTTGCATAATTTCCCTCCCGAACATTTCTCCCTTTTCAAGCATAGCGATTTATTCGGTAACGTGCGGAAAAATAGTCCCGTCTCGTCGCCATTTGCTATGTTTTCATTGTCATACCCTTCGATTATGGAAGATAGTTCAGCAACCCATTCATCAAATGTTTCACTACTTACATCACACGATTCACCACAAAGTTCGTTAAAAACTACCTGATGTCTTTTTTGGAAACTTTCTAACCATCCATTAGATGCTTTGAATTCAGTTTTACCTAGTTTTTCAGCTACCGTTTTAGCGTATTTCTGTAACATAGGGCCCGATATGCGATGATTTTTCGCTCTGACACTAACAAACCACTTCCATACAATTTCTTCTCTTCTGAACCCTTCCTTGCAGGTCTTCACGACACGTGATAGAGACTTATGACTCCTGCTTGGCTGCCTCAATTCCTTCTTTCCAGAATCGTGTTTTGTCAGTTTTCTCCTTCTCCCTTTTTGTCGGCTATCGCTAGCCGCTACACAAGCGGAACAGAAGTACGCCGACACAAAGAAAACTGGCAGCTGACTTGCTCCGTAGCACTAGCCGAAAATTGTGGGGGTGAATATGAGTAATGATTGGGAAGGTCAACACTGTCCAGAAAGATTTAACATAAGAATGAAGAATTTATCACAAGCAGTGTAACGTATATGTTTACCCTCTCACAGAATGTCTAAAAAATTTCTAAATGCTGTTGTCCCACAACTCAGATTTCCGCTAAAGGTTTATTTTGCTTTCTGTTGTCCGCATAACACAGTTTCGCCTAATGAAGAGACTTTTACACGTTTTTTACTCCAAAATTCATGAGACCGTGAAATATTTCCATTTAAGACAGTTTTCCGTTTGATAAGGGGTCCGTTGAAGGCAGGTTTTACTTATTTGAATATTAGTGTCGGACCAACACTGCTTCAAGAACGTTGTTAGGTTTACTGATAAAGCCAAAATTGATTTTTTTTTATCTTAAAGTTGTTAGAAAACAAAGATTTAATTGCAACATGTTTGTAGCTATGTACAAGATGTAAATTAATTCTAAGATGTGTTATGTAATCTATATCACATGTTTGAGAGTGCGTGAGTGTTCGTTTGATAAACTTGAATGTATTCAGCATGAATATTACTTATATATATATACATGCAAGTGCAATAATATTTGCTTTCGTTCCAGGGAATAGAGGATTATATGGGAGACATGGATTTCAAGTTAGCTGGAACCAAAAAAGGCATTACTGCTCTTCAGGCAGATATCAAGATTCCTGGAATCCCATTGAAAGTCGTTATGGAAGCAGTGCAGAAAGCGACTGAAGCTAAATCCAAGATAATCGACATTATGAATGAAGCTATTTCGAGTCCAAGGTAAGATGTCAGAAATATTCGCATTACACAAACATTCTTTTTTATACAGTGGCCCATTTTAATTTTTCCACTGAAATATCTCGAAAACCATTGAACATAAATGAACCGAACAAAAACTCAAATAGGAAATGCCATAGGACAAATCGAGTGGTGTTGTCGCGATACCCCCCAGGGCCGCCCTTCATGGGGACCCAGGGCCCAACTTTGAAATTTTAAATGGAAAGATGGGACGTGTGATACCTCGTTCGATAGACCTTTAAAAACCAAAAACCGTTGTGGCAGATTTTCCATATCGGTCACCGCATTCAAGATGGCCGCCAAGTCAATGCCTATATCAGATAAAATGTCCAATACCACTAATATGAAAACAGTTGGATATAAATGAACAGTCAAAAAGTGAAACAGAAAAATGCCATGGGGCACGTCGAATGATGATGTCCATAATGACCTTTCATGGGGGCCTAGAGCCCAACTTAGAAATTTTAAACGGAAATATGGGTCGAGTGATACCTCGTTCTATAGATCTTCAAACACTAAACAGCGTTCTGTCAAAAGATTCTTCATATGGGTCACCGTTTTCAAAATGGCCGCCAAGACATGGTACCTGTATCAAATAAAACGTCCAGTACTACTAATATGAAAACGGTTGGAGATATTTAAACAAAATTAAACTCGTATAGAAAATCCCAGAGAGTATTTATCATTCCACAGCTCGAGAATAATGGAACGGAGAAAAAAATGATTGAAGTATAAGTGACATAATGCAAAAGAGGAAATCTAATTCTTAGAAAATTATCTTTCCGATCTCCCTCCGTAAGTGGGTGAAACGGGAATGAATGGTAAAATCTCAAATGAGAATCCCACTTTTACTTGCAATAGGTATGGTTTGTCTGGAACATTTATGTGTACAAGTGACTGGTTCTACTTTCAAGGGTAACACCCACTTGTATTGCAAAGTGTGATTGGATGGGAAGAAAGAGGCAACTGAAATGAGAAACAAAGGTTTTAATAATACATTTTTGGAACTTGCAAACATTTTGCCTTCCCCCTTCGCCTCTGACAATTTAACGCAATGCGTGCAAGATGTTTGGAAATCATCTGCATCAGTAATGTACCGTTTCGTTACTAAGGATCACAAATTACCGCTGAAAGTTATTCGGAATGTAACTGTGGACAATATCTCAGTGAACCTCATATTCTATCACATACAAGAAGATGCAGAAGAGAAAGAATCGAACGAATATCATGCAGACGACTGTTGAACAAAACCAACGTTTGTACACATTGTTCTAAAATCGCATTGTTCTTTGTTTCGCATTTCAGTTGATTCATTTTTTCATCAAATCACTGCCTGTAATTAAAATGGAAGGTATCATTTAACACGAATTTTAATTACTTTTTTCCATTACAGAGATATCTATCTCATAAAAACACATTTCAAATAATTTGTTGCGTAGATTCACTTTGCAATAACTAAGGTTGGAGTGACAATTTTCTAGGAATTAGATTTCCTCCTTTGCATTGTGGCACTTTCACTCTAATCATCTTTTCCTGTGTTGCACCATTCTCGAGCCGTGGAATGATAAATACCCTCTTTGAGTTTCTATTCGAATTTTTGTTTTGTTCATTTATTTTTAACCGTTTTCATTCTCTGGGCACTGGATGTTTTATCTGATACAGGTCCATGTCTTAGTGATTATTTTAAAAACTGTGACCCATTGAGCAATCTTTTGCCACAGCGCTCTTTAGTTTTTTAAAGATATATCGAACGAAGTATCACTCGACTCACGTTTCCATTTAAAATTTTGAAGTTGGGCCCTGAGCTCCATGAAGGGCGGCCCTGGGGTGCACTGCGATAATACCATTCGATGTGCTCCATGGCGTTTTCTATTTGAACTTTTGTTCGGTTCATTTATGTTCAACCGTTTTCATATTAGTGATACTGGACGCTCTATCTGATACAGGCAACATGTCTTGGCTGCTATCTTGAATACGGTGGCCGATATAAAAAATCTTTTGCCACAACGCTTTTTAGCTTTTTAAGATCTATCGAAAGAGGTATTAATCGCCCGATGCTTCCATTTAAAATTTTAAAGTTGAGCCCTGGGCCCTTATGAAGGGCGGCCCTGGGGGGCACCGCGACAACACCATTCGACTTGCCCCATAGCATTTTCTATTTGGGTTTTTGTTTGGTTCATTTATGTTCAACCGTTTTTTAGATATTCCTGCGGAAAAATTAAAATGGACCACTCTGTATATATAAAATAATTATATCATACTGTAATCTAGCCTTGTTAATTTTCCAATAATACCCACTGGTATGTTTCGGGTAACGAAATTATTCTTATTCTTAGGAAAAGAAGTAATATACATTATGGTTCTTAAACATCAACAAACAGAAGAAATTGTATTTTTTTATTAGCAACTTCCTATAATGTTCTGTGTGATATAGAATTTTATTTTAATTCTTGACTTTTCTGTATGTAATTTCCACCACCACATCATCATATATTATTATTATTTACTCCAGAAACAAAGTGTTTTTTTTGTGTGTGTGTGTGTGTGTGTGTGTGTGTGTTAGAAAGTGACGGAGACCCAGAACTATATTTCTGAACTACTACTATATGCTGCCGTGTAACGTGGGTTGCTGACACCACGACATGGCGCGTCCTCAGGTTGCGAATCGAGGAGAATGCCTCTAGATATAGATGTTAGTTGCGAATATACTGAATAAGCAGTCGCAGACAGACGACAAGGAGTGGTCCTCCAGCTTGGGGGTTTGGGTAAGGCTAACAACCTCATTCTGAAAGGGAAAAAAAAACTTATTCAGAAACATTCACAGAAGCCTTGGTCAAGGACTGATAACTTGGCACGACTTCAACAAAAGAAAATGGACATGAAATTTGGAATATAGAATATTAGAAGTCTTTATAGGGTAGGTGCGTTAAAATCCATAATGGGTAAGTTAGAGAAATATAGGATGGACTTAGTAGCGGTTCAGGAAGTTAGGTAGGAAGGAAATGGAACTGTAAATTCCAGAAGTTTTACGTTCTTTTACGGGGAAGGAAATAAAAATCACCAATTAGGAACAGGGTTTTTCGTTCAAAACGAATAATATCAACAATTAGCGGGTTGAATTTGTTACTGACACTTTCTTTTATTACTCTTAAGGATCGGTGGTGTGATATTATTGTTTTAAATATACATGTCCCAACAGAAGATAAGGATGACGATATAAAAGACAGCTTTTACGAAGAAGTGGAACGGATATTTGACCAACTCCCGCGATGCCATATGAAAATTCTATTAGGTGATTTCAGTGCGAAGGTAGGACGAAAGGATATTTTCAAATCGATTATAGGTAACGAAAGTCTACATAAGGAAAGTAATGACAGCGGTGTTAGACTCATGAACTTTGCAACATCCAAAAACCTTATCGTGAAGAGTTCAAAATTCCCACATCGCGACGTTCATAAATATACTAGACCTCACCAGATGGAAAAACACATAATCCAATTGATCAAGTTTTAGTAGATAGAAAAAGACAATCTAGCAAAATTGATGTCCGGTCGTTTAGAGGGGCTGATTGTGACACTGATCAGCGATAATAAGAGAGAGATTATCTTTGAACAAAGGAAATAATCAATGTCTGAAAACGGAGAGATTTTATTTAAAGAAATTAGAAGAAAGCCAGGTAAGAGAGGAATACCAGATTGAAGCTTCGAATAGATTCTCGGCTTTAGAAAATTCGGAACGCACTAGTGTTGAGGGTACTTGGATTGAAATTGGAGATAGCATTAAAATTTCAGCGGAAGAAAAATTGGGACACGCGAAAACACATAGGAACAAACCACGGTTCGACCAGGAATGCATTAAACTAATAGAGAAGAGAAAACAGGCAAAATAATGTTGGCTACAAAATCCGAATGAAATAACTACACAAAATTTCGTAGACATCAGGCGGAAAACTTCCAGAACTCTTAGAACAAAGAAACGCGATTTTTTGAAATCTAAAATTAAGGAACTTGAAGATAATAGTAAAAATAGAAACATTCGGGACATGTATAAGGGAATCAACGAATTTAAGAAAGGATATCAAGCTCGTGCTTTGTATTAAAGAAGGCTGACGGAACAGATCTCACGGATACAGATAACATTTTAAATAGATGGAAAGGATTCTTTGACGATTTGCTTAACACGCAGCCAAAAACTAATATGCATGGAGAAAGTGAGATACACACCGCAGAACCGTATGTTTCAGAACCCAATCGAATAGAAGTAGAAAACGCTATAAAGAAATTAAAGAAACACAAATCTCCGGGTGTAGACAAAATTCCGGCTGAGTTAATTTTAGCTTGAGGCGAAAAATTGTAGAACAAGATAAACAAACTCATTCTCCTTATCTGGAATAAAGAAGAATTGCTACAAGAGTGGTAAGAATCAATCATTGTTCCAATTCACAAGAAAGGCACCAAAAATTACTGTAATAATTATCGAGGCATTTCTCTTTTGCCAACATCCTATAAATTCTTTTCAAACATTCTATTAACAAGACTGACTCCATGCGCAGATGAAATTATTGGAGATTATCAGCGCGGATTTAGACAAAATCGATCAACTATCGACCAAATATTTACCGGGGGGCACGGTGGCTCAGTGGGAGAGCGTTCACCTCCGGTGCTTGGGATCCCTGGTTCGATCCTAGCTCGCGCCGTGTGGACTTTGTGGTGGACAAACACCGTGCTCGTGGGTTTTCTCGGGGTTCTCCCGTTTCCTCCCACTTTCTTCATTCCACCATTTCACTCATCTCTCATTATCACCGTCTCCTTTAGCCTAACCAGCATAAGCGTGGGACGTAAAACTTAAAGATTTCATTTCATTTCAAATATTTACCATTTGACAAATACTCGAAAAGAAGTGGGAATACAATACCCCGGTACATCAACTATTTATTGATTTTAGAAAGGCTTACGACTCGGTTAGGAGAGAAACATTGTACAACGTTCTTACAGAATTTGGAATACCGGAAAAGCTAATTAAATTAATTAAGGTATGTTTAAATGAATTCCAAAGTGAAGTCCGGGTAGGAAAATGTTTTGTCCATGAGCTTTCACGTCGAGAATGGCCTGAAAGAAGCAGATGCGTTGTCGCCATTATTATTCAGCTTTGTCCTGGAATAGGCTATAAGGAAAATCAAAGATAGCAACCAGGTCCTAGAGTTGAACGGTGTTCACCAGGTTATGGCGTATGCTGATGTAAATATAATAGGTGATGATAGGAGAACAGTAGGAAGAAATGCAGAGATCTTATTAAAAGCTTCAGGGACATGGGTTTAGAAGTAAATGCAGAAAAAACTAAATACATGGAAGTGCGTCGGGACTGTAATACAGCAAATTATAGATGCGTTAAAACATTAAATAATACTTTTGATAAAGTGGATAGTTTCAAATATCTAGGATCAATATTAACAGACAAAAATCATATTCACGAAGAAATTAAATGTTGACTAAAAGCAGAAAATTCGTGTTATTATTCAGTTCAAAACCTCTTGTCGTCGCGAATTCTGTCGAGGAATTTGAAGTTTAAAATATATAAAATGATAATGATGCCTGTTGTTCTGTATGGTTGCGAAACATGGTCGCATACTCTGAAAGAAGAACATAGACTGAAAGTATTTGAGAACAAGATCATGAGGCGAATATTCGGACCCAAGAGGAACGGGAATGGGGAATGGCGGAAACTTCATAACGAGGAACTACATAATTTATACGGTTTACCCAACATTGTTAGGGTCATCAAGCCTAAGAGGCTTAGGTGGGCAGGTCATGTTGAAACGCTTTCGAAGTCTTGACTGAAAGATCAATCGGAAAACGACCATTAGCAAGACCTAGGCACAGATGGGAGGACAATATTAAGATGGATCTCGCAGAAATAGGAATACAAAGTAAAAATTAGATCCAGTTGGTTAACGATAGAAGTTAATGGAGAGCTTTTGTGAACGCGGCATTGAACCTCCGGGTTCCATAGGCCATAGAATTAGTTAGTTAGTTACTACTATATGCTGAGGAAAACACTACTATACGAAATATGATCGAAAAGACCAAACTTTCTAAATAGCGGGCTAGTGGCTGCTGGTGGCGTACCTCGGTTACCGCGCGTACATAGTGGCATATCTTGGAATATCGCTTTTTATTGGGTTCCATTATATGAGTTAGTGTCGAATAATAACATGTTGAGTGACGTAGTGCATAAGCTGCTTGTCGGATTAGTGAAAAAGCAAGAGTTTTACCGAGGGCAGAAATTCAGTTGCCGAAGGTCCAAAGACTAAACGACCTTCCACGTTAACAGACGATCAATATGCTAAGATTGTGCGTGTTGTAATTAGGGAAAATTGTCATTTAACTGTTTGTGAGATTTGCCATCAAATCTTGAGTGAAAAACTGGCAAATTATCTGGGAAAATATCGCACTTCCGGTGTGCCCCACGCAACTTGTTCTCGAGACTTGGCCCTGGCAGACCTTTTTCTACTTCCCAAACTTAAAACCCCTTTGAAAGGACGTCGTACACAGTACACAGAAGAAATTCAGAAAAATGCGACGACAGAACTACATACCATTGAAAAAGGTGATTTCCAGCAGACATTCTGGAATTGGGAGAAACAATAGTAATAGTATAGCAATAGTAGAAACAATAGCAAAGAGGGGAGTACTTTGAAGGAGGTAATGGTTGAAAGTTTGTAGAATTAGCAGTGAACCGAAAACAGCAAACGTTCGGTTTTTTTTTTCTTTCTTTTTTTTAATATTTTTTATAACACCTCGTGCTCTCTAAAGATATACTTATTATAGATTTTATAATATAAGCGAAACAGTTTCAAGGATATTACATCATTATATTTTAGAAAACAATCTGCTTCATGTTAGCTTTGCTTTGCTTTAGTAACTTCACAAAAGAAAGCAAAATCCCTGAGCAAAGCTCGCCAACTACTAAACATCTTGGCAAAACTGTTACAGAATTGAAGATTTTGGGGAAAATCCTCGTGAGTTGGTTACAGAAAAAACAATAACACTCATTTTAGCTGAATTGCGGAAACAATTCAAGATAGAAAAAATAGCATAATGAACACTGGCGCAAATCCCGGGAAGGATGAGGGGACATGTCCCCTCCAATCTTGGAACTGGGGGGATTCCTTTCCCCCCAATAATCCGATTTGAAATGTGTTTTTTGGGAAGAAATGTGATGATTTGTGTCCGATTGCCACAAAGGAAAGTGAGATGAAATTGATATCCACCCAGAATAAGCTTCATCTGCCCGCCTCCCAATGATGAAGATAACTCTATCCTCCATAGCATTGGTTTTCAACTTCATAAACATTTAGAACATCTAAACAAAACAAAACAAAACAAAAAAAGAAGAACGGTTTTATCGTCCCCCCAATGTTAAAGACAGATTTGTGCCACTGATAATGAATATGCTGTTGCTTCAAACTTGAACTCTTTCGACAATTCAGTTCACATGAGTGTTATCATTGTTTGTTTGTAACTAACTCTCTTGGTTTTAAAATGAGGGTTATTATTGTTTTCTCCCGAACTCTTCAATTATTATTTTTAATTAAAATTGCTTTGTTCAGAGATTTTTATTTCCTTTGTGAAATTTGGAAAACAGTGTGGCAATTAACTTATTTATGTATTGACAGAGAAATGATTTATAGATCAACGGTAAGGTACATGGAAGGTGCCGTGAATACTTGTCACCTTCCGAACCTGAAGAAATGGAATTTAATTGTATCAGATCTGCAAACGATTGAAAATGTTCAAATATGAATGGATCTAACTATTTCTTCATAGCCTCTGCATCATCGAGCATTGCCTGATTTTTTTCTTCCTTTGTTATTGATCAGAGACACTTCAAACTAGCATGCCATAGCAAAATGGCTCTTGGCCGCATCTAAAACAAGTCTTTCCTCAAGCTAGACATGCACCCTTCACGTGCCTAAATTTACATTTGGTGGAGCGAAAGGTTTCTTAGGCGAAAAATTTACCGACCGTGCCACTGAACTTGATGAGGTTGACGATCTGGAATGATGAGCTTCTGAAAGTCCGATGAAGAGTATTCATGTCAGATTGAACAGTCTCAAGCACTCTCTTTTACTTTTTGTAACCACTCCTAAACATATTGCATCCTGGAAATACAAATCCTCGGAAGTTAATAGCTGACGCTGGATGGAATCACCGGCTATACGGAAAACAAACTGATCTAGAAGATTGTGGTCGAGACAACAGGAATACTGGCAATAGGTTGCTTATTTCTTCAGATTTAAATAAATTCTATCACGATCTGTTCTTCCTGTTGCAATAACGAGCATTAAGTGAACGTTCTAGTGCAGTAGCGACTATGATCGAACACTTGTATGTACACGTGATTTGTTTTAACTACATTTTGTGTACAAAACATTTTTGTCTATCTTTCTGAACATAATGTTACAGTGAAAAAATGTTCTTTAATATTATTAGTATGTGAGAAGACACGTTCTCTTTTAATAAATACAGAAGGCTGTTCGGTTTATTTCGAACCGAAATAGAAAAGCCAGTGCCATCTGAAGAATGACGGTAGAACGATGCGTCTGATGTTGTAAGAAATAGTATGAAGTTATAGGTTATTGAGTGTCACCAGATGGCGCCTAAGTTAAACTGTTACTAAGAAGGATGTCATAGCCGTTTTCTATACTCGCTTTTCATACATTAATGAAACGTAGGGAGAATGGGTTCACACTCGGGAGTAAAACTGCGAAGGCTATTGTAGCTCGTTTCACAAATCAAGAGCCCGTGACGAGTCACTGGCGAAAAGCACTGGGAAGAGGGCTCCAAGAAAACTGATACCTGCAGTGTTGTAGGAGCTGCGCCAACTAGCGTGTCAGGGATATCCATTGACCTGACGTACGTAGGGCTAGCGACTCAGTTTGGCAGCTTCAACTCTCCTCTTCGGCTGAGGTACATCCGTATACCTGCTCCCGCGCCACATTGTGCAACGAAAAACGAGCCGTAGGGAATTGTATGGAAAGCAGTTGACAGGGCAGACTGACAGTCATCGCAATGGACGAAGCATACATCGATCTCATTGCTGCTGGTCACATTCGTGCGTTGACATACCGTGACAGCATGCCAAGGACCGCTGCAATTTTATTCGCCACTACCGGGAAAGTTTCCCACGTACATTTATGGTTGTTTCGGGATTCGATTATGCGGGGAAATTGATGATATGCAAGATTGATAAAAATGTAAAAGTAAATGCAAGATATTGAGGAATCAACTATGACACCTGTGTTTCGGATCGACATTTCACAATTGTAAAATGGCGCGGATGCCAGCCAGATGAGGTTCCATATGGTCAAGAGTTCAAGTCATATCACTAAAATATCTGCGTTTTTATCAGGAAATAGCACGGGAACTAGGAACTCGTGTCACTCCGTTTCAAGACATTCCTGTGAAGAGCCCCGATGAAAGTCCAATGAATTTCAGCGACTTTGGTTTGTTGAAAAGACGTCTCCAACACCGGTGTCCATGCACTCTCGCTGGTATCTGGAAAGTTTACAGGAAGGAGTGAGACTGAATACTCTTACCCATGCCTGACCAGAGTTTACTGCAATGGAAACTTTGATGTTGGGCGATAGACCACAGCACAGGAGATTCAATAGAATACCATCAGTAATGGGGGGTGAGGTTTCTTGTAAGGTGAGTCTCTTCCAAATCGGTCTAATATCAACCGATCAATCTTCTATAAACTTCGCCTTGACCCCACAGATGAAAGTTGCATTGAAGAAATTCAAATGATTGAGTCGAGTTAAAGTGGAGTATAACTTGTAACATAGAAATATTAAGATAGAAATAGATGCATGTAACATCTTATTCTGTAGACTGAGTTTATAGCTTTTATCACAGTATTGTGAGCATGTTGAAGAAAACTCTACTATATATCTTTTGCGGTGAGAATTAGTCTTTTTTGCTTTCCTCATTTATAGCTTTTGTTCATTGCTACTTTCAGGAAGGGAAGAAAAGCTAATTGGCCAGTTTCTGATAAGTTGGAAGTTCCTGTGCATAAGCGGGCGAAGTTCTTGGGAGTGGGAGGAAGAAATATAAAACACTTGATGGCTGAAACTGGTGTGCAGGTAATTTGTTTAAACAGTATTTAACATAATGTCCCACAAATGAAGTTTTCTTTTCTTATATGTGAGGTATCTAATAATTATAACAGGCTTTCCAATGCTCCTGTATTTCCTATTTTTCATATATATTTGCGCCTCTTCCTATAAACTCCTATATTTCCTATATTTTTGTTGCATTGCTACTTCCGCTTGTGAAAATAAGAATTTTCAGCTTCATAAGACTAAGTTGTCATACTCAATGTCGCAGGGACTTGGCCCCTATTTACGTGAAAAATTATTGTACGATGTTAAAACTTCTGGTAACTACTTCAATCTTGTTGTAGATGAAACAGCAAACGCAGCAACCGATAAACAGTTTGATATTCACATTCGATATTTTTCTTCTTCAACTAATTGTGTTATTACCTGTACAGTGTATTTTTGGGGCACGGTACATCTTTAGATCTTTTTCAAGGTATTGCGGAAACTATTAACATCTAAACTGCCTCATGATAAGATCCTCATGCTGGAAAGTGATGGACCTAATGTGAACGCGTCTCTTCGGCGAATGTTAAATGATTGGTGCCAAGATCAAGGGTTACCAAAGCTTCTGGATATTGGTTCTTTTACTTTGCACACAGTTTCTAATGCATTTCAAATGGAGTAAAATCATTGTCGTGGGATATTGAAGATTTTTGTGTGGATGTATTTCAATGGTTCAGAATGTTGGCGGCTCAACGAGAGGACTTGCTCTTGCCCAGTTAGTATTGGATTTAGGAATCCATTTCTTTCTGCGTCATGTTCCGAGCCGATGGTTAACTTTTTCTCCTGTGTGCAAACGCATCGCGGAGCAACTTCCAGGGCTACATAGTACTTTCTGGGGGATCTGCCAGCACAAGATAAAGCATGTCATGTTAGTCGTTACAGAAGGATTAAACAATTTCTGAGAGACGTGTACTTACAAACACTGATTTTCTGATGCAGATTCTTTTTACACGTTCCTTATGGTTGTTACTTAGTACTGGTGAGCTAGGGACGAAAACACTAAGAAACTCGTATAAAATTTTACAACGAGATAATTACCCATTTAGTTATATTTAGAGTAGAATGTATGTTCGTGTAATAATTGATGCCTTTCCATATGATATTTTTTTTTTTTTTTTTTAATTTCTACCTATTGGATAATTGAAATGTTCCTTCACGAAACATCCTATATTTTTCGTCGTGATTTCCTATATATATTTTCATTAGCATTGGAAAGCTTGCTATAATGATTTCACTTTGAGAAACCAGGCCAAGAATGGTGTATAACACAGATCATAATTCTATCACCTCGACCACTCAATCTATTCCATAAAGTGAGATCTGAATTACTGCTCGGATTTTCTGTTGGTCCCTCAGCGAGAATCGAACCCGAGTTATGCCTCACTTACTCTGCTACAACGGCCATTAAGAAAATTATTAGTTTCGAAATGAACTTCATGCTCATGGAGTTCGGCAGTGTTACTTCGAATACCACTAGCGTTGAAGAAAAAAAAAGTTAATAATCGCATATTTAGGTGCTAGACGTGTCGTTCCATTCTGTTTGTCTATTTTCAGCATACTTTACCGATCATGGAGCCTTGAATAAGTATACTAGAGAAAGAAATTTCAGTAGTACTTTCAGAAATTGAAAAAATAAGTCTGAAGATTTACAAAATTAAATCGATACTTAAACGTTGTCACAAGTCATGGTATATTCGAATAATAGTGATTTTTAAAATTTTGTTATATGAAAAATAAGATGAATTAATAAATAAAATATTGTCAGTTAACTAAATTGATCTCATTGTTGTGTATTTTATCGTCTATCACTCGTTACGCGATCTGCAATTTTGAAATACGTGTTCTTGCATTTATGCAATATCGAATGAATGAGCGGGTGGCTGCTAGTCCAAAATATTTATAGGCTCGTGGGTTCGGAGCCCATTCTAAATAATAGGCTACATATTTTATAATCTTGGCATTACATGTAGACAAACAATAAAATCAATTAAGTGTGTAGTTATGGAGAGCTGTAGCACAACATAAAATATTTTTGATTTCACGCATTTAATTTTACTAAAATATTTCCTGTTATATTATTTATTATTTCATTTAAATATATAGATTATATTTATAGGTACAGTGCGCTTGAATTGGCCAGGGAATATCTTGAGAAAAGAGAAGGCAAAATGTTCAAACACGAGGCTAGCCAATGAAAAGTACGAATATACGAGAGAAAGAAATAGTCATTTCCACATTTAATTTAGCATCTAGACTTGTTAAGTTATCGAGATAATTAATTTGTCGAATAAAGTTCACACGATAGCTTTCATTCGAGCCTGGATGAAGTAGAACATGTAGATAGTGATTAAAGATGTTAACTTCAGGTTTTACAATTTATGAAGATTTGTGGCTAACCAGATGGCTTATTTCAATAGTATATATAAATATATATTGTAATTCTGACTGTAGATCGGAGTTCAGATCTTCCCAATTATCTGTATCTTTGAAAATTATGTATCTTCTGGAAATGAAATTGTGCCTTTCTTGACCGAATACAATCTCTCTTACTTACTTAGTTAAAAGGTTAGGCCTCTCACTTCATTATCAAGAAGCTCGGTGCTCGTTTGCATAGCCGGTACTTGTGATACAGATTTGTAGTTTTCTTAATTTGGATCAGCTGAATGTTGGTACTTTTCTTATAGGTTACTAGTGTTGTTTGACTTTCTAACACTTCTTTCCATTTCCCGTTGTGTTAAATAAATAAATGAATGAATATAATTCGGTATAAATTCATATTTACCTGATGGTCTGGTTGTCTTAAGTAATAAATAATGAAAACATGAAAAATGCAACTTATGTGATTAATACGGCATGGGACCACTATTAACCTGCAAAGCAGCTCGGATTTGTCGTGAAATATGTCATAAAATGGTTGTCCGGAGTAATATTATACTATTCCTTATGAAATGCAACATTAGGTTCTTTAGCGTGGATGAAGGAGAATTTGCTCCGAATTCCGGGCTCTAGAACTGACCACAGGTGTTCAGTAATTTTTAGATGTGGGGATTGTTCGGATCAAGTGAGACGTTGTAATTCATCCCGATGTTCATAAAATCACGCCTCCACAGCTCTAGCATTGTAAATTGTCGCCTTGGAAAATTACATACTTCATTGGGTGGGAAAAATATCTGGATTATAGGACGCATGTGGTCATGTCACCTATGTCCACATAATCATTGGTAGTGTGAGCGTAACCACAGGATGTACGAAATAGCAGGAAGTTAAAGCATCGTAGAGAGGAGACAGCTTCGAGCACTTACAGTTTGGCCTGTTTTAAATTCAGAGGTTTTCCCATTTTACATAAGCACTTTCTCTCCTTTTCAACACTCCTTCGCTCTACAGTCAGTCTGTCTCATTTAACTTTGGCACGACCAAGCTCGAAATTGTTACGTAGACATTAGAGTAGGGTAAATAAGTTACATACGGAATAAATTATATATATATATATTTGGTAAGAAAGCTGTTGTGGATTTCTTTCGACTTGTTAAGAATTGGGTAGGTAAAGTTCGATTAGGCTAGGTCAATTTACTTAGGTTAAATTACCTATTAAATATTAAATTTATTAAATATTTTGAACTGTTTTCTACATTTTCTGTAATAGTTTTTGTTTCATTGAGCTACAGTCTGCGTTCCTTCATAAAAGCTCTCTCTCTCTCTCTCTCTCTCTCTCTCTCTCTCATATTCATAGTCAAATATTATTACACGTAATTGCACATTTTTCTGTGCAGCACTTTCGATTTTTTAAAATTACCATTTATTAGCTATCTGCCCAAAATAGACCTACTATAACCATTGACATACTTCATTCCCTGTCTTGTTCTAACATCAGGAACTTTCAATAAAATGTTTTGTACTATATAAGCGCTGGACAATTTATTTTCGAAGTTCTGTATTAGTGTCTGATCACGTAACATGCATCTCTTTTTAATAATATTTGGTTTTCAAAAGTAGTGTTTTCTAAACGTCTTTTGTATTCGCTCTAGTTTTTGAAAATGAACTTGGCTTAGAATTCCATACTGAACATGCATGTTCTAATTTTGGTTTTACCAAAATCTTATTCAATGAGACATATACGTCAGTATTATTATTATTCTTATGCTGAGTTAATAAAAACCCTAAAAATTTCATGGTATCTCTGGTTATTGCCGTTACATGTTCATCAAATAACAGTTTTTCGTCTAATACTACACCTAAATCATAATTAACTTTTTACAAGTTGATTCCGTCTATACAATATCTGGTTACTACATAATTTGTTTTTCTCGTATATACATAGCTTTTGTTTTACTTACGTTTATACACATGTTATTGTCATTAACTCAATTCGCTACTAGATTTATAGTGCTGTAGATGCTTTACATCAGTATAATCTCTGATAACCATGTACAGTTCAATATTGTCTACATACCTCAGAATACTAACGTCATGAATTAATTCAGGCAAATCATTTATAAAGATCGAGAATAGTAAAAGACCGATCGAAGGTCCCTGTAGTACTCCTCTTTGAATTTTTCCTGCATTAGAGTGTGTACAATCAATCTTTCCGTTCTTCCTGGCAAGAAATTCTGATACCGGTTGTGAAATCTTGGAATCAATCCTGTAGCTATAACTTCTCAGGTAAAAGATAATGTGGCATAGAATCAAATGTTTTGGTAAGGACTATATAGATAGATAGATATACATACTCGTATTACATCCAGTTGTGAGCTTAAAGATGTAGCCTTTGGAATTTGTTGGGCTGTTTGAAGAAGATTGGTGTCACTTGATTTATTTTATTTATCTATTTATTTTTAACAAAATCATGCTGGGGGGCGCGGTGGCTCATGTTCCTGGTTCGATCCTAGCTCGCGCCGTGTGGTGGACTTTGTGGTGGACAAACACCGTGCTCGTGGGTTTTCTCGGGGTTCTCCCGTTTCCTCCCACTTTCTTCATTCCACCATTTCATTCATTTCTCATCATCACCGTCTCCTTTAGCCTAACCGCCATAACCGTGGGACATAAAACTTAAAGATTTCATTTCAAAATCATGTTGACATTTTACTTTAAAATGAATATATTCTTGAATAATAGATTTGGATGTTTTACTGAAGGCTTTTATCATTGTAGCTGTGATAGTAATAGTGTTGTATATTGTATTTTTATCACCTAATTTGTAAACTAATATAATTGAACGATCTTTTTCCAGTTATTTGGAAATATTGCAGATGGGGGGATGTATATTTTAACAAGTTTTGATACTAAACTTTCCGTACAACCTTTTATTACATAACTAGGTATGTTATCAGATCCTGCAACATTCAAGGTTTTAATTTTCCTATTGCTTTAATTACGTCAGTCTATTTTATGTAGTACATCTATCAAATTTTACAAATATTTACAACTTACAGTTCTACGTCATTTACTTACATTATAATGCTGACAATTTTACTACTTAAAGTAATCTTCGTATATATCTCTCAAACCTTCCGCCATTATAGGTGTGTCCACAATAAATCATTACTAATACGAATTGTATTTGGAACATTCTGAAAAGTTTTTAAAATCACGCCAAAAGACAGCTGTGTTATTCATTAAACGTAAATCCTCGTTTTTATAATACTTTCTCTTTTGCTCAAAATATTTTCTCGTAACCACTTTTCTAAGTTGTGAGAATTTCAAATAACATTTTAGCTTTCCAGCCTGCTTATATTTTATGTGATTCTTTCTTTTCTTATTCCTAAACTTTTTAAGTTCCGTTATATTCCATTAGAAACTTCAGTTTTTATTACCAATTTAAAAATAAACTTTTGGCACATTTCCATTATGTTTTACATTAAAGTTTTGTATAAGAGTGTACATAGATTATTAGTGTTATGTGTTTCACTTAAATAAATTTCGTCATTAATTAACAAAAATGTAATGCATTTGCAATTTGCCATTTAATGCTTCTACTTTCATTTTCAAGTGGTATGAGGTTTACAAACATTTCTTTTTCTCAATTCAGTCACAAAAATGTTGAAATCGCCATTATGATTAATCTTGCATCACTGTCCATTAAAGAAATATTTTCTAAATCTCTTTAAATACTTCTATGTTCACATACTGAGATAAATAGTGCAGTCCTAATATGATTGGTTTATCGTTAGGAATTATTAACTTTACCCATACAACTTCTAAATTATTTGATGTTATACTGAATGAAACACTATATATGGTCCGTAATTAGTCAAAGGCAGATGCTGCGTCTTTTCTTGTAGAAAGTGCCGAAATTTCTATCTGTCCTAATTGCATTGGGATCATTAGAGGCTCATAGCATAGTATCTTTCGTAATGAAACCATGAATCGGTAAATGAAAGGACATCACACTCTGCTATGTTTACTTGGTTTGGAAAGTTTGGTATTTTTGTATTAAACCCCCAAATATTTTGATTTCCCTAGTTTTTGGCCTCTAAGTTTACATGCCTGGTACTCATTTTTTTAGCTGTATAATCACCTCCTCCCGACGTCACTGATTGTGTATCATTTATATTTGTGCTATTATTTTCATTGTTTACTGAATACACATTTTTCTAACACACAATTTTCCTTAAAATTTCGTAGAAAATACCCCTTCAGGCCACATATTTTCATTGTTTACCTTTTGTTAGTCATCGTCTTTAAGACTTAAATAAAATAAAGTATGTATCATAATTAGTCTTAAGTTGTACACACTTCAAGACGGTTACACCACTTCGTTCTTTAACGAAGTGCAGTAAATCGTCATAGGTAACTTTGGGTTGAATCTCGTTATAAACAAATAATGCTTGTTGCTTCACTTGGCTTTTAATAACTTCAAGTGCAGTATTTGATCTCCTTGTACCACTTTAGACTTAGCCGTGTTCTGTAAATTGCGACGTGACTGTTCTCCATTGCTTGACCTTCAGAAGCATTGGTAACCAAGGTTTGAAGTGATAGTACTGACCTGTATTTACTGCTGCTATCGGCAAAACAATCGATGTTAAGTGGTGGAAATGCTGATTCATGTCCTGGGCTGTTATCAGTTGTGTTTGCCTTCTCCTTTGCAACCTCAGCATAGAGTTTGCTGTTTAGGTTCGATGACAGCTGATCACGTATGTTTTTGTTTTCAGTCCTCAAAATATTTATTTGACTTTTCATGCCACTGACAGTTCTTTGAGTAGTTTGGTCATATCACTAGCCAGTTTGTTAAATATATATATATATATATATATATATCGCAAACTACAGTTCAAACATTTATCGTTCACAACTGTATTTGGATCATTCAGTTTCAACGATTCAATATTAAAGCTTCACTAGCTTCGTCACCTTCTTGTAAGTCCTCAGTAAAGTAAATAATGTTCTTTGTTCCTTGGTGTTCCTGTTCGTAGAGACGTGTCATCCGATATGGTGCGTCGATATCTGTTACATTTGAATACGGAAATTTACCATGAATCTTCATATTTATTTTTACCTATTTTCTACACATGTAGCAAGCTAAAACCAGTTGTTTCCCCCAAAAAGCTTCCTACAAAGATCGCACATGTCCTGCAGACGCCATCTTGGACGTAATCATCATCATCATTACTACTACAACAAAATAATAATAATAGTGATTAAAATCCGATCCTTTAATAAAAACAATATGATAGTTAAAAGTAATTAGAAGTTTAAAAATATTTAATATGTTTTAAATTGGAAAGAAACTTCTCGACGTGGTTGCAGAAGACCTGGAAAATTAAGGAACTTATTTGCAAGAACTTTGTGGTAACCGTACTGTACTAATGTATATTTTAGTTGGATTTTATCTGTTACAATTTACTTCCTCGTACTCGTGTTCTTTTTTACTCTTATTTTTATTCTGCATTCACTAGGTTTCTCAAATCGATGAGTCTACATTTAATGTGTTCGCACCAAACCAGGCTGCAATGGATGAAGCGAAAGAAATGATAGAAGAATTCTTAGCTGCTGAACGAGAGCCGACGCTTGAATTTGGAGGAATCTACACAGCCAAAATAGTGGAAATTAGAGATGTTGGAGTTATGGTGACTTTATATCCAACAATGTCTCCTGCGTTACTTCATAATTCTCAGTTAGATCAACGAAAGGTAAGCACAACAGTTTTTATTTGTTTGTAACTCAGTACTTCTTTTCAGCATTGAGGCTGTATGAGATGTGTACCTGCAGCATAAAGTGTAATCCGAATCATATGTACACGTCAGGAATCGAAGCCGAAGGCGCTAGTCATTTAACTGCAATGAAACTCGAATCGGCACGTTGTAGAAATATGAAAGGCCAGTGAGTTCCGTGAACGATGCACTGACGAAGTGAATCACGATGATTAGTGAAATGAGTTCTTTCGTGAATAGAACAATTTGGTCTGGTTCTGAACACTCTGCGGTTGGTGACAGGGGACTTATTTTATGATATTCAATAGTGGATGATTATTCTTTCCAAAATGTTTGTATATTTGCATTCTGTGTCAATTAATATCTAGTACTTGCATTCACATGCAGTTCACTTACTGTTTGTGGGAGATGACAATGCTCTTTTTTATTGTTTTTAATAATAATAATAATAATAATAATAACTAACATAACTCCTAGTTATCCTAGGAGTCATCCGCCTAGGTTTATAAAAATACAATATTAAATTTTTACTTTAAACGAATATTAAAGCTGAAATTGATGAGATGTACTAGTTATGTGTGCTGAATTTTAGGTTTATTTATAATGGTCCTCGCTTTTTGGATTGTGTGAACCAGTGGCTCTCAAAGTGGGGTCCGCGACGTCTAAAATTGAAATGCGTTTTAATAAAATGGAACTCTCCACTGTTATGCAAGAAGTATTTTTAAGATTAAGAAACTAGAACTGTGGGACGTACGAGTACAAAACAATAACTATTTATCATTTCCAGGGCTCAAGGATTTTATTGATTCTTCAGGTTGAAAACTCTCTGCTCAAATGCACAGAACGCTTGTAGGATATTTGAAAGCATTAGTTGCAAGTTTTTGAGAATATTTCCTTGTCCCACAACCTGGTAAAGGCTGGATTGAAAATCCTTTCACTAATATAAAAATCCATGACATATGAGGTATGAATCTGTCTAACACATAACAAAAACAGCTATTGGAACTATCCTGCGATATTTCATGGAAAAATGTTTTCAAAGAAAATGAACTTTGTAGCTTTTGGTTAAGTTTGCGCTCTAGGTATGAAGAGTTGTCTAAAAATCCATTGCAACATTTGATGCCTTTCCCTACCACTTACTTATGTGAGCAGATGTTTTCTGCTCTCTGCAGCATTAAAACCTTAAAACGAAATTGTCTTAATGTGGACTCGGAAATAAGATTGATGGTTACAAAACTTATTCCAGCTTTCAATGCAATTATGGAAAAACACAAAGTATTTAATTCCTCACATTAGTGACCCTACATTTGAGAACTTTGTTTATCAAGTGGATTACCTTTAAAAAAAATGATTATCAGTCTTGAAAGTTACTGTATTTTCAATTGAAATTTCGTTCAGTGGGAAACAATCATGTTGGTAATTCTAATTAGTATATTTTTAATACCATATGTAATTTCAGATAGGATTGCAAGGGGGTCCGCAGATCACTTTCCGAATGAACTGGGAGTCCGCGTTATCGGAAAGTTTGAGAACCACTGGTCTAAACGTTTGAGATTAAGGAGAAATCATATTTTCTGTGAACGTAATGAAGAATAAATCTATATCGCCAGTTAACAGACAGGTTTCTAAAACATTCTTCATGAAATACACAAATCCGAATTAAATTTAAATTTACGTAGTTAGGGGATATGAACTGAATACACTGGCATCGTTAGCTTTTATAGAGGGAAACATACTACATTTTACATGTAGAAGTTATTTTTTAACTGCATACTATGGTTTGGTTTGGCCTAATTTGATAGAAAAAATTTAATAATTTATCATACTCATATAGTGCAAAAAATTGTAATTCAAAAGCATACATGAACACAAGGGCTAACCCAAGAGGATTGAGAGATATATTTTCGTGACGTTCGAAAAATACATTCAAAATACTGGATTATAATAATATGAGAACAAACAATACTAAAAAAAAGCTATATGTTCTGAATAAATATTCCCCTGTTTTCCTTCACGAAATAAAATTTTATGTTTGTTCCTGCAGGTACGTACATCCTCCAAGCCATAACACAACAATTCTATAAATTCGACTGTTTTCCCTAAAAATACGAGGGCAAGTTTTTCAACTTTCCTTAGGCCACCAAAGAAGAACCACGTAAAATAGCGAAAGGCAGTTAAGCCAGATCTGTTCATTGGAGGTCGCACACCCGCCAAACGGAAAGCTAGACTCTGATGTTCAATCATTCTGGAAAAGGGAGCACCGTAAAGATATCGAATTGAATAGAAAAGCCCGCCAAGTTTGAACTACATGATATTATTAGATTTCTCCAATTCTTTGAAATCACGAGATAAGCCTTTAAATTTGTTAGTCTTTTTTGCTGGTCCGGGGTTTCTATGATTATAATTGCTTGAGTAGTTCAGAAACTATAACCCTATCCCGTTCACGAACAATATGATTTACATGTTCATCTAGTCGCCTTCCGCCACAGATTTCCACTGTTGCGTACTCTCGTCGTAAGTCTTTCTTTAAAGTCTCTGTAGCAATTGTACACACAACAATTACTTATATGAAGTTCCTGTCGTAATGCTTAATTATTCGAAAAGGAATAGGAGCTGTATTCTGCCCTTTCGCCTGGAGAAATCGAATTACATCGTGTAGTTCATACTTGGGAAGCACTTCGATTCAGTTCTATATATTTAGACGCTCACTACTTCACAATGATTGAACCCCCAGAGTCTGTCTTTTGGTATGGAGGTGTGCGACTTCCAACGAATAGATTTTGCGTATCCACATTTCACCACCTTACGTGGTTTTCCTCGAGTAGTTTAACGGAGGTTGAAAGAAAAATAAAACACGCCGTTGTATTTCACCTTCAAGTAACTCAAAGATCAAACGCAGTCATCTAATTTTATAGTGATCAGTATCAAACTATGTCATTCTTTGAAACAAAAATTGTGACAACTTCTTTATTGTTAACACTGTCTAAAAAGTAACTGGTTTATACTAGCCTTGCTATCTTAAACTAGAGATACAAATCACTGAGCAGAGCAACGTTTACTTAAAAATAATAAATGTATAACAGTTTTGCCAACTAACTCAACATATTAGCTAACTCACTAACTGACATTTATTATTTTTTAAATAAACGTTGCTTTGCTCAGTGATTTGTAATTCTAGTTTGTCACATAATTTAGTTTTTTTCTGGGTCATACTAGAAGGCACGTATGTCGTATGCAGAATCTCCACTTTTGAAAAAGAGTATAAGATAAGTGATTTACCACTGACTCCAGACTTTGGCAAACATTTTATATTATTTTTCATGGAAATGAAATTAAGTGCATATCGACAGTTCCGTGACAACTACATACGAAAAACATATAGCGATGGTATGGAAGCATAGTTATTGTACAAGTTAAAAGAATCTCAGATGAACAAAACGGGAACCTCGTGTCACCTTCGTTTGCCACATTATTGTCAACATTTAAGACACTTAAAGACACTTTTCTTGACCTACCATCATAGGCCATTCTTCATCAAATCGTTATAGAAGCAAAGTGATAGCTGTTCAGGATTCGAGAGTCCATATGATCTGTTTTGAGCTTGAAATATAAACAAACCCTTTTATTTGACAATTGAAGAACTTCATGGCTGCAAATCTTTTTACTACTGAAAATAACCCTTCTGTAGTTATAGTATGCGTAACACTGAAACAGAAGTTTCACTTCTATCTTCTACTGCTGCTTAGGGGTGAAATTTTGGAAAAGAATCAGCTTTTGTTAGTAAGTTCTCACTCATAGATCAGTTCTGGATATCGAGGACGTTGACATCTTTGAAATGTTTAATTCTCGAGCCTACATCACTTACTTCTTGACGAAGGGTCTTCAAATTGCCATAGCCTTAATCAGAAAACCTACTCATATCTTTGGACGACTTCTTCTTAGAATGGCCATTAACACATACAGATAAATATTTGTGTAATGCTTATTCACAACCAACTCACGCATCTCAAATTCTTAATAAACACATTTTCTCTACTGTGGTGTATTTTACAATGATTTAATAATTGTGACACCTACTGGGCAGTTTATGGTTTTGAATGTTTGTTGTCTATCATATGTGTATAACAACACTATGGTAAAATTGTTATTTTACCAGTATGGGTGAGCTTATTTATAAAAGCTTTCGGAGCTTTTCAATTATGAAATCATTTTAATTGAAAGTATTTTTGTATTCATTCCAGATTAACCATCCCAGTGCTCTCGGATTGGAAGTGGGGCAAGAACTGCAAGTAAAATATTTTGGAAGGGATCCAGTGTCAGGTACTATGCGGTTATCCAGAAAAGTACTACAGGGACCCGTATCGGCAGTCATGCGTAATCTTGGCAGCAGTAGTTCTAATGGTACAACGTGAAATTTTTATCAAGATCACAATATACAATCACGAACAAGTCCAGGAATGCGTGTTTCAGAAATATGCACATATAGAAATTCAGCAAATAGTGATGAAGAAATGTGTGCAGTGATCGGTACTTCATAAGAGAAAAATAGTGGAAACTGTTTTCTAAAATCTGATCAAAGAAACTGTAATGAAGTAACTTGTGTTATATATATAAATATAATAATTTGATTTGATTGTCTGTTTACCACTGTTCCTAGTCGATTCTCTTAAACAACTAAAGAAATGTCGAACAATTTGTTATTGTACATCTGTCTGCCCCTCTTATTCTCTCTGATTCAGAAAATGATACTTCAGATAAGCCCATAGAATTTGTACTTGAAAATGTTGCATTGGATGTTGAATGAGAACCAGACGAAGCAGGACTTTTGAAATTTATAACGTGATTGCCACGTATACCAAAAGGAAGTGTAGCAATCGGTCTGTTAATTAGGAATTGTCACTACTATGGTTTCAGTTCTACATAGGCTTCCGTAATAACTGAAATTTACCTGTGCTTTCAGTGCAACTTATTTCCTGATCAGCATTGCGGGAGTGTCTCTAATATGAGTAGTCTTACCTTGTATAACGAAATAACTGAATTTCAGCTGCATTAAGAACTAGATTATTGCGAAAGCTTTCTTTTGGTCACCAGCACATTGATATCAATCGAAAAAACAAAATGTCATGTCAATTTTATATTCTTCGCAGATTTTTATTATTATTATTCTAGAATTAACAGAAAGGTATACTATAGTTATCAGGAACTTCATTCTAATTTTTACTCACAGAAAGGACAGCAAATTAAAACAACGATAAGCCTATGAACTATGCATCATACTTTTTCCAAGAATCCTAGTTCATTATAGTTTAGAGAAGTGAGATGTTTACCTTTTTCTTTCAGAAAGGTTTCACAAAACGACAAGAGCTTACCACGTATTGTATGACTCCAGTTTAGCAGCATTTTAGAAACCATCGACAAGGGTGTCAGTGCATACTGAAACTGTTTGATTGAAGTTAAACTATTTCGTGATACAAAATAAGATTGTTCATATTTGGATTATTCATTATGTATCCCATAGCATCTATCGGCAATTCTGGGAATGTGTTTCCATGCTTTCTATTAAAAGAATGGAAAAGGGATAATAGTTATCTGTTAAGACAAAAGAAAATAATGAAATTATGTTAATATAGTACAAGAACAATGGAATCTAGACCTGCGTCTAACAATTTGTTGTTTAGTGTTCGTAGCAGATAGGACGAATCGAAGGATCCTTCTATTTAGTCGCTCTGCGATAAATCTGCTGTGGGAAACAGTATCTCCTATTTAGTATCCCACCGGTAGACCAACTGACACATCATGGCATTTGCCAGAGGTAATTCAGCGGAACAACAACTGAACTCTTCCATTTCCACTACACGGCGACTCTCCAAGTTGCTTAGTTGTGAAAAAGGTTAACACTGTGAACCACACAACGGATTCCCAAACACAACTACACTCGACTTTCAACCTGTTAGTAACTACAGGCTACAGGAACATACCCCTATTTTGGCTGTGCTGAGACTTTCAAAATGAGGTCAGTAAGCCCTCTATAGACAAGAAGTCAGTGTGAATTTCATTCTAATGCTTTCTACAGATGTTCTGAAATGCATTTCCACCAGTGTCGTGTAACTCAGCGCGAATTCAATATGAGGTATAGGCAATTGAGAAGAGATTATCCATGTTTCGTAATTCGTACATTCATAAAAAATACTAACGAATCACGTTTTATTATGATAAATCATGTTGAGGCTGTTCACCTCTGGTGATAGGAGTCTCGGGTTCAAACCCTGCTCCCGCCAAGTGAACTTTGTGGTGGACAAACACCGTGTGCGTGGGTTTTCTCGGGGTTCTCCCGTTTCCTCCCACTTTCTTCATTCCACCATTTCATTCATTACTCATTATCACCGTCTCCTTTAGCCTAACCGGCATAACCGTGGGACGTAAAACTCAAAATTTCATTTCATTTCATTTTGAGGCTATCTAATTTTTAAGGATTCCACTTAAACAATGGCTAATTGGAGAGCCTTCTTCTCTGGGTCAGTTCCAGCTCGCGTCAAGTGGTCTTTGCAGTGAACAACATCATGTGTGTAGATTTTGTCGGTGCTCTCCAGTTGCCTCCCATTTTTTTTTCGTTCCACCATTAATTATCTAATTATCATCATTATCATCATCATCTCCCTTAGTCTCGGTGCATAATCGTGTGACCTTAAGCTCAAAATAATAATAATGTAACAAACCGTATCGCAACAGAAAAACTATGTTGTGCAACTGTGTACTCCTGCATCCTAATTAATTTTTTGTATCATAATAGGTCGTGTCACTCGGGAGTTGTTTTCACTTTTTTACGTATCAAAGAGGAAAAGGAATGAAAGTTTAATATTGTTACCTGTCATTTTTTTTAAACCGCTGGTCATTCAACAAAAAATTTAGTGAATGAGATTTCTTTTTATACAGAATACGAACATATAACTTATATGAACAAATTCTTGATATCTGATGATATGATGAGTATTTTGTACTTTTTTTTTATTCAGTGGATATTAGCACGAAATTTGGTTTATTTATTTATTTATTTATTGAACAAATTCCCAGATACAGCATAACTTTGTAATTTTACAAAGAAAAATGTTAAACAAAAAACAAGACAAAGAAACAAACAAAAAACAAAATGACAGTGTCAACAAAGAGTGTAAAAGTAATATTATTTCGCGAAAACTTGTTTAATTGCTCTTTTCAAAGACCGGGTAGCTCGGAGAAATATCCACATCAGTTGTTAGATGATTGTAAGCAGGGTTGGCAAAAACCATGGTTTTTATTTAAAAAACAGTTTTTTTTTAACCAGGTTTTTTTGGTTTGAACCAGGTTTTTATGGTTTAAATAATTTGCTCTATATATTCATAATATATATGCATAGAAATAAGTTTGTTTCGCCTTGATATTATTATGCAACAACCGGGTTATGCTGGAAGGGGCGGAATAAAAACCGCTTCTCAAGTTACATCCGAGAGAAATTGTCCTCCATTTGAACTCGGAACCAGGACTAATTGGCCACAAATGCGATACGTCTGCCGACTCACTCACGAAGGAATCCTGATTAAAAAAAAAAAAAAAAAAGACGTTCTACTGATCTTTACATGCTTCTTAATATAACTATCAAGAGTCATTTCAGAAGAACAAAAATATAAACAGTGGCACAAGTGAAACCATTACACAGAACTATATATGAACAATTTCAAAGTACTACGGAGTACAGAAGAACTAATTTAGTTCAAGTTAGTTAACAACGACTTTTATTGGTCCAAACTAAAGAAATACACCGACTTAATTTGCATATCAATAAGAAAAGTGAATAAAGATACGAATTATTTGAGTCCACTTTGGCTCAGACTCATTTATACATAAATAGATACCAAAGATACTTCTCATTTCACTAAATGCCTCTCGTGGGGTCTGTATGATATGATGAGTACATATCATCCCCCCCACACACAAAAGTACGGCATTTTCGTTGTATTTTATCAATAGTAAAGATTGAAACGAAACAATATTTGGAATTTTTTTCGATTGCAATTACATAACAATAATAACAACTACAAAAAAATCACAAAATAAACATTTATAAACTTATAAAAAAAAAGTTGCTTTTGTAGTATAATCTCTTTGAGTAATGAATGGGGAATTTAGGTCTGAATATAATACGAATAATATATGGGAGTGAAACGTGATAACCCACAAATGTGTGTTCAAGATTTTACAAACACACACTTTTACGAACATTTTTTGTTTTTTGGTTTAAACCAGCCAATCCTGGTTGTAACAGTTCGGTATTCTGTAAAAAAGAGACCTGTATAATTCCCAACCTAGGACGGGCAAGATAGAATAGGTGGGCATTCCGGGTTCTGCGGGAAGAGACACATAAGGATAGTTCCTGAAGTAATATTTCCAATTTTAAGTTTCCATTAACTATTTTATGAAGACATTTCAGGTCAGAGTTATTTCTGCGTACTCCCGGAGTCTGGATATTAACATGTCGCAAAAGTTCCTCTTTAATAATATTCGAAGTGCGGGAACACGAAAGTGATAAAGAAATTAAGAATAGAATTGAGTCTAGAGAAATGTGTAGGTGTAGCTATGGCTGATATGGGAGAGCAGTATATGATGGATTCTTGCTCCACAATGTATTTTTTTGTTCTCGAGTTTAGTATGGCTAACGCAGAAAGAGCAATGTAGAGGGGAAATTTTATTAAGTCTTTGTTTTAATTGTTGTACACACAGCACGAAATTAGTCCAGGGTCATTTTACAACAGTCACTTTTGTCTTTCACGAATTCAGTATGATTGAAGTAATGGGAGTCATAAGGGTATTCTTATTAGGTTACTTTTTCGTTTGTTAGAGTTAAATATTGCTTTTTATTTTATACCCGTTCATGATACAATATTTTCATATAATTTTCGCTGTTTATCTGTTTACTGTAAAATTAATTAAGTTATTACAAGTGTGTTTGTGTAGACACACCAGTTCATTATGTATTTCTTAATTAAGACAGTGGTTCAGTGCTGCCTCGTGACCTTTCTTACGGCGCTGTTAATGGAATAGCTATAAACTACAGCTTTCTACAAGTGTTCTGCCAGAATTCCCTCGTCGCTGTGTGGATAGCGTACGCGCATTTGGCTCGGGAGACCCGGGCTCGATTTGCAGCAGGAGCTCATGTGGTTGGAATTCCACGTTAAGGTATAATTCCACGTCTCATATAGCTTCACTGCTGAAAGGCACGTTAAAATCAAATCCAATTTCAAAGTGATCTGTAACCTGTTCGAAAACTGCGTTCGTCTATACTAAAGCTGAATAATATATGTCCTTATCCTTTTGCGAAAATTTTGAATAAACTGTTGTAAGAATTCGTAATATGTTCTTAGAAATAAAAACATTTAAGCTTGCACACTAAAATTATACAGTGTTTTCAAGTTAAAGAAGTTACGAATAAAGAGTTAATTACAGGATATTGAATAAAGCCAAAAAATAAATAAAGTTATTTTTTTAAAAAAAGAAACCCAATGATTTATAAAATGCACCTAAAAAGAAAATTTTATTTTATTATATATATATATATATATATATATATATATATATATATATATATATATAGGCAAGATATAATTTTAAAAAAATAGGACTACGACTAAAATCATTGGCCGTGATTTAATATTTTATCCTTAGAAAATTTTAGCACTTAACCTAAGGAGAGGCTCCCAATGCTTTTGGTTTAACTCTCATTTTCATTTTACCACCACAAAAATAAATTTTTTTAACGAATTTTATAAAAGCGTTGTTTTTATTTTTAATTACTTTACTTCAGGGCATATTGCTATGAACTTTGATACATTCATAGCGTTACTTGATACACAGAATAGGAATGCGTCTCAATCACTTGGTGGGAATTAAATACAGCAGACGAAACAAGAAGGGGAAAAATATGTTTCTTTTAAATTACAGGCGTGTAGGAAGAAAATACGCTATATGAGGGATTCTTGTTACATAGAATATTAATACTTTGTTTCTTTTCGAATCCATTATACTTGATGTAGAAGTAGGAAGCACAGCGGGATGGGTGAAAATTCAATATAATTAGGTTTCCTTTGAATTGCATTAGGCACAAAATTTGTTATATTGGGAGTTTTTGCTACATAGAATTCGAATTTATTCCCAGTCGATTAGTAGTTGATTTCACTGGCGCAAATCTTGGGGGGATGAGGAAACATGTCCCCTTCAATCTTGGAATTGGGGGACTGTCCCCCCAATAAACCGAGTTGAATTTTTTTTGGGTGAAGAAATGCGATGATTTGTGTCTGATTGCCACAAAGGAAAGTGAGATGAAATTGGTGTCCCCCCCAGAATAAGCCTCAAATCTTCACGCCTCCCAATGTTGAAGACAACTCTGCTCTCCTGATTCTCCACAGCAATGTTTTTTCAACTTCATAATAATAATTTATATATATATATATATATATATATATATAGGAACGCTCTTACCCGTCCCCCCCCCCCCAATGTTGAAGACAGATTTGCACCGCTGGTTGATTTCGCTAGAATTTGGTATATCACCTAATAGTAAATCAACTATCATTACAGTATACTTAGGTAAAATAATCTGATCAGAATATTAATAAGGGAACTCGTCTCACTAGTAAGAAACTTCGTTCAGTAGTTAATAGACATTCTTCTTGTCACATTTTCCGCATAATGTATCAAATTGTAAGAAAGAGAATGACCAGATTAAAGTAATAAATTTCATATCTAAAATAAACCGTAAGTTGCTAATGTACACAAGTGTGATCCAAAAGTTACGTTTTGGACTTACATTAGGCTTAAGAGAAAACTGGTTCTTAAATTCTAATTCAGATAAGATGCTTTATCAAAAGCTTAAATTGTAAATATTTGGTATATTTTGCAATATGCAGGTTAAATCTAATACCAAATGTAATAAAAAATGTAAGTTTAATAATATTTGTATATTAAACTGTTACCTGCCGCAAACACTTTTACTATTTCTATTTTTTAGTGTTTAAATTCAAACCGTTAGTACATAATGAATGATGTACAAATAATTGGTTAATACATGTAGTGTTCTGTGTCGGCATCGTTGAATACGAAATATTAGAACCAGAAACCACTGTTATTTGACCTTGTAAGTATAAAATAATAATATACAGGAATAACCCTAAAAAAAAAGACAGTTTTAATATCATGGCAAAAATATTACATTGTTGGAAGAGTATTCGTAGAAGTTCACATTATGGCTAAATTACAACGTTCTTTGCATGACCTTTTGGTAACACGACACGTTCCATGACTTTCCTCTTTCACAGACAAGTTTCCTGAAATTACTTCCTCCAATTGTAGACTGATTGCGTTGTGGGTGGCTGTTTATTTATTGATTGTGTTCTAAAATGATGCTGTATGATAGTTTTTTTTTTAAAAAAAAAAAAAGCACACAAGAATCTCTCACAGCGGCCATATTGCTCGACTGACGTCAAGGAGACTTACGTTATGCTGAGGTCTTAAACCGAGGATTTACGTGATCGCAACGCAGTATTTACGATCAGTTTGCTACAAACGGCATAAAATATAATTTGTGATAAGCTTAACACGATGTGTTTAATTCCAGACAAAGTAAAAACGAAAATTAAAAAGAAAAACTTTGTGTTGTGCTGCGATCGTAGAGTTTTGAAAACATGGTATTTAATCGGCCCCTTACATTTCTTGACAACCCAGAGCCTCATTCTGAAATGGTCTTCGCAAAATTTTGCGAAACGTAGAGAGCTGACAAATGGGAAGAATGTAAACAAACTGGGAAAGGAGTATTGCCAGAAATTTCTCAGTGAAGAAAACCCAAAGGAAACTTGCAAAAATAAACCCATGAATCAGGGACTTGTTCGCTCTGTGTCTATGGTACAAATGGAAAATTCCATTACAAAGATTAAAAGTCTTAAGGCCCAGGTCTGAATTACATCCTTATCGAAGCATGAAAAAGTTTAAGTAAAGATGAGGTGCAGTAGCTTCCTTATTGGATATTGGAAATAGGAAATATGCCAAAAGTATGGAGAAGCAGTGAGTTCTGCCGGTTTTGAAGAACGAAAGTGATGTGCAAGAACGTGACAACTACAGGGGAATAAAATTTATGAGCCATGAAAATCTGGGAGAAAATGATTAAAGCAAGGTTGTGGGAAGAGCCAGAAATAGCAAAGAACTAATTTTGTTTCATACAAGGACGGTCGACAACGAATTCAATATTTGCACCTAGGATACTAGAGGAAAGGTATAGAGAATACCAGAAGAATCTTCATATGGTTTTCATCGACCTAGATAAAACATATGTTAGAGTAATTTTTAAATAAAAATCTCGACTATAAGTAGCGCTTACTGGTGAACTTTATCAGAATAGTGTATCAAAAATATAAAATATTGCTAAGGTTATTTTATTTATTTATTTATTTTTTATCTTTAAATCATACGAATTTACAAGCAAAATAAACAGTTCCCTACCAAACGAGAGTACTCGGAAAAATGTGTAGTACGGATTCTTTACTAGATAGCACTACATACTGAATATTATAACTGTAACTTTGAAATATATGGATGAGATCGGAAAATTACTCCCTTGCCGAAGAAGTCTGTTTTAGCCACATATTGGATGTGGGTGTCCACAAAAGTGGGCATTGTTGAATTTACAAAACCATGCCTTTCTGAAAAAGAAATAGGTTAAAAATGTCGCAGATTGGTGAAATTATTCCAACTCCAGCTGGAAATCGCAGTAAGTGTAAGAGAATATATATATCTCAGAAAAATTGATCAGATTGTGATCAGAAAAATGGAAACACCTGAACGAAATTGCAACTTACCAGATTAATATGGTGTCGGGCCACCTTTCGCCTTCAGAACACCTTAGGCATAGATGAAGGCATAGAGTTCGTGAATGGTAGCAAGTGGAATTTTACACCATTCCTCGTGCAGGGCATCGGCCAGTTCTGTGAGAGAGGATTGAGGTGGAAATCGTCGCCGGAGTCGTGTTTCCAAGACGGACCACAGATGTTCAATTATGTTCAGATCTGGGGATTGGGCGGGCCAGGGGAGGTGTTGAACTTCATCCCGATGTTCCTCAAACCACGCTGCAACGTCAGCTGTGTGAATGGGTGCATTATCATCCTGGAAGATGGCATCATTGTCCGGGAACAACATCCGGACCATAGGATGCAAGTGGTCTCCTAAAATTGCGACATAATCGTTGGCAGTGATTCGTCCGCTAAGTGTGACCACAGGACCCAATGAAAACTATGATATGGCGGCCCACAGATCACCGAACCGCCGCCATGTTTCACAGCTGGGCGGAGATACTGCAGATCATAAGCTTCTTCGGGCGTTCTCCACACATAAACACGGCCCGTGGTTGGAAATAGGGTGAAGGATGACCCATCCGACCATATCACACGTTTCCTCAACGGTCCAAGTTGCATGGTCGCGGCACCATTTGCGGCGTGCGAAAGCGTTATGGTCCCTGATGAGCAGTTTGGCCCGTGCAACACGACCCCGCAAGTTCATGTCATGTAATTCGCGGCGAACTGTGATTGCCGAAACAGGGTGGTGGAGGTGCTGATTGAGTTCCTCCGTCACTTGCTCCGCAGTGGCACGACGGTTCTGCGTGACAATGCGCTTTAATACCCGGCGTGACCTGTCACTCATGATTTTCTTCCGCCCACTGTTCCGCTTCCCCGATGTGGTTTTCCCGTGTGTTGTGTAGGCCGTCATCACCTTCGACACTGTCCCACGCGACACACCTAACACAGTAGCCACTGCCGTCACACTCACTCCACATAACCGCGCACCAACAATTTGCCCTCTTTGAAAATCTGAGAGGTCTCCCATTTTACACTACTTCTGTCTGCTGCAGCCACTGGACACCAAAGGTGGCCATTTTCCACTGGGCTCGCGCTCACCTGTCTCAGCTGGGCTCGCACTCACTCGGGCTCGCGCTCATCTCTCTGGACTGGGCTCGCACTCACTCGCGCTCACCTATCTGAGCTGGGCTCGCGCTCACTTCTCTCAACTGAGCTCGCACTCACTCGGGCTCGCGCTCATCTCTCTGGACTGGGCTCGCACTCACTCGCGCTCGCGCTCACCAGTCTCAACTGGACTCGCGATCACTTCTCCCAGTTGGTCTCGCGCTCACTTGCGCTCGCACTCACTAATCTTATCTGGGCTCGCGCTCATCTCTCTCGACTGAGCTCGCACTCATTCGGGCTCGCGCTCATGTCTCTCGACTGGGCTCGCACTCACTCGCGCTCGCGCTGACTTCTCCCAACTGGGCTCGCACTCACTCGGGCTCGCGTTCACTTCTGTCCACTGGGCTTGCACTCACCCGGGCTCGCGCTCACTTGCCTCAACTGGAGTTGCGATCACTAGAACTCGCGATCACTTCTCCCAACTGGGCTCGCACTCACTCGCGCTCGCGATCACTTCTCCCAACTAGGCTTGCGCTCACCCGGGCTCACGCTCACTTGCCTCAATTGGGCTCGCGGGTATATGATGGGTATAAAGAGGTATTAAAATCTAGACTTTGACTAACAGTAGGCCTAATTCAGTAGAAAATAGAGCTATTAATGCTATATATCAGTTGTCAGATATAAAAATAAAATAATAAAGATGTTGCAGGGTTTAATGTATTAAACGTGGGCGGACTTTGAGGAACTTGAAATAAAATGCTCCAGTTATTTAAATCTGGGTTCTGACTACTAGTAGGCCTAGTTCCTCAATAGAAAATAGGCTATATGACTAACGTCATATAGGAGTTATCAGACATCAGAATAAAATATTAAGTGTGTTGCAGAGTTCAAGTCTTAAGGCTGTCATCACACTTGCAGACCAATACTCATTAAATGAATCTCTCTCTTATTTACTAAGATCAAAACAACTTATGAACAAAAAAAAAAAAAAAAAAAAGCTTAGTGTTAGTAAATACGAAAGAAACTTGTTTGAGTGTTTGTCTGCAAGCACGACGGCAGCATTAAGAAGCAAAGCCTATCTGAGTATGATGATTTCGTAAAATTAAAAAAAAAAAAAAAAATCACCAGTCCTGTTAGCAAGAAAATTCTATTATGTAAGTACTCATGCCTTATCATGAAATTATTTTAATGCAGTTGATGAATTGTCAGGCTTATAAGAAAAATTTGGTTCGAAAATTTCCAGGGCCAAAATTAGGCTTACTGTCGCCCATGCTTCACACATTAAACTTGCAACATCCCTATTTTATTCTGATATCTGATAACTGCTATACGACATTAGTAGCTCTACTTTGTACCGAGTTATTTGGCCTATTTGTAATTGTAGTCAAAAGCTAGATTTTAATATCCAGGGCATTTTATTACAAATTCCTCAAGGTCTGCCCACGTTTAATACAACGCAACTCCGCAACGTCCTTATTATTGTTTTTTATACCTGATAGATAAGTCATATAAGATAGTAGCTCCATTTTCTGCTTAGGAAGTAACTAACACCTGAATTTCAATATTCGGTGAATTTTATTACAAGTCCTTCAAGGAAGCTTATGTTTGCTATCGGTGAGCTTTTGTCCATCACTGTAATATGAGACTGTCGGTGAGCTTTTTGCCGGTGAGCTTATGTCCAACACCCACATTACGCATAGCTATCTCTTGCTTTTAACTAACACACACTAGGTTTTAATTTTTTATTTATTTATATTTTTGTGAGAAGACAACTTTAGAAGTAAAATTAGAAGTAGAAATTTAGGGAGACATTACAGGTATTCAACATTCGTGAAATTACAGAACTTATAATAACAAGAGCTAAACGTTTCCCGAAAATCTGCTAAACGTTTGGTAAAGGAAGTAACAGGACCTGATATCAGTGACTCTGTTTGTTAAAACCATTTTATAATAAAACAGCTACCTCTGCGGAAGCTAAAAGCAAACCAAAAGGTAAAAGGGAACTTTATCTGATCCCTTTATATCGGTTTGAATGTTACACAACGAAATGATAGTACTTCAAAGGGTATTGAAATGTCAATGGTCTCATAGGCTCCAGTAATACTTGCAGGAGTTCCGGCCTATCCTACAGGGATGTGCTAATCAAAGCACTAAAAATTAGAGATTTTTGAGAAATGTTGGTAGTGTATACCTCCAGAGCAATAACTTTTATATATAGAGAAAAGGAAAAGTAGAAAAATATTTTCTAAATTTTTTAAAATGTACTTTTAATCGGAGGGGGCTTGAAAGAGAAGTAACACCGATAAAAATTAAAAGACTTTTTGTTGCTTCAAACTAAAAGAAGAAAACTTCCCTACTATATTAATTGTTGTATACAACAATCAGGGCCGGACTTCAGCGGATTGGACCGATTGTTCCCAGTTGGATCCCGCGCTAGAGTGTAATCTACTATTCAGTACCGTCTTAGCAGCATAATGTTCCCCTGTGGAAACCAGTGTGGCTCCTATGACTAAATTCTGCAAGTAATACATGCAATTAATACATTCTGCTCGCGGGTCCCTCTGCCAAGTGATCATCAAACTGTTAGATGGCTCTGTTACTCTTGGCTCGTGAAATTAACATATTGTAATACATGTACATCCATGAACATAAACAAGGGAGCGTATAGCCTGTTGGCCTCTATCTAGAATTTCAGGGAGTGAATAGTTTGTATTAACAAACAAGCAATATTTTCTAAAGTTAATTCTGGAGTAGTTTCTTTTTTCTTTATGTTTCCAACTTCCGATGAAAAAATAGGCCTATTAAGAGATATGACACCTCAATGAATACCAGGATGATATAGTCTTAATTAGATTTCTTTACTTGTTTTTCTGGAACCGGGAGTCCCACAATAGTGTTCCCATTCGGGCCTGCATCTTATAAGTCCATTAGATTACTTTTTCCCCTTACCTTGAAGCAAGAAAACTTTAATTTTTTAACTTTGTGACTTCCCTCAGGAGCAACCACTACTTTTAATTATGTATTTGAAAGGATATTGTCCTGCTAAAATACATTAAATATGAATATTTATTAATTTAGGCCAATTTTAAGAGTATTAAAACTGAAAATTTGAAAGTATGCGTTGATTATAGCCTGTATTTTGTTAAAACAACACCAAAGAAAATTAGAAGTTAATGAAAGCTCAATAAAGATGTTTATGAATGAAATTTACGTCATAACATCAGTTTGAGTCCAACAAGGGTACCTTTTTTGCGTTGGCCTTTTCATGGGAATGCACTTCTCAATATGTCATAAATTACTTTATAGAATTTTTCTACTGCTTTATTTGGATCCGTATATTCGTTTAGATATTGCCAATCTATTCTCGCTAACTCATTATAGAGATTATCATAATTTCCTTTCTTAAAATTGAAACCAAATATGTTTCTTTTTTTTTTATTCTAGATGATTTAACATGCGGAAAGCTTATACAAATAGATGGGTGGTAATTATCTTCTTTAATTAATGTGTGTGGTTCTCTTATTACTGTTACATTGGAAAGATTACTTATTACTAAATCTAATGTTCTCCCTAAGCTATTTGTAACATTATTGAGTGATTCCATGTCATGATATAACATAAAATGATAGAGACTTTGGGATTTACTCGTTGACTGCAGAAAATCAAAGTTTGTTCCAGTTATTTCAGGCAAATTCATATCACCTACAAGGAGAATAGTGCTACCTATCGTACAATTACTTTCGATAAAATGAAAAAAAATATTCGTATAATGATAGATGTGAGTTTGGTTCAAAATGCACAACACAGATATAAAGCGGTTTGTAATTAACCATAGTTTTCACTAGAATGCCTTCTGGGTTCTGGTCAGTAACAGTCACTTGACTCACTTCCAGGTTCTGTACTGCCAGCACCCCCCCCCCCCTTGCTTTACCACTTGTATTATAGTCCCTATCTCTACGATACGCTAGGTATCTGTTATCGAAATACTCTGAATCAAAATAATCACAAGACAACCAGGTCTCTGTTATTGCTACGATATCATAATTGTTCAATGAAATGTTGCTGGAAAACTCACATGCTTTGTCCCTAAATGATCTCGCATTCATATAATACATTAGAAAATTATCATTTTTTGCGTTATCTACAACACACTTGCTGTCATTATTACATAACACATCACTGCACTCACTTTGAGAAGTCTTACCTTGTTGAAGGTCATTCTCCCTTGTTTGTCAAGGGATGCTTCTTCCTCCAGGGCGTGGTTGACCTCTGCCCCTTCGAGCTGCATTCATTGTTTGTCTCAAAGCTGGAAACTCTTCATCACTCATCCTCACAGGCTCTGCAGGTGATCACACACTACAAGAAGCACCTGCAACTGCTTAATTTTTTGAAGTGTCTCCATTGTTCACACTCACTGAACACACACCAACTGTATCACTTAGATTTTTGTCATCTGTGTTTCGTAGGTCCTCGATAGTATAAGATTTCCCATCAATATACAACTTATCGAATTGCATTCGCACCCTTTGTCCGCGTGCCTTGGCTTGAACCCGGTATTCATTGAGTTCTCTTCTAATGGCTCTAATACTATAGGAAAAATCCTGACTTATACGCACAGGTGTCCCCTTGGCACGATATGCATTTTTCAGTATGGCCTCTTTCCTTTTGTAGTATGCAAATTTAACAACGATCGGTCTATTTTTGCCCTTACCCATTCTGTGAGCTCGGTCTATATCAAGCGGGTTCAGTTCAATTTGGAGTCTGTTTTTAATAAAAGTCAAACAACATCAAAATCGAGTTGTAACCAGGGGTAAAAATTAATCTGAAAAGGTTGAGGAACGCATGACATGTCATCCCTTGTGCCTATCTTTGTCCACTATATTTTTTAGGAAGTGGAGGGACGCCATAGATATTTTTGGAAGTGGGAGATGACGTCCCCCGTGTTTTCCTTCACTTCTAACTCTGGTTGTAACAAACGACACGCCATTGTTTCAGGGTACGGTAGCTTTCGAAAAAAGACTTTAATGAAAGGAGGTGTGTGTGTGTGTGCGTGTGATTTTATTTTATTTTATTTATTTATTTATTTTTTGGATGTTGAATTGTTATCTTTCTTTTTTTAATAGCCCATTGACTTATATGAGGAAGTATTTTTCTTTTAAATAGACGAGATTTTACTCATTCAATTTTAATAATTTCTTCTTCTGGCCTATTTAAGGGTTCCTTGCTTTAAAAATATTCAATGTTATATTGTTTTAGTTTTTATTTATATATATTAAAACTAGCAGCGTTCACCCCGCTTCGCTGCGGTCACCCCGGAACGCAATAAACTTTGTTACTTAGATAATTTTTACTTTTTCGCTTTCAAGTGATATGATAAAAACCATAGAAGATTGCAGTAAATCTTAACATTATATCGCCTGTCATTTATGTTAACCCGCCCCGCTTCGCTGCGGTCATCCCGGAAGTTTTCGCTTTCAAGTGATATGATAAAAACCATAGTAGATTGCAGTAAATGTTAACATTATATCGCCTGTCATTTATGTTAACCCGCCGAGTGACACGGTCATGCGGGTTGCATATAAATACGTTTATTTTTACCTATGATGAACTAACAAAGGATTTGTACGTTATGGACACTTGAATGGTCAATTATCTCAAGACACTGGTAATTAAAAATTAAAGTGATATGATAAAAACCATCTAGGGTCCAAATCCTAATAACCCCCCAAAAATAAAAGAAATTGGTTCAGCCGTATTAGCGTGATGAGGGAACAAAGGATTTGTGCGTTCTCTTTTATATAATAGATTACATAATACAGTGGTTAAATTTCGCATAGAATACATTTAAAGATCTCAAGAAGAAGTAGTCAGTAAAATTAACTGGCTTAAATTCTTTGTTTCCTCATATAAATTAATGGGCTGAATAACCATTATGATGCAAGTTATCAACATTCTTAAGAGCTACTCTTGTTTATTGGGATTTAAAAAAGCTATAATTAAATAATACATAATTATTTCGCTCGATTTTTCTATGAACGCACAGCTTCATTAGCTGTTAGTAAATAAATTTCCTACTTCGCAAGGTCAAGTAGTTTCCTTATTCTATGATCTCGCACACACACACACACACACACACACACACACACACACACACACACACACACACACACACACACACACACACACACACACACACACACACACACACACACACACACACACACACACACACACACACACAAAAAGCTTGGGTCATGTAAGTTGTTACTAAAACAACAAAAACAAATACCTGCCTCAAATACCATTCTCTCATAATATCCATGAAAAAGTCGGTTCTCTATCGAAAGGTGTTTGAAGTCCTCTGGACAATAAAATGACAGCTCAGACCTCAAGAATGTGATTTTTCATTTTGTAAATTTGTTTAATTCTTCCTTTACAATTCTGCACATGGAATGAATTTCCTATTTTTTGACTCTAAAGCAAATTAGTCCACGTGAGTGTGAAGTGAGCGCGGGCTCGCACTCACTCGGGCTCGCGCTCATCTCTCTGGACTGGGCTCGCACTCACTCGCGCTCGCGCTCACCAGTCTCAACTGGACTCGCGATCACTAGCGCTCGCGATCACTTCTCCCAACTGGGATCGCGCTCACTCGTGCTCGCACTCACTAATCTTATCTGGGCTCGCACTCACTCGGGCTCGCGCTCATCTCTCTCGACTGAGCTCGCACTCACTCGGGCTCGCGATCACTTCTCCCAACTGGGCTCGCGATCACTTCTCTGAACTGGGCTCACGATCACTTCTGTTAACTGAGCTCGCGCTCACTCGGGCTCGCACTCACTTCTCTCGATTGGGTTCGCGCTCAGTAATCTCAAGTGGGCTCGGGCTCACTCGGGCTCGCGCTCAATTATTGAGCCCGAGCCCGGTTGAGCGTGAGTGCCGAGCTCACGAGCGTCGGGCTCGCGAGTTTGGACACCTATGCTGGACACTGCTGTTCCACTGCGCCTGACGTAGTATGGAGACCGACCTAACACACCACCACCAGCGGTCCGGCGCTGCGGGCGCCACGACACAACTGCCAACCCATATATCTGACGTGTTGCCAACTACAGGTGTGATCAAAAGTATCCAGACACTCCCAAAAACATACGTTTTTCATATTAGGTGCATTGTGTTGCCACCTACTGCCAGGTACTCGTTATCAGCGACCTCAGTAGTCATTAGAAAGCGTGAGAAAGCAGAACTGGGCGTTCCGCGGAACTCACGGACTTCGAACGTGGTCAGGTGATTGGATGTCACTTGTGTGAGAAGTCTGTACCTGAAGTATGATGTATGATGTTGCATGAAGTATGATCGCATCCAGGCGAAACCGAGATTATCGAAATCGTTCTAGATTGTTTACCAACGGGTGATGCTAAATTGTTGCGAGCGGTTGAGCCTAAAAATATACAGCATCTAATTGTCAAAATTGCAGAAATTGAAGGACATCCGGAACAGATGGAACCGGTGACAGACAAGAAGTTTAAACGTTTTCATGTGCGCCAGGTGAAAGTCGTAAAGAAGTCTGAGAAAACGACGAAACAACTGACAAAAGATACTTCGTCACAAACTGAAGATGACGAAGGGAAAAAGAACAACGGAGAATCAAACGGAAAAGGAGAAAGGAGGGACAGATTCTCCAGAAACAGAGGCCGTAGAAAAAAATTCCAGCCGCGGAGATCTTGGTCCAACAATGGGAAACAGAATTGGGGAAGAGAAGATAATGGAAATCGCTACACTCCATACGGTGCGAACCAATCATTTCAACCGGGAGCTATGAACTATGCATATTGACGTGCATCCCAGTCGTGTGCGCCGAATTTGACGAACTTAGCGTTAGCGCAAGCTTATCCAGTATATGCCCCGAATTAGCCTCCTGGAGGGGAAGTAGCAACTCCCACGTCCACTCCTTCCCCAGCGGTGAACATGGCTATGTCCACTGGTTGGCCTTCGCAATATCCGACGTCTATACCACCGATGGTAAAGCCGCCGGAATCAAATGGAAACAATATGGGAAGTGCATGTCGCAGCCCTGATTAGGGGAGAGTGCGGACTGCGAGATGGATTCCTCAACTCCCTAGAAAGAACAAAGTAATTTATCGGGAAGTCAAATTTATAGTTTGGCCAGAACCTCGTTAACACTTTATCCAGAACCTCAAAATTCTAAATCAATTGTTTCGGCTAATTAGCAGCGCAAGATTTGTGTAATCATTCCTGGTGTGATGCACTTGGATGTACTCCAGCGAAACGTTTCCTATCGTATTCAGCATCCAAATATTTCAAGGATAATTTCATCTGGCCAAAGGAGTCTTCACAGGTAAATAAAGAGAAGCAACTTGTTATATCCATTCCAGCAGTAGTACCGAAGAAGGAAAGAAAGCAACTGAAACAACAAGATACAATAACCGAAGAATCGTTGGTCATGGTAAAAAAACATCACATTTCTTCAATACCCAAGAAAGTATTTGCTAAGTTCATGAATACCTATGTCGGGCCATATTTGGTAACGTCTTTATCTAGTAATTAAGCTAGGTTACATACACTGAAAGGTGAAGACATTGGAGTACAGAGCTTCGACAATCTGAAATTATTTCGATGCTCCGACCAGAAGAGGCAAGAATTATCAAAAGAATAGATAGAAGAAAGTTCTCTTCAAAAAAAAAAAAAAAAAAAAAAAACGAACTAAAGAAAGAACTTCGTAGACTAGATTAGGATGCTAGCGTATTAGAATATAGGGTGTTCGTATATTCATGTTTAGAATTAAATCAAATTTAATATTTAGGTTCCCTTTTCTTTTCTTTTCATTTTTATATCTTGTATAACACCGAATATGTATTGTAGTTGTGTTATCGAAAAAAAAAATCAACTTATCGAGAACTCATTAGTTCAGATTTTTTTCCTCTCCGAAACTCCCGGAGGATGTTACCTTATACTTTGGTATAATGTAACATGGTCCGAGAATTTGGAACATCCTATATATATTCGCAGAATTTTCGTTTAGTAGAGATTTCAAAAATATATAGCTCAATTTAGTGCAGAATTATAGGAGTAGGTCGCAAAATTTTCATAGATTTTGCCCAAAACAATAATATTCATTTATATTCCATAAAATATATGTGTAGTGTTATCATTTCACAATTTCGCTTATTTAATCGAAAATATTGCATTATTTTAAGAAATAAGGGTATATTTGCTAGTTTTAGTGATTTTATTTTATTTTCCAATGATATCTTGGAGTAAGGGATCTTCTTAAGAAAATCAAAATTTTTATTTCGTAATTTCTTCAAAGTTTTAGTTCAGAAAAGTCAACCATAATGTCTTCTTGATACATCCCTTTGTTTCAGTAAGAATTATCTGTTATTGGATCATCCGCAATCACAGCTGCGTTTGAGATTGTGCGGTTCTTTTGATGTTCAGTAGAAAAAACTAGCGTCTTATAGTTACGTCATCAAAAATATCCAATTAGGGATCTTCTTCCTATTATCTTTGTCTTTTACCGGAAGCAGTGCTAGAAGTTGGACGTAAAGTTATCCTCGTCTATATAAAACATGAGAAAGTAGAAAATTTGAAAGTGACAACAAGTAAAAAAATGATTTTGGACTCTCACATCTTTAAAATAGTGAAGTAGTGCAGTGAGAAGGTTGATCTGCTCAATGGACATTGGATTTCTTCAGTAAGAGCAAGTCTTTTCACGTCAGAACGAAAGTGGCTGGGGCTAGCCATTTTTTCCTGCGTTTAGAAATGCATGGCCGTGTAGCTGTCATGATTTTTTTTTAAAACACCTTATTAACCTTTCGTTTAAGAAAGATGGTGTAAAATCTCAAGTCTAGAAGACCTCAGGAATAATCGGAACTACCGAGGTATTCAATTTTGGATTATTATTATTATTATTATTTGGAGGAAGACTAACCAACCCAGACAACACGTACGTGTACGACACCTGTACACTATCCATGCATAAGCCGTACATGTGCACATGTGCATTTGAGTGGATGAAGCACACATACATAACCCGTTACGTGCACATGTGCATTTGCGTGCAAGAAGCACACGTACAGGACCCGTGCTTAAGCCGTTATATACACATGTGCTTTTGCGTGGAAGAAGCACACGTACAGGACCCGTGCTTAAGCCGTTATGTGCACATGTGCATTTGCATGGATGAAGCACACATTTATATAACCCGTGCTGTAGCCGTTATGTACACATGTGCATTTGCGTGGATGAACCGCACGTACATAACCCATGCTTGAGCCGTGCATGTGCTCATGTGCATTTGCGTGAATGAAGCACATTTAAATTGCCGGTGTTTAAGCCGTTGTGAACATATGTGCATTTGCACGGCTACTCGACGTGTGTATGAGACGTCCATAATACCGTGCAAGTGTATACTTTGACTTTCATTCTCTTACTCTCATTCTCATCAACAATATAACCTCCATTTTTGGTAGGTGTCGTTTTTCCTCCAAGCGGTGTTACAGAGACTTTTCGACGAATGACAGCTGAATGATTGTAAAAACTCAATAACGTCCGCTGAGCTAAGACACAAGATCAACAGGTGGCAGCACTGTACTGATGTAACTACTGTCAGACAGTTCATAGGTTTACAAAATTAATTTCGTGACCGATTACAGCAGTTAGTTGTTACTTGGCAAACATGTCAAAGATACTACCAAAAGCTTTGCTCGTTGCAAATAATAAACTCCAAAAGTAAAATTCTCACTGACAATTATTAGTTACTTGTGATATACTTTTAAGGTGATGTCCTTAGTGTTTCATCATACTCACTCAGAATTCAGAATCGATCATCGATTTACAGATCTGAGGTCGATTGCTAACGCTCTACGAGCATTCACTAGTACTTTTGATCATTTAGGGAGGATTGTACTGTTACAGACAATCGACATCCCCTTGCAGTGCGTATTGCTGACTCAAGTGGGAGCCCGTGGCCATCATCATATTTGTTTTTTCATCTTTTTTGTGGAGGGCCAGTGCTTGCACTGACCGACATCTCCGCGAGGACGTATTGTTGCCTCAAGTGAGAGCCACAGTGGGCTTCTTCTCCATCGAGAACGCTTGAGAACCTCATTTCATCGTCACCTTCATCTTCTTCGCCGCTGTCTTTTGCGCCCATCTGGATGGCGTCAGGTGGCCATCCGGGACTACCACAGCAACCTCTTGGGCCGTCTCTGAACCCCACGTCAGTGGGCCAGGGGACTGACCGAAGGCATACATCTGCTTCTCAAGGCAAAAATACTGGTAGATCCCGATCACGCACACCAGATAAACATAACGCTTCCTCAACTCAGCCACCGTCTAAGCGTCATCACACCGTGAGTGAATCAGAACAGTCTGTTTCGTCCATGAACCTCGACGACGGTAATGAATTTCCATCTCTACAAGATTCCTCGAAACCTCGTCTCCATTCATTCTTACTTACTAATTTCGATACCAAATTTGAAAACACCAAGCTGGCTTTCCAACAGCTCATCAAATACCTACCCCGCGCTTCAGTCGCTCAAATTGTTCGTACACGAAACAGGATAATCTTCAAACCCTATGAGGCAACATTCTTAACCACTGTACGTAACAAATGCAGCTTTGAAATTTTTGGCAAGCATGCTCAAATGAAGCGACTCGACTCCAAGGAGTTTAAACAGACGCCACCACCACGAAAACCACCGGCTCTGTCAGTTGTTATTAGGGGGGTTGATCCTTCCCTCACAGACGACGAGATTCACGAAGAACTCACTCTCGAGGGTCACTCCATACTTAAGTGTATCCGCATTAAAAGCGATCATGGAGCCACGTACATGGTACGAGTTTTAACTAATTCACAAACTACCATTGATGACCTGTTAACTGTTACCTGATAACCTGTTACCATTGATGGCGCTCTTATCTATAAAAAGAAGCATAGAGTCCAGCCGTCCAAATCACCGCCACCTTTACCACTGAGATGTGAACGCTGTCAGGCGTACAATTCTCATCCGACTTCGAAATGCACACAACCTAGCAAATGTGGATACTGTAGTGGTGCCCACGACACCAAGGCTTGCACTAACTTAGCTAAGCCCCCTCAATGTTCTACATGTCCGGAGCAGCACCCGACTTATAGTTATCGCTGCAAAGCACGGCCTACAGCTGAGCCTCTAAATCCGGAGCTAACCGTTCCGTTAAGACCTGTTTTACCACCAACTCAGCAAGCTCTACCACCACCAACTGCCGACGAAGCTATTACTATCCAACAACTACTTTCATTTTTCACTATCGCTATGCAAAATATCCATCCTTTTCTTCGCCAACACATTCTCGGCGTGGTCAACCACTCTGCTCGCCTCATCTTTAAGTGTTCCTTTCAAGCCACATACTCTGGCCCACACGTTTATTTTCATGTTACCCCACTTGAAGAACATGCATCACCCGAAAATTCCAACCCTTCTGCTGCATCGTAATTATGGGTATTTCTCTATTATTTGTTAATATCCGGTCACTAGCCTCTCACTATACCCTTTTTGAGCAGCTTCTCTTAGAAGAAACCATCCAAGCCTTTCTCATCAACGAAACTCATCTTACCCCATCCATGTCGTTCAAAGTACCTCGATATACATTTCTTCGTTGCGACTCTGCGATAGCAGCACGCCGAGCAAACGGGGGTGTGGCCATCGGCTTCTATCCTTCAATCAGTCATCGCCAGTATCATCCATCCTTGCCTAATCTGCCAGAGTATCTCATTATTACTCTGTACTTTCGCTCTCTTTACCTTACCATAGCCACCATCTATGTACACCCTGGACATCCAATCCCTATTCATTCTTTCAATATATATCCAATACCTTTAAATACTATATCATCATGGCCGACGTCAACATTCATAGCCGTCCGGATAATCAAAAACAACGTTTCTTTGATTATATCACTACTCATACCACAGGCAATATTTTTCATATCCCCAAGCCCACTCGACCTATCACTGAAACCACACCAGACGTAGTAATTTCCTCTATCAACCTTTCACAACGGTGCACTCTTGAGGTACTAGATTCCATTGGTAGTGATCATCTTCCCATCAAGCTTCACATAGATCAACCACAGGCTCCTACTCCTCGAGAATTACCAGAACCTCGTCGTATTCCACGCTTCGACCAAGCAAACTGGGACGATTATCGTTCAACCATTACCGCGGACTTACCCCATATTGAGCCGCCTACTACAGAAGAGGATCTATATAATCGTATCTCCGACATCACCAGCTCTATCCGTCATGCTTCTGACCTCCACATACCAACCACTGCACTAACCAGGTATCAACCTCGCTTACCACCAAGCTACTTACCTCTAATACACCGTTCCCGTGAATTCTTCCGTGAGTTTCAGCGCACTGAGAACTTAGAAGCTCTTCGACATCATCGGAAGCTCCAGCGCACAGTCCGAAATTATGTCAAGGCATATAAACTCCGTAACTGGGTAAAGACTTGCAACACCTTAGCAGAAACTTCCCACCCAACTAAGTACTGGAAGCGTTTTAATATGCTAACGGGCAAGCTTACCCGAACGCCTTATCCATTGCTAATTAACGACTGTCCGCTACATACTGACGAAGAAAAAGCCAACGCTTTTGCCGACCACCTACAAACTACATTCACACCCTTTCCACCAGACTTTCCCCGGAGGCATCCTACTGACATCTTAAACTTATCAGCACCATATCTACAACCAAGTGAAACGCATATCCTCCCCGGTAATAATAATCTTACCGCTCCTATCTCTACTGCTGACATCTCATCTGTTGTAACTCGCAAAAAGAATACAGCTCCTGGTCTGGATCGGATAACGTACCGCCACATCAAAGAAGCACCTTACTGTCTTCTTATCCTTCTTTCTTATATATATATATATACGTTCATTCTCCGTACCGGCTACTTTCCCCCAGACTGGAAAACCTCCTCTACCCTCATGTTTCTAAAGCCTAACAAACCTCCAGCTTCTGTTGCATCCTACCGACCGATTCAACTAACCTCCGTATTTAGTAAAATCCTAGAACGCATCATTGTCATCAGACTTCATCTTTATCTTACTACCCATAATCTGTTACCTGTGCATCAGGCTGGTTTCCGACCTAATTTTAGCATCAATGACCAATTACTCAGACTCATAAATCTCATTACGAACCATTATAATACTGCACGTCCGTCTTGCTTCATTCTTTTCGATCTCGAAAAAGTTTTTGATAAAGTCTGGCACTTAGCTCTCATGTTTAAACTTCACCGCTTCCGGCTTCCACTCTCTTATCTCCGCTTCATCTTTCATTTTCTTTCTAACCGCCTCTCTTACGTAACCATCAATAGCTCTCTATCGCATCACTCTTATTCACTCTTGTGTACCTCACGGCTCCGCTCTTTCACCCCTTCTATACCTTTTGTTTGTAGCTGACATGCCGGCACTTCCTCTCAATGTGCACACTTTTCAATATGCCGATGACTGCTTTTCTCTGCACAGCCCGGACCATTCAACAGATTAATTCTTCTCTAAGTATAGCGATTGACTCCTTCCTTCGATGATGCAATACGTGGCGACTTCACATCAACTCCACTAAGACGCAGGCAATAGTTTTTATTCCACCTCGCAAGCGCTCTCGAATACAAAAAAAAAAAAAAAAATCCGAACCTTCTTAACATCAGTGTCGATGGCACACGAATTCAAACCGCCAAACAGGTTACTTACATAGGTCTCACTATAGATCATCACCTAACTTGGCGGCCATATTTGAAAGAAATCATTCGCAAGGCCTACAATCGACTAAATCTACTTAAACGTCTTATTGGCACCACCTGGGGATTACAGCCTAATACAGTCCTGAATACCTACAAGGTATTTTTACGTCCCATCTTGACGTACGGCCACCCTGCCTGGGTTAGTGCTTTGCCTTTTTTCTATGCCAAATTGAAAGTACTCGAACGCCATGCTTTCCGTTTAGCTTATCAAATCAAGCTCCCGAGTCCAACGCAGGAGTTGTATGACCGCATAACTTTTCCTACCATACTTCATCACATAGAAAAGTTAAGGCTCAAATTCATTACCACCCGATTTCAGTAAAGACATCCTTTACTTCTGGACACCATGGACATCGACCGCCACTACGATCTGGGATATAATTTCGTCACTTGCCCTCTATCTTTGCTCTTCTCCCTTTATCTGAAAACAATTCCACCTGACCACCCCGATCATTTTGTCGCTTCTGCCTACTCTTCCGACCATCTTCTCCATCACGTCTCGCCCACATATGTTGCACTGTGAACTCATCATACTAACAGGGCTTCACTCGTCTTCATCACTGTCCAGAGTAGCCCCTGGACAAGAAGATAACCAGCATTCGTGTTTTTAACAACTTGTTTGTGTTTGTCCTGTCAAGTGCACCTCATCATCATCTTTCCCAGCCCTAATGATTATGATCACAAGATCATAATGACCAAGTGGATACCATACTTGTATAATATAATGAAATAAAGATGAAATATAATAAAGTGGTATATATAAAATGATGCTCCAGTCTTCCTACATATCCCTTAGACCAGCTCCAATATCCTCTCTGCCCCAATAATTTCACCTCTCAACCCGGATAGAGGGCGTAACCCTCGCAAGGGAGCTAGCCTTCGGTTAGCAAAAAAAAAAACTTAGTGTTGTAGATGGTGTTACTGCGTAAGGCACCAAATATATAAACTTTTTTTTCGTTGCATCTCGAATAAGTTTTTACATCATCTCTCCACTACGAGGAAATCAGCTGTGTCCAACATGTAAGTCATCTGCGTACTGCGTGTAAATCCTCTCTGTCCTACAAGTAAATCATCTGGGCACTGCGTGTAAATAATCTGTGTCCCTCGGCATTTTTAAGCTACCTTTTTGTATCCAAATGGATACCCAGTCCCAGCACTTGGATACCCAGGCCCAGCAGTTTGGATACCCAGTGCACTTGATAAATCTTTAAATTACTGGAAGAGTACTTGAACAATAAAGGACCTATCCGGTTTCAATGATGTAAACAGACCTTTTGGGAGATGGCTGAAATTCAGCTTAAATGTGGAAAAGTATGCAGATTCTAATTTGAAAAGCTAATTGTCATAAAATGGATGGAACATACTCAAAAACAGCACGGAACATTAACATTAATGTCAATGGAAAATCTACGAAAAAAAAATCATCCACTTATCTCAAAAACCAAAACAGGGAGATGGCTGAAATTAAGCTCAAATGTAGAAGAGACTGCGTAGATTCTATATTCCTAAAGCAATTTGTCCTAAAATGGATGGAACATAGTCAAAAAAGCACGAAACTTAACATTAATGTCAGGGTAAAATCAATGGAAAACAAATATTTCCTCCACTTATCTCAAAAACCTAAAGAGGGAGATGGCTGAAAATTAGATTAAATATTGAACAGACTATGCAGATTCTACATTCAAAAACAGAAATTGTCCTCAAATGGATGGAACATAGTCAAAAAAGATCACGAAATATGGAAAAGTCAAGTCAATGGAAAATCAGTGAAAAAATGAAGTTGTCCAGATATTTCAAAAACTGTAATATGGAGTAAGACTATCCATGTCTTTGGATTGATTATTTTAACAAAAGAAACACTGACCAAAGCTTAAAACCCACTTTATTTTAAACTATAATTTGTAACGGTTTCGGATATCTAACATATCCTTCTTCAGAGACTATCGACAATAAATGAAAATACAGACATATATATCGTCATTGTTATGACAAAGTTTAAATTCTTTTAACAGACATATATATATAGTCATTGTTATACTATTTTTTCTTCTATTTGCTGAGGCCTTCAGCCAATCCCGTAAGTCTTCTTGTTCACTTTCCAACTAATCACGTTCCGCCATTTTTGGTTCTTATAAGGGCTTTTTTAAAATTCTCTTCTTGTCTATGCTATCCAAACTTCCTTGCCATAATTCATTAATAAGTAAGCCTCCTGTCCAGTTCATCAGTTTATCTCTTCCTACCTTCTTTATCCAATCTGCTTCTTTCTACTTCCTTATTATCATTCTTTTCTCCACCTCAAATACTTCCGTCTTATCCCAATTAATTCCGTGATTCGTCTCCTTAACATGTTTATATATGGCATTGATATCTTTCTTCCTCCTAACATCATCTTCATGTTGTTTTAATCTTCTTTTCACTCTTTTTCCTGTCCCTATGTATGACATATCGCAGTCCTCACACCATACCCTGTAGATGATTCCTTTTTCCTCTTCGTTAATCTTTTTAGTTCCTTTTCTATTCTTCTTCTTTATTGATCTTAATAAATTTTCTTCACTTTCTATAAGTTCTGACCCCTCCATTCTTCAATAAATTCTTCACTTTCTCCGTTTCTTCTCCCATACTTTCTATACCATGCCATTTTTCACTCTCATCCTCTTCATTCTTCTTTCTCCCTCCCTTCCTCTTCCTGCATTCTTCTTCCTTCTCTAACTCCTTCTTGCTGTAACCGTTCTTCTCTAATTGTCTGTAGAATTTCTGTATGCTCTCCTTCCTTCCTTCCTCTTCGTCCTCCAGCATTTCTATTCTTATTATCATATTTGTTATGAAATTTCTCTTTGTATTCCTATCCACGTCGCTCCTCTCATGCCAGTATATTCCCGCTGAGCACTCTTTCTGGTAACCAGCCCTTTTCCTTGTTTTATTATGGTCATGTCTAAAAAGTTTATTCTTCCATTTTCTTTCAACTCCATGTCCGGGCTTATGCCTTTTTCTTTATCTTTCACACTATCTTTGAAGTTCTCTAATTGTGTCCTAGTCCCTTTCCTCAAGCCTAGACAATCATGCACATATTACAAAACATGATCAAGTTCTTACCCCCTTCTTCTTTCATCTTTTTCTCCCATTTGTTCATAATTATTTCATAACAATGACTATATATATGACTAGTAAAGAATTTAAACTTTTTCATAACAATGACTATATATACAGTATATAACTGGTAAAGAATTTAAACTTTGTCATAATAATGACTATATATATATGTCTGTATTTTCATTAATTTCGATAGTGTCTGAGGAAGGATATACTAGATATCCGAAACCGTTACAAATTATAATTTAAAATAAAGTGTGTTTTAAGCTTTGGTCAGCGTTTCTTTTGTTAAAATGTAATAAGGAGATGGCTAATAGAAAGCTTATTACAAACACATAGTGGAGAGCTTATAAATGATGTATAGCACATAGAGTAGATATGGATAGAACATTGTCAAAAGTCAAGTATTTGAGTAAAATCAATAATAATGATAAAGTATATGTATCTTCTTCAAATTACCTAGGTCACTCCACGCGGAGGTTACGTGCTTGAAATATCTCACATCTTGATGTGGAATCTCCAGACTCGATTTAGCACGCAACGAGTCTTTTGACCTGATAACGTGACGAGTCCTTTGGTGCTTATGGCAAACCGAATAGGCTCTTAGTTGAATTACTTGGTTCGTTTTCCAGAGATTCCCAATTCGCCCAATTCCAGTCTTCTCAAAGATTGTTCTCTTTAACGTATCCGGTCTAAACATTTTCTGGCAACCAAACATTTCATGTCTGCTATGGGTAATATCGATAATTGAGATTTGTTCAGACAATTTTTTTTTTGACATAATTAATAGATGGCACAAACTTGTAAGAAAGTAAGAGATTGTCCATTAAGTACAAAGCGCTATTTTTAACAATTTTTGACTCTCTTTGTTGCACAGTTACCTTCAGTGGCGGGCAGGCTGAGCTTCAAAATTTTAGGATTTCTATAGGAAACGAATCAAATGTTACTGATAATCTTCAAGCTCCTTCTCCCAAAATTTTGGGATTTATATACACGAAATATTCCTAGGAGAAGCCCCTACCAAAATATCTTTATAAATCTGTCGCTGTTAGCTTTGTGCCCATCCCCCTTTTCCCGTACACTCAGATACTAGAATCTATAATACTGAGTCACTGTATACTTTTCCGTTTTAATTTCAGCGCGAGTTTTCTTAAATATTGCCAGAAAAAATCCTTTTCTTTGGTAGTCAGTCAGTGCCATTTATTCGGTGATAGTAGATCATGTTTAAATTCAGTAGGTAATACAGGTATTAAGACTGCTAGTGATATTAACGGCTCCGTTAAACCTATGGTAGCTAGATGAGAAACTTACTCCATTATATTCTAAACACGTAAGAAACCAAACAATGCAATTGAAGTGTGAAAATAATACTAGAAATTAACCAGTTGCAAGTGGAATAACACGCTTGAAAACAGGAGAGATTTAAACCATAAAGACAAAATTTTGATTACATTGTTTCTTAAAAAATAAAATATTGGTAGTAAAATTTAGTATTGAATACATAGCCTACGTATACACCTAAAATGATTTCGTTAGGGAAATGTTTAGTCAGGTTCACATATTGTGATTTCTTTGTTGAGTGGTTTGTGTCTTGTATTGTGTGTTTTTTGTCCTCTCCATCTCTATTAGTTGCGTTTCTTTATCCTTGTCCTGTCTATGTCCAACTTAAAAATATGGATGTAAATAAATAAATCAGGGAAAATACCCAATCATGATAGCACAGTATGGTTTTATCTTTAAATACCGACCTAAGGGCGGATCTGAGCCAAAATGTTAAAAAAAACAAAAAAAACATGTCCGCTCCTGTATTAATGGTGATTTGTTAAATCGGAAATGAAACGCCTAGCAGAAGTCTGACAAATACGTCATTTTGTATGTCATTATTTCAAAAGTGTACATTATACAAAACAATTGCGCTTTAAAAACTCTGTGCGTTTGAATTTTGCTGTGTGTGTGGAAAGGGTCATTTTGCCTGGATACCCAGTAGCGATTTCTTAAAAAATGCACTGCCTCTAAACAATACGTTCTCTAGAAAATTTGAAAGGTATAGCTGTGAAGAAAATAAATGGGCATTTTCTTAGTGCGACCGGAAACGGAAGTAACCAAATTCTGAAGAAAATTCATTCTTTCATTTTTTTTTTCAAAATTTCAGTTTGGAATAGTTTTTTTTTTCGTTGCGCTAAATTCAGTTTGGGAGTGTATTGAAAGTATTTTATTTTGTTTGGTAGGGCCATTACAGACCTAATTTTAAGATTTCCATAGTCCTTATTGCCAATTCCACTGAGAGGTCGACTTTCAGTGTCGGTAGTTTGTGGTTTGCAACCTTTTCCTCAAAGGGACGCGGATGACGAACTGCAGATCTGGATGCCGGGCTGCGAGTTGAGATGGAAGAGGATCTGAAATCATATTCTTTGTGGATAAACTTGAGTTCTATTTTCCGGAGACAACTGGCTTGGTGAATGGGTCAGTGATTGTTGGAGGCACGCCTGCACGGGCCCTGTAGGTTCGCGGCCACCAGTCAGTGATATATTTGCACAGTCCAGGGTTCAAAGGAAAGTGAACATCATATACAAAAAACACATACATACATTTTATTTTATTTATAATATATATATATATTTGTAAAAAGTATGTAAGGTCAAACGTCACTGTAAGGGAATTGGTCGACGTAAGAGTAACACTCAAGGTCAAAAGTCAATTTGGCTGTCGTGAAAAATAGTTGTTTATTTCTTACAAATTAATTTCGAAAAATCTATTAAAAGATCGATCAAGTAAAATGAAAATTGTTTTATTAAAGGAATACAAACCACATTGACAACAAGGTACAGTCGTGTCCAAACAATTTATTATGTCATTCTGCAAGTACTAGTATTGTGGAGTATCCAGTCCCTTCTCCAATATCCAGTCATAATTCTTCATATTCGCTATACCTGGGTGTTAAGAAAAAAAAATTTAAAATACACGAACATTACAAGTTACTTCACGAAAACTTAAAATAATTTAAATGAACTAGTCGCTAATATAAAATGAGATCAATTGAACCGTTGAGATGCCAAACGAATTAACTCCATCTAACGATATTTTTCAGTAGAGAACATTTTAGTAACTTAGATACAATGGGCCTTATGCAGAGTCGTTCTGACGCGTGATTAGAGCCATACTAAAGAGTTCGATTAACATATGTTTCCTTCTGTAGTCAGGCCTTTAGTATGACGCTAATCATACTTCAAAACGACTGTGCATAAAGTAGAATGTATTTAAATGAGAGTGATCAGAATGTTTACGCCTTATTATTACACTATGGAGTTAATCGATTTTCCCTCTAGAAAGAATGTATCTTTTCCAAGTCAAAAATGTGTAGAACAACAAACAACAACAACAACAAATGGGAGTTAATCGGTTTGGCTTCTGAACGCATCAACTAATATAAAAAACTATTAGGAATATTAGTTCAATACTTTGACTTCATATTGGTTATTGATAGCTTCTATAAATTATGTTCACTGAAAATAAAGGGGCTGACGAACATGAAATCTTTTCTGTGCTAATTGTAATTGCAGATTTTGAAATTCATAATTAATAAAAAGTTTGTTCCATTAGGATATTGGTTCCCAACCTCTTTTGACTGGCGACACATTTTACTGAAAACCCACGCCATCGTCACATAGTTGTTTGATTCTTTATTAATAATAATAACAATGTAAGATTATGTTTCTATAAAGTAGTGCTGTGTAGTACTGAGCATTGTTGGTGCGTTCACTGATCAGTCTGTCTCAAATTTGATTTTAACTTAAGTATTAAATGCTTCATCAGTTTTTAGATCCTATTTCTAAAATTGGGCGACACAACCTATAGGACTGTTTAGTATCAGAGATGGCATTACCAGAGGCGGATCTAGAAGATAAAAACTGGGGGGACAACCAGAACCCAGACTATGATAGGGATATCATGAGTTTAGTATAAACTTTCAAAAATATATAAATAATAAATAGCTTCTATTATTTTGGTCACTCAAAAAACTTGGGGGCCTATTCCCCCCGCCTTCGAGCTAGATCTGCCTCTGGGCATTACTAATGTATTTGCAGTGCAGAAACTATGAACGAAGATAAAAGGCAGGAAATTTTCGTGCTTAAATTGAATAACGAATTGTGCCATATTGCAAAGCTACTAGCTACTGGATATCTTTACACATGAGATATCAATACCAAGAAACTCATTCTTTCAATATACTGGACTTTCTGGACTTCTGGAAAGACATCTATTACGCCATATTACAGTGGTATATATATATATATATATATATATATATATATATATATATGTGTGTGTGTGTGTGTGTGTGTGTGTGTGTATGGATTGAAAAATACGAAGTGCTAGATCACCATGACAACAAGAAATATGAATCTGGCGCCTAGCTAATTTAAGGCCAAACCATGTACGCCTATGTATCAAGTTGGTCGCCATTGGCCACTAAATATTTCAGTTTGGCGATAGACATTTTCATAAATTAGGCCTTGCGAGATCTTGCAACAAAACTCTATGATCCTGCTACTGGATTCAGACTTCAGATTTCGTGTCGTGCCTATAGTATATAGCAAAGCATTATATACTGTAGAAGTCATTACATATACCGGCTTGTAAAGGTCAGAAATATCGCGTTTGAATCGAATAACTGACCACGCACAGGGTCAATTAGCACACTCTCACACCCAAGATTATACTTCAGCTGCCCTTCCCTCAAAGAAAATATAGTTGTGTTGTAAATTGCAATGACCAAATGGTAGTCGCAGTGATTCTGCATTTAATCGCGGCTACAGAATATTTCATTGTTGAATGCACGTTTATAGGCTGGATCACTCTAAAAGATAACAATGTATTATAATATGTAATGCAGAAACATCCACACAGGACATTTCTAGTCAATAGATCAATTTATTTTGTAATATAGAATGTGGAAGAGAGGGAGTAAAGTATGTGGCCCTTGGGTCCAATCTAATAAACCTAGGTGCTAATTCAAGCTTGACTACTATCTTTGGCACTAATGTGCACCATTTGGCTGGCTAGAATAATATCCTTTTCAGTTTTCTTTACATGGTATTGAGAATCGGACGAAATTTGCTAACAGATACAGAGAAGTTGTATTAGACTTCCTTTCTCTACAGTTCATAAAGATGGCCGACTAAATGGAGCTCTATCTATTCGGTGATGTGTGGTTAGCCAATCACCATACGTCATTATTCTTGACTCTCTGGACCGAAGTTTGATAGCTCTTAATTCAGACAGGTGCCCAATTGCCTCATGATCCTGAATCATCACATGATAGTTTTAGTGACCCTCTTCTCATTTACACCAATAGCACCAGTTTCAACATGGCCTCTTTCAAGATGGCGGATATTGTTTTTATAACTTTTAACAGATCATATCTACCATCTCGTATCCATGTATGCTCATTTAGTGTCGTTACAATGACCAGTTTTAAAGAAAAACGTGCATTTTCTCACCATCCTTAATGTACTGACGTTCGACTTTTGATCTTTCTCGAGCCTTAGTGTCATAATGTCTTGGACACTGCAGGTACTGTACATTTTGGCTTTGTAAGTTTCCCGAGGTACTCTCTCTTTATACAAAGTTTCATTACAATCGGGCTCTGATATATACCTAGGGTTCCTTGCAAGCTGGAGTTCAGTAATGTAAAAACTGTATATATTTAATTTAAACATACATTTTATTGTTTAGTGTTTTCAATTTGCAATCGAAGTTCGTAAATTTTGATAAATGTGGCACAGAGAAAGAGATCGAAAAGATGAGGGATACTTCTATATAATAATTGTTGAAATCTTACATAGGGTCAAATCTAGAGCTTCTAGGATTTTTTTTTTAAAACATAACTTATCCTTCTTTCTCTTTGTGATAAATTACAAGGGGAATACAGTCAGTGAACCGAATTCGGAAGCTCCCACCGTGCATAGTTATGGAACACAGCCTCTGTTGCCGACCCGAGCCTGTGTCTTTGCTTGGCCACCAAATATAGTGATGTTTATTCTTAGACGATGGGCCACTTGCCCACAAATTCGTTCAGATCCGGGCAGTAGTTACCGAGAAATAAAATACTACATACAACAAGAACCGAGCCAAACCTTCCACGAATTATAGCGATCTTTGTTCTTTAAACGATGGGCTATCTGCCCACCAAATTTCGATTTTATTCAGCCAGTAGTTACCAAGAAGTAAATTACAACATATAAGGCAAGTCGAGACGAGCCTGTCACCGACCGAGCTAAAGAGTAAGTCCTAATATTGAGATCACAAATCGAACATACTGACCTTTCCACTTTCAATATCAATACACTAAGAGGGGGTGGTTGAACCGGAGTGAGTCCGCCTGGTTACGCCACTGCCATAGTGTAATAATAATGAAATATGACCAAAATCGTTTTGATGAAAATATTATATTATAGGTTATGCTATATTGTAGAGTTCTTCAATAGATCATTCATGAAATACTAAAAAGTTCATTAAAATCATTTTCAAGAAACTCGGCCTCAAAAGAAATATAGAAAATACAGCATATGGCATTAAAATCGAATAATTTTTATTGAATGTAAACTGAGAAAAGACTTTTATCAAACTATTTATCTGCGTAAATTTGCCAATCAGCAGTGGCGAATTTACGATTTTGTTTCGTAAGGGGGGGGGAGGGTCTTTGCGAACTTTATTCCTGGAAATGTGAAAATTCTGCAAGATATTTCACTTAATTTAATATTGAAAATAAAATTTCGGTGGGGGGCTTCAGCCCGGAAGCCCCCTTAAATAAACCACTGCCCTTCACGGTGTATTGCTCCCCTCCCTTATCCTCTTATTCTTGACCATAGGACTATTTACTCAAGGTATAAAGAAGGAACATGTTAAGTTTAAGTTAAAATTAGATTAATTTTACAAAAGTTACCCTTGCTATTTATATAGTATGTTCAATATTAAAGACTTCTTTAAGTTCGTTTCAATAATAGGCATTGTATATTTTCCTGTCAAAGGCTTTTACTATTATTATTATTCAGTAAGTAAAACAAACTTTTGTACGAAAAGAAATATCAATATTACATATGGCCTCTAGCAATAGAAAATACAAGCATTTTGCATAACGAACTTCTGAAAACATACCGGTACATATCCACACACAATAATCGTGTAAAAACATTGAAGCTTTCGTAAGTTTATTGTGAGATGGCAGGGAGAACAATTCTCACTTTTAAAGAAGTTCCTTTTCTTTAAAACGGATTCAAAAGTAAATTATACATATTATTTGCACAGAAATAACCACATGACATTACTCTCTTTCAGAAGTGGACAAGCTTTTGCTTGCGCTCACATCTGCAATAATGGTTTCAAGTTCTTGCAGTATTTTGAGGTTGGTTCTCTGTCAAAATAATCGACGTTCCGATCCTATTGACTTTTGTCTTCTGTTCTTTATGTTCATTCTTATTCTTTTTGAATAGGTTCTAGGCCCCAGAACCTTATTAAATAAATAATATTTTCGGCAGTTATTTGTTCAAGTTCTTGTAGTAGGCCTATGCCTATTTTGAGGTTGGTGATCTGACAAAACAATCGACATTCTGGTTCTACTGACTTTCATGTTCTTTTCTTTATGTTCATTCTTATTCTTTTTGAATAGGTTCTAAGCCTCGAAACCTTATTAAATAAATAATATTTTCGGAAATTATTTTTTCAAGTTCTTGTATTTTGAGGTTGGTAATCTGACATTCTGTTTCTATTAACTTTGACGTTCTGTTCTTTACGCTCATTCTTATTGTTTTTGAATAGGTAGTAAGCCCCGCAAACTTATTAACTAAGTATAATTCTCGGCAATATTTTTTTAAGTTCTTGTAGTATTTTGAGGTTGGTTCTCTGACAAAACAATCGACATTGTGGTTCTACTGACTTTGATGTTCTTTTCTTTATGTTCATTCTTATTCTTTTTGAATAGTTTATAAGCCCCGGAACCTTATTATGTAAGTTATAACACTTACTACTGTAACCCTATGTTCTATGGAAACCGGAGGTTCAATCAATACCGCGTTCGCAAAAGCTCGCCACAGAATTATATCCTTAGCTAACTGCATCCAGTTTCTACTTTGTATTCCTATCTTTGCGAGATCCATCTTAATATTGTCCTTGTATATTTTAAGCTTCAGATTCCTCGACCGAGTTCGCGACGACAAGAGATTTTGAACGGAATAGTAACATGAATTCCCTGGTTTTAGTCGACATTTAATTTCTTCGTGGATATGATTTTCTTCTGTTAATACTGATCCTAGATATTTGAAACTATCCACTTTATCAAAAGTATTATTTAATACTTTAACGCATCCATAATTTGCCGTATTACGGTCCCGACGCACTTCCATGTATTTAGTTTTCTCTGCATTTACTTCTAAACCCATGTCCCTGCAAGCGTTTAATAAGATGTCTGCATTTCTTTCTATTGTTCTCCTATCATTCCCTATTAAATTTACATAATCAGCATATGCCATAACCTGGTGAATACCGATCTACTCTAGGCCCTTTTTCCTATCTTTGATTTTCCTTATAGCGCATTCAAGAACAAAGTTGGATAATAATGGCGACAACGCATCTCCTGGTTCCGGATATTTTCGACGTGAAAGCTCGTGGACAAAAATTTTCCCAACCGGACTTTACTTTGGGATTCATTTAAACATATCTTACTTAATCTAATTAGCTTTCTCGGTATTCCAATTTCTGTAAGGACGTTGTATAATGTTTCTCTCCTAACCGAGTCGTACGCCTTTCTAAAATCAAGAAATAGTTGATGTACAAGGATATTGTATTCCCACTTTTTTCGAGTATTTGGCGAATGGTAAATATATGGTCGATAGTTGATCGATTTCGTCTAAATCCGCACTGATAATCTCCAATAATTTCATCTGCGTATGTGATAAATCTTACTAATAGAATATCTGAAAGGATTTTATAGGATGTTGACAGAAGAGAAATGCCTCGATAATTATTATAGTCAGTTTTGTTGTCTTTCTTGTGAATTGGAACAATGATTGATTCTTTCCGCTGTTGTAATTCTTCCTTGTTCCAGATAAGGATAATGAATTTGTGTATCTTGTTCCACAATTTTTCGCCTCCAGCTAAAATCAACTCAGCCGCAATTTCATCTACACCCGGAGATATGTGTTTCTTTAATTTCTTTATAGCGGTTTCTACTTCTATTCGGTTGGGTTCTAGAATATACGGTTCTGCGGTGTGTATCTCCTTTTCTCCACGCACACTAGTTTTTGGTAGCGTGTTAAGCAAATCGTCAAAGAAATCTTTCCATCTATTTAAGATGCTATCCGTATCAGTGAGAACTCTATCATCAGATTTCTTTAATATCTGATAGCCGTTGGTAGCACGAGCTCTATAGCAATTCCTAAATTCGCTGATCCCCTTATACATGTCCCGGATGTTTTTATTTTTACTATTATCTTCAAGTTCCTTAATTTTAGCTTTCAGAGATCGCCTTTCTTTGTTCTAAAAGTTTTGGAATTTTCCTGCCTGTTATCTGCGAAATTTTGTGTAGTTATTTCATTCGGATTTTGTAGCCAGCCTAACTTTGCCTGTTTTTTCTTGTTTGTTAGTTTAATGCATTCCTGGTCAAACCATGGTTTGTTCCTACGTATTTCCGTGTGTCCCAATTTTTCTTTTGCTGAAATTTTAATGCTATCTCTAATTTCAATCCAGTTATCCTCAACACTATTGTACGCCGAATCTTCTAAAGCCGAGAATGTATTCGAAACCTTAATCTCCTATTCCCCTCTTACATGGCTCTGTTCTAATTTCTTTAAATTGAATCTCTCCGTTTTCTAATGACGAATATTATCTTTATTCAACGGTAATCTCTCTTGTATTATCGCTGCTACCAGGTAGTGATCAGTGTGACAATCAGCCTCCCTAAACGATCGGACATCAATTATGCTACATGGCCTTCTTCTATCGCGATCAATTTGATTATGTGTTTTACCGTCTGGTGATGTCCAAGTGATGTCCAAATATTAACTAAGTTATATTTCGGCAATTATGTTTTCAAGTTCTTGTATTATTTTGCGGTTGGTTCTCTGACAAAACAATCGACGTTCCGGTTCTATTGACTTCCATGTTGTGTTTTTTATTCTTATTCCTATTCTTTTTGAATAGGTTCCAAACCTCGAAACATTATTAAATAAATAATATTTTCGGTAATTATTTTTTCAAGTTCTTGTATTAAGCCTATGCCTATTTTGGGGTTGGTGATCTGACATTCTGGTTTTATTAACTTTGATGTTCTTTCTTTATGCTCATTCTTATTGTTTTTGAATAGGTAGTAAGCCCCGCAAACTTATTAACTAAGTATAATTCTCGGCAATATTTTTTTAAGTTCTTGTAGTATTTTGAGGTTGGTTCTCTGACAAAACAATCGACATTGTGGTTCTACTGACTTTGATGTTCTTTTCTTTATGTTCATTCTTATTCTTTTTGAATAGTTTATAAGACTCGGAACCTTATTAACTAAATAATAACACTAACTAACTCTACGGTATATGGAAAACTTCAGAAAAGCTCTCCACTGACTTCTATCCTTAGCTAATTGGATCCAGTTTCTACCTTGTATTCCTATTTCTGCCAGATCCATATTAATATTGTCCTCCCATCTGCGCCTAGGTCTTCCTAATGGTCGTTTTCCGATTAGTTTTCCAGTCAAGACTTTGATAGCGTTTCTACTTTCTTCCATTCTAGCTACATGACCTGCCCACCTAAGCCTCCTAAACTTGACGACCCTAACAATGTTTGGTAAACCGTATAAATCATGTAGTTCCTCGTTATGAAGTATCCGCCATTCCCCATTCCCATTCCCCTTGGGTACGAATATTCGTCTCAGGATCTTGTTCTCAAATACTTTCAGTCTATGTTCTTCCCTCAGAGAAAGCGACCATGTTTCGCAACCATACAGACCAACAGGCATGATTGTCGTTTTGTATATTTTAAGCTTCTTATCCCTCGACCGTATTCGCGACGACAAGAGATTTTGAACGGAATAGTAACACGAATTCCTTGCTTTTAGTCAACATTTAATTTCTTCGTGAAAATGATTTTCCTCTGTTGATACTGATCCTAGATATATGAAACTGTCCATTTTATCAAAAGTATTATTTAGCATTTTAACGCATCCATAATTTGCCGTATTACGGTCCCGACGCACTTCCATGTATTTAGTTTTGTCTGCATTTACTTTTAAACCCATGTCCCTGCAAGCGTTTAATAAGATCTCTGTATTTCTATCTATTGTTCTCCTATTATCCCCTATTAAATTTACATCATCAGCATATGCCATAGCCTTTTGAATACCGTTCTACTGGAGGCCCGGGTTTCTATCTTTGATTTTCCTTATAGCGTATTCCAGAACAAAGTTGAATAATAATGGCGACAACGTCTCTCCTTGTTTCAGGCCATTTTCGACGTGAAAGCTCGTGGACAAAAAATTTCCTACCCGGACTTTACTTTGGGATTCATTTAAACATATCTTGATTAATCTAATTAGCTTTCTTGGTATTCCAAGTTCTGTAAGAACGTTGTATAATGTTTCTCTCCTAACCGAGTCGTACGCGTTTCTAAAATCAAGAAATAGTTGATGTACCGGGATATTGTATTCTCACTTTTTTCGAGTATTTGGCGAGTGGTAAATATTTGGTTGATAGTGGATCCATGTCGTCTAAATCCGCACTGATAATCTCCAATAATTTCATCTGCGTATGGGGTAAATCTTGCTAATAGAATATTTGAAATGATTTTATAGGATGTTGACAGAAGAGAAATGCCTCGATAATTATTACAGTCAGTTTTGTCGCCTTTCTTGTGAATTGGAAGAATGATTGATTTAATTCCGCTGTTGTGGTAATTCTTCCTTGTTCCAGATAAGGATAATGAGTTTGTGTATCTTGTTCCACAATTTTTCGCCTCCAGCTAAAATCAACTCCGCCGGAATTTCATCTACACCCGGAGATTTGTGTTTCTTTAGTCTCTTTATAGCGGTTTCTACTTCTATTCAGTTGGGTTCTGGAATATACGGTTCTGCGGTGTGTATCTCCTTTTCTCCACGCACACTAGTTTTTGGTAGCGTGTTAAGCAAATCGTCAAAGATATCTTTCCATCCATTTAAGATGCTATCCGTATCAGTGAGAACTGTACCGTCAGATTTCTTTAATATATAAGCTTGAGGTTGATAGCCATTCTTAAACTCGCTGATCCCCTTATACATGTCCCGGATGTTTTTATTTTTACTGTTATCTTCAAGTTCCTTAATTTTAGCTTTCAAAAAATCAGGATTCTTTGTTCTAAACGTTTTGGAAGTTTCCCGCCTGATATCTGCGAAATTTTGTGTAGTTATTTCATTCGGATTTTGTAGCCAGCGTAATTGTTCCTGTTTTCTCTTGTTTGTTAGTTTAATGCATTCCTGGTCAAACCATGGTTTGTTCCTAAGTATTTCCGCGTGTCCCAATTTTTCTTTTGCTGAAATTTAAATGCTATCTCTAATTTCAATCTAGTTATTCTCAACACTAGTGGACTCCGTATCTTCTAAAGACGAGAATGTATTCGGAACTTCATTGAATCTCTTCGTTTTCGGATAATGAGTATTACCTTTATTCAACGATAATTTTCCTCGTATTATCGCTGCTACCAGGTAGTGATCAGTGTCACAATCAGCCTCTCTAAACGACCGGACATCAATTATGCTGAATTGCCTTCTTCTATCTACTAAAACGTGATCAATTTTTATTATGTGCTTTTCCGTCTGGAGATGTCCAAGTGATGTCCAAATATTAACTAAGTAATATTTCGGCAATTATTTTTTCAAGTTCTTTTATTATTTTGAGGTTGGTTCTCTGAGAATAGAATCGACGTTCTGGTTATATTCACATTGATGTTCTCTTTATATGTTTTTTTTATTCTTTTTGAATAGGTTGTAAGCCCCGGAACCGCATTAACTACGTAATATTTTTGGCATTTTTTTAAGTTCTTGTATTATTTTGAGGTTGGTTCTCCGACAAAACATCGACGTTCTGCTTCTATTGACTTCGATGTTCTCTTTTTATGCTCATTCGTTTTCTTTTTGAATAGGTTCTAAGCCTCGAAACCTTATTAAATAAATAATATTTTCGGAATTTTTTTTTCAAGTTCTTGTAATAGGCCTATGTCTATTTTGAGGTTGGTAATCTGCCATTCTGTTTCTATTAACTTTGATGTTCTGTTCTTTACGCTCATTCTTATTGTTTTTGAATAGGTAGTAAGCCCCGCAAACTTATAAACTAAGTAAAATTTTCGGGAATATTTTTTGAAGTTCTTGTAGTATTCTGAGGTTGGTTCTCTGACAAAACAATCGACATTGTGGTTCCACTGACTTTGATGTTCTTTTCTTTATGTTCATTCTTATTCTTTTTGAATAGTTTATAAGCTCCGGAACCTTTTTATCTAGGTAATAACATTAACTACTGTAACCCTATGGTCTATGGAACTCGGAGGTTCAATGCCGCGTTCACAAAAGCTCTCAATTTGATTATGTGTTTTACCGGCTGGTGATGTCCAAGTGATGTCCAAATATTAACTAAGCAATATTTCCGGAAATTATTTTTTCAAGTTCTTGTATTATTTTGAGGTTGGTTCCTTGACAAAACAATCGACGTTCTGGTTCCATTGACTTTGATGTTCTGTTTTTATGTTTATTTTTATTCGTTTTGAATAGGTTGTAAGCCCCGGAACCGTATTAATTAAGTAATATTTTTGGCATTTTTTAAGTTCTTGTATTATTTTGAGGTTGGTTCTCTGACAAAACATCGACGTTCTGCTTCTATTGACTTCGATGTTCTTTTCTTTATGCTCATTCTCATTCGCTTTGAATAGGTTCTAAACCCCGGGTCCTTATTAACTATGTAATATTTTCAGCAATGGGTGCCGCGGTGGCTCAGTGTTAGAGTGTTTATATTTGGTGCTTGGGGTCCCGGGTTCGATCCCACCCCTCGCCAAGTGAACTTTGTGGTAAACAAACACCGTGTGCGTGGGTTTTCTTGGGGTTCTCCCGTTTCCTCCTATTTTATTCATCCCACCATTTCATTCATTACTCATCATCACCGTCTCCTTTAGCCTAACCGGCATAAACATGGGACGTAAAACTCAAAGATTTGATTTGATTTCATTTTTTTATTTTCGGCAATTATTTTTTTAAAGTTCTTGTAGTGTTTTGAGGTTAGTTCTGTGAGAAAATAATGGATGTTCTTGTTCTATTGACATTTATGTTTTGTTCTTTATGCTCATTCATATTCTTTCTAAAGAGATTCTAAGCCCCGCAAACTTGTTAACTAAGTAAAATTTGGCAATTATTTTTTCAAGTTTTTGTAGTGTGCCTATTTTGAGGTTTGTTCTCTGACAAAAATTCTACATTCTGGTTCTATTGACTTTGATGTTGTGTTCTTTATGCTCATTCTTATTTTTTTTGAATAGTTTAGAGCCCCGGAACCTTATTAGCTAAGTAATATTTTCGGCAATTATTTTTTAATGTTCTTGTAGTATTTTGATATTTGTTCTCTTACAAAACAATCGACGTTCTGGTTCTACTGATTTTGATATTACGTTCTTTATGCTCATTTTTATTCTTTTTGAATATGTTCTAAGCCCTTAACCTTATTAACTAAGTAATATTTTCGGCAATCATCTTTTCAGTTTCCTGTAGTATTTTGAGTTGGTTCTCTGATAAATCAATCGACGTTCTGATTCTATTGACTTTGATGTTCTGTTCTTTATGCTCAAGCTTATTCTTTTTGAATAGTTTGTAAGCCCCGGAACCTTATTAACTATGTAATATTTTCGGCACTTTGACAAAATAATCGACGTTCTGATTCTATTGACTTTAATGTTATGTTCTTTATGCTCATTCTTATTCGTTTTGAATAGGTTGTAAGCCCCGGAATCTTATTAGCTAAGTAATATTTTCGGCAATTATTTTTTAAAGTTCTTGTAGTACTTTGAGGTTGGTTCTCTGAGAATACAATCGACGTTCTGGTTCTATTGACTTTGATGTTCTGTTTTTTTTTTGTTTTGTTTTTTTTTTTATTCGTTTTGAATAGGTTGTAAGCCCCAGAACCTTATTAGCTAAGTAATATTTTAGGCAAATATTTTTTGAAGTTCTTGTAGTATTTTGAGGTTGGTTCTCTGACAAAACAATCGACATTCTGATTCTATTGACTTTAATGTTCTGTTCTTTATGCTCATTCTTATTCGTTTTGAATAGGTTGTAAGCCCCGGAATCTTATTAGCTAAGTAATATTTTCGGCAATTATTTTTTAAAGTTCTTGTAGTACTTTGAGGTTGGTTCTCTGATAATACAATCGACGTTCTGGTTCTATTGACTTTAATGTTCTGTTTTTTTTTTTGTTTTGTTTTTTTTTATTCGTTTTGAATAGGTTGTAAGCCCCAGAACCTTATTAGCTAAGTAATATTTTAGGCAAATATTTTTTGAAGTTCTTGTAGTATTTTGAGGTTGGTTCTCTGACAAAACAATCGACATTCTGATTCTATTGACTTTAATGTTCTGTTCTTTATGCTCATTCTTATTCGTTTTGAATAGGTTGTAAGCCCCGGAACCTTATAAACTAAGTAATATTTTCGGCAATTATTTTTTTCAAGTTCTTGTAGTATTTTGAGGTTGGTTCTCTGACAAAACAATCGACATTCTGGTTCTATTGACTTTAATGTTCTGTTTTTTTTTGTTTATTTTTATTCTTTTTGAATAGGTTCTAAGCCTCGATACCTTATTAAATAAATAATATATTCGGCAAATATTTTTTCAAGTTCTTGTAGTAGGCCTATTTTAATTTTGGTCCTCTGACAAAGCAATCGACATTGTGGTTCTATTGACTGAATGTTCTGTTCTTTATGCTCATTCTTATTCTTTTTGAAGATGTTGTGAGCCCCGGAACTTTATTAACTAAGTAATATTTTCGGCAATTATTTTTTCAAGTTGTTGTAATATTTTGAATTTGGTTTTCTGACAAAATAATTGACGTTCCGGTTCTATTGATTTTGACTTTTGTGTTGCTTTCTATCGTTCGTATTCTTTTTGAATAAGTTCTGAGGGCTGGAACTTGATTAATTAATTAATGTTTTTGGAAGTTAACTTAGGAGTGAGGCAAATGGCGCGGCACAGCGCAGTGCTGTACCTATAACGTAAAAATTTAAAGGATAAAAAATATCGTATTTTGACTCGTTTTTGCTTGTAATTAGCTTCATACTAAGAGTTTGATTACCGCATGTTTCATGCCATAGTCAAGCCCTTGACATGATGCACAACCCATGTGAAAATATCCCAATTAAAATTATAACCTTTAAGCTTGCTACCTTTAATGTTTCATTTATAATTATAATTATCTATTCTATGATATTCAATGGCTGCCTCCTATGAAAATATATTGTTCAACACTTTGGTTACCAAGCCTAATGTGCAAGCTTCTGGTATTGGGCCGATTATTAGAAAATACAGATTATATATATTACTTCCAAATTTTCTTAGCTCTCAGCCCTAAATGAATAAGACATGAAACAAGAAGCAGAGATCGGGTGACTCCCAAGCATGGTTTGAATTTCTTTATGCCATCATCGATATATTCTTACACTGTTCAACTCTAAAAACTGATAAATATACGATGGATATATGCATGGGAGCCCTAATGCGGGCAGGGTGGGGCCCGGGCCCCCTCTTGGCTCACGAAAATGAATTAAATTTCCTAAGATTTTTTTTAATACAAATAAAAAAAATACCAAACGTAATATAGCAACCAGGGAGATGAGCTCCCTTCCTAGAAAATTTTCTTCGGGCACCCATGAACATGTTTTGTAATCGAATACGAATGATATTGGAGAGTAATTAGAAATCTTTGCCAGGTGATTTCTCTTTATCTATGTGATCTTTGTCTCCCTTGTTTATGAAAAAGAAGTCTTATATGTAGCATAACGTTAGTTTGTGGTTCTCATCATTAATTCAAATAAATTTTGATACGTCGACTAGTCTTCGTTTGAAGTATTTTTTAAATTCAATACCGAATTGATATGGGTACCAAATTACACTATTAATACGTTTCTTTGGATCTGCTGAATGTAAAATATGTGAACATGGTATTAAAATGAGCAAATTCAATAAACTTTTGCATGTATTGGAGCAAGGATTTTTAACCTCTGCATATACAGTTACGCACGATTATTTTGTCTTATAAGTCATTGATCACATCAGAAGAATAGCTAATTCATTTGCACCAATTTTTGAACTGTCATTTCGGAAGAGTGAGTATAGGCTAAAGGGAGAAAATTATCATTACGGTACCGTATTATATATTTTTCAACTGTTACACATAATAGCACAAAATTAAATATACGCTTTTTTGTTCTATATTATGCGCCTATATTTATTAACAAATTCATTATGAAAAATGCGAAAGCAAGTGAAACACACGAAGGATGGTACAAAACACTTTGTCTGCAGTAACGCGAGGGAGCATTTGTTCTTAAGTAATAAAAAGGCGTACTTTGTAATAACCAATTTCACTGTGATTTGATGATTGGATACCCTTTCTTCTCTAACCAAGTTGTGTTGACAATCTGGATTATAGTTACAATGCTTATACTGTTGGATCGGAAATTAGGCTGATGAGAAAATAAAATGCATTTTAACATCAAAACCGAGTTTTGACTCCACCATAGCCAGTCCCAAGCGCGTGTTTAGAAAGAAAGAAGGTCTCTTTTTGAAAAAACAACAACAACAAAAAAAAAAAAAACAGTTGTGATCGATTCATTAACAGAACGTTGTAGTTAAAAAAAAAAGTCTAACGAAAGCGCCCTGTGGCAAATTCTAAGGGCGCTGTAACATGGATCTCAGATGTTACACTCATGTAACAAGATCGTGCTATTGCAAACTTGTTTTTGCAACAAACAGGGTGGAAGGTAGCCTGTGCCACACAGACTTCATGATGAGGTATCATCATCAGAGCGGACAAGGAGCTGAGAGTAGAAGCAGTCGGTATAGGTAGAAGAATATACAAGAGGGTTCGGCCATATTACTTGAGGATGTAATTTTCCTCAGTTGGAAGCCCGAGGCGTCCGTTTCTAGACCAGAAGAATGTGAAAATTGGAAAAACTGGTGATATAATTCTTCAGGCTATTATTTCTAGATCACTACTAGACTCGTGACCGGTACAATTCCCGCTAGTAACTTTGATGATCTCTTTTGTATGTGAAGGGGGGCGCGGTGGCTCAGTGGTAGAGCGTTCACCTCTGGTGCTTGGGGTCCCGGGTTCGATCCCAGCCCCCGCCAAGTGAACTTTGTGGTGGACAAACATCGTGCTCGTGGGTTTTCTCGGGGTTCTCCCGTTTCCTCCCACTTTCTTCATTCCACCATTTCACTCATCTCTCATCATCACCGTCTCCTTTAGCCTAACCGGCATAACCGTGGGACGTAAAACTCAAAGATTTCATTTTTCTTTTGTATGTGACTATTATCAGCTCAAGATTGTTATACGTATGACATCCTGAGAAAAGTATGGTCACACTCCAAGTTAAGTGAATCCATAATTTCATTGGCATATTGCTGATGACATCACTGTAAAATTAAGTTGTTGAAAAGATATAGATGCTGATAGGCTTCCATAAAGAGGAAATCTAAGGAACACAGTATAGCACAGAAAATTCTATCACTGACCCAGTAATGTGTGATGTGCGAAGTCCAATGGGGCAGAAAGTTAATAAATTCCGGGAGTGTTGTATTGTCATGGGTACTTTCCGATGTATAATTCAGTTTTTGCATCATTGCTGAAAAGTGCTACAAACATGGATTTGTTCTTGTCTGGGGATGAATCATAAGCTCCACTGTGAAGGTCATAAAGTACGACGATACGTAGCCTGAAGGCAAACGAACTGTGTATCATTTACTAAGCCAAATTCAAAACTGATCCGTGAAGTTGACACTCTGTTGTTGCGCGAAATTAAGCCAGTGACGGCTTTACCATCTATCATGCCATTTACAAAATATGGTTTATAAGGAGGATGTTCATGCGGTGATATTTGCCATCTGATCCGGCCTGCGCTACCTGGATGGAGATTAGTGGAGATTGTAGTCATTGTAAATGAGGCATGAATGTATCTCGCCAATTGCGGAAAGGTTTGAGTTACTATACAAAGTCGACGCAAAAGGAACTAATTTCGTTCGTGAGGTCATTGCACCGAAAGTTATCCTGTTTCATGAGTATGGCTGATTTTGTTATTGGAGATCACGTTGCGAACAATGAAAATCATTTATGTGTATTACCAAGAACATGATTTGAAGGGTATGTATATACAATAACGAAATCCTCACACTGTTGTAAGTGAACACCAACCGAGTGGAACTGTGTCCCGATGAGGCGTAGTCACACTGTCAAATCATTGCTGGCACTCTACAGACAGATGGAAGCTAGGACATCGATTAGAACGATTCCCAGTGAAAAGTCACGAACCCAACCCAGTAGACTTCTTTGCATTAGGATTTATAAAATATAGTATTTCTTTTCGTAAGGTATGTATAGTTTCTGGCCTCTCAACAAGAATGGAATAAAAATGCTCATTTGTACACCTGCAAAATGTCTTCTATAGTTGAAAGTATCAGGAAGTCGTCAAGACTATTGATCGTCGCATAGAATATAACCAGTGGTGGATGAGTTTAATGTCGTAGATGAGTAAACAATTCAAAGTCGTATATGGAAGCCTATCAGCCTCTCTGTATTACCTAAAGTTAACAACATGTTAAATATCCATATCTTGACATTATAAAAACTACCAAGCCTTTTATTTTAAATATCTATTAGAAGAATATACAGATATTTTCAAAAAAACAGTCATTGAATACATATTTAAGTTGTATAAGAAGAATTTTCCAATCACAAAATATTTATTTACGAAGGGGATTAGGATTAAAATCAGTTTAAATCCTTATATCCTTGTACGTAGCAACTGAAGGAACAAACTTTTCATTCTAAGAATGCATTTTAATATAGTTCATTATTTTCATTTCTGTATATAAAAGTGTCTATTCTTAACATGGAAAAGACATTTTATGAACACAAATTCAAAATTAAAATATCATTGAAATGACCAGTTTTCTCCTTTAGAAATTGAATTTTCGAAAACACTAGAACACGTTTCTACTTATTTTTGTGTGTGTGTGTTTGTGTTTGGAGGAATTTAAATAAAAAGTTTCATCTCCGTAACTTGAGGGATTCTTTGACTCATAATTTTTGGCATATAATTTGATCCTTTTACTACCTTAGGATAAACGTAATCAAAATGAAGTAATAAAAAACCAGCTCATGTCTCGTCCTATGTTTACATCTATTATATAGCTATTATAAATCTATTATAACAGCTCAAAAAAATCTGAATTAAGGCTGTGTCCAACACTCGGAATGCGATAGGATTTCCCTATATAATAACATAGCATATTTCTTTCCAAAATTTTATGAAAACTATTTATTTTATACAGTTCAAAATTCGGCCAAATGTTTATTAGTATTAATATTGCATGTTTATTTTTACTTTTTCTTGCTAAGGTAATATTAGAGCGCACTAATTAAAAATTATTTTTCTTCCATTTAAAAGCTGTTTAAGATATTGGCTACATTTTGCAACAGTACAGAACAGCAGACAGGAAGCTAACCAGGTACATTTCTTTCATTCTCTGCCCTCGCTAGGTCACGTGTGTGAACTTAGGGTTGTCCGCGGAGAAAAAGAAACCGATGGAATGCAGATTGACAGCAGATAAGAGCAAAGTCTGTTTTCTTTCTCTTCATAGTGTAGATCGTAAAGATTTCTTTGATTCTACGTAAACATCTCCGCGAATAATTACCTGTACAGGAATATTGCAGCTAACAACGTGCGAAAGTTTCAGAAAATCTGTCTATGTTGTTTTCAAGTGAGGGAAGCCTGTTCATCTTATAAAATCAGTTTCGAACTGTAGAGCGTAAGGCAAACTCACTTATTTGTTGCATCAACTGACAAAAGTTTACATATAGATCAAAGAGAAGTCTTGGGAAAAACGGACGATATACTAAATGCTGGTACTTACTGTCTGTTAGGTATATTTATATTAAAATTGTCTATAAATCTAGAAATGAGTAAAAATAAAGAACGGTCCGTACGATTCTTTTCTCTGCGTTTTGAATGGCATCGAGAACCCAATTCTTTTCCTTTTTGTAAAAATCAAACTTGAGACTACAGGGGCCTATGTCTCAAAACTACTAGTCTTGTAATACTAGTGAAACTTCTCAAAATCAAATATTTTACACTTGTATATACTGTAAAAAAGCGGCAAATTAAAATTGTCAGCAATAGTACTTAGAAATGAATTTTACTATTATTCTAGTATTTTTACGTCAAAATATTTGATGGATTCTCAAAAAACATTACAAGACGAGTAGTTTTGAGAAATAGACCGCTGCTGTGTTAGACACACACACAACTGACGAGTAAATTTAAATGTATTAATTAATATTTATTTTAGAAAACAAAATGTCAGATGGAGCCGAAAGGCCATTTTATACCGAAACATTAATAACAAAGGCAAGGAAATGTGGAAATCAGGCAGAGCATATGTCGGAAGTACATCATTCTGGTGATATTCGCCTGGTGGGACAGAAGAAAATCGTGGCTGAACATTATTAATAATAAAAAATTGCTTCTTGATATCACTTATCGATTTAGCTCTATGGAGTTATGGATTTGATTTTAGTTTGATTTCAGCTTCGCGTACCCTTCAGCAGCGAGGCTATATGAGACATGGACCTACAGCGAGGGAATAAAAACCACACGAGTTCCCACCGGAAATCGAACCTGGGTCTCCCGCGCCAAAGACGCGTATGCTATCTACATAGGCTCGAGGGAACTCTATGGAGCTATAGGGATCAATATTGAAACTGGAAGAGTAAAAATATTTTACCATTTCCGGTTTCAGTGGAGAGAGATAGCTGAAGATGGTATTTTTCTTGAGATGCTCAATCGATTTTCGAAAACTGTCGCTATCTACTACCAATTTATTTTTATGGCGATCAATGTTAAGACCGAAAACGGTTTATTCCTACCACTGCTGATTTCAATACAGGATTAACGGAAGAAAGAAAAGCTTATTCTTGAGACGTTGTTTGAATTCCCGAACACTTCTCGAGCTCTCTGACAGTTTTTGCTCTATGAAAATCAATATTGAAACCGGAAATAGTAGTAAATTTCTACCACTTCCGGTTTTAATAATGATATAGGGGTATAGGTGGTAAATTTTTTTGACGTTGAATCAATTTCCGAAATCCTCTCGTCCCTAGTTATTTCCGTCTTTGACTTATGGCCATTAATGTTGAAACTGGTTGTGGTCGGGTTTTACCACTTACGGTTTAAATATACGGTTGTTGGAGGAGACGGACACGGAACCTTTTCTTGATGTACTGAATAAATTCCAGAAAATTGCTTCTCGATATATCTTATCGTCTTTGTTCTATGAAAATCAATATTGAAACTGGAAATAGTAGTAAATTTCTACCATTTCCGGTTTTGATAGAAAGATAGGGGTAGAAATGGCACATTTTCGAGAGATGTTCAATCAATTCCCTAAACTCGCTTGTCGCTAGCTATTATAGTTTTTGATTTATGACCCGTAAGTAGTCGATCTTTATCACTTCCGATTTATATATAAGATTGGCGGAGGAGATGGAACCTATTCTTATGACGTTAAATCTATTCCAGAAAATCCTTGTCAATATCTCTTACCGCTTTTGGTCTGATACCTGTCAACAGGCAGAGCCGTTCTATTAAACTTCCGATACTTATGCATAACATAGTTTGGAAGTATAATAAACACAGATAGAACAAATATTATTCATTAAATCTATTTTCGTGCAGATTAAGAATATGGGAATTTCAAGAATTCTTTTTGCATCAGTTATTATGCCCTGGAGAATAAAGGGGACCATGGTGGCTCAGTGGCAGAATGCTCACCTCTGGTGTATGAGGTCCCAGGTTCAAGTCATGCAAAAATGCACCAACATCTGCCAGCTAGTCACTACAAGCAAGAATGATATCTGCTTCATTCAGATAATGTTCCTCATGAGACGAGACGAGAAGTAAGGTTTTCTCGTCTCGTCTCCTAAATTTAATAGGTCTCGTCTCGTCTCGATCCTTGAAGACTTCTTTCGCTCTTGTCTCGAAATTTTATTGCTCCGTTTGGTTAATTTATGTTAAAAAATTTATGTCTTGTTTTTTCTTAATTTCAACTAGAAGTTTTCACAACCGTTCCGCGTCACGATTGTTCCACGAATAGTGTGATATAAGAACGTTTAAACCACATTTATTATTGTAGTAAATTGTGTAATGATTTGGATATTTTAAACGTAGATAAATGTTCTTCATTGCTTTTGTATCATCATTTGTGTTGCGCGTATGATGTGAAAACGTAATAATGAAATTATTTCTGTGGGTATTAGCCCGATAGCTCCTAAATACGCCACTGATCAAAACATATTTTTCATAATTTTTAGTCCATAAATACAAGTTACCCTTCATAATTTTACTAAATACGTATGTTCATTGCATTGTTCATATAGAACAATATCATGGTGATGGAACAAACTTTTTAGTGCTGTATCTCAGTTACATGAGTTACAAGTTATTTGCCTACAAAGTTCTTCGTTTCTGAGTTGACAGATTTTATCCGTAAATTTTCCAAAACAAGTGGCCACCTAATTCTTGTTCTGTCTCTCTATTTAATTAAATTATTTGGTGAGTGTGAAATGTAAAGATCTATTTTCGACGCTAGTGTTAATAAGCCGGGAACTAACTACTGATCTATCTTCCTTTTCCTCTTTTAAAAATTAATAAAATCACTTATGTTCTGTCTTGTAATTTATTTATAATAATAATTATTATTTTCAAAGTGTACAGTGAATATTTTAAATATATATTTTAAACATTCTATACAGAATAAATCGCTACTGCAAGGTTTGGTCCCGCGAGAGTTTAGATGCCTAAGTTTTATCCCGCGAGGATCTGGCCAGGCTAGATTTCATCCGGCAAGATTTTCTTTATGTGAGATTTTTGCCAGGCGAGATTGTGGGCCGTGAGATTTTGTTTGCGATGTTTCATCCGCAAATCATCAACAAATCTGGGTGGATATATGCACCAATATAGCTTTCTGTGGATATATTTTTATTGATTCCATGCAATTTGTGATCATTCCTTTTTGCGACAAGGCCATTACTTTTCATGTGTCGGCCAAATTTGATTGAGAGTTTGATAAGATTCCTCAGCGGAAAATAATAATTCCAGTTTGCGACCAACCGATAATTGGTTCTTTATAAAAATCACAGAGTAGAAGTGATACACATTACAGGTATTTTTCTCTAAAATTATGAAGTGTTATGAACTACGTAGGGAAAAAAAGAATAAACGTCTCTTTGTTCAAAGATGACGCAATTGTAGATTCCTAAGAAGTAACGTAACGTTGGTCAGGAAACTGAGTCAAAATACTATATAACACACACACACACACACACACACACACACACACACACATATATATATATATATATATATATATATATATATATATATATATATATATATATATATATATAATTCTGTAAATCACGTTTTCAGTCAAAAGTAAAAAATATTTCATTTGTTTACCTTTGGAATACCAATATCTGGTCTAAGTTATCTAGACCCTCAAAACTATTGTAATATTTATTTATTTATTTTGTATATTACTGTTACGCACACGCCTAAAATGCCATGATGTGTTCTTTCATTTTAGCAGATACTTCTTTTAAAGTTATGTTGTTTTTTTTTTAAAGTAACATTTCTTATTTTGGAATGGAAAATATTTATGATAAATCAGCGGCGTAGCGTAAGGGAACGCCGGTATGCCAGGCATCCACTGTTAATAAGAAAAAATATACGTATTTCATTATATATAAATTGTTTGCTTGTTATTATCACAATTATTCCCACCGCAATCTTCTGGATGCGCTCTCTCACCGTCTCGCCTTACTGTGACAAGCGGAACCTACGCATGCGCGTCATTCAGATGCACATTTTCTGTCTTTCCTCTTGTTGGACGCTATGTTCCTTGGGCTTCCAGGCCTACTGCAAACAACGGAGTTTTCGTCTGCTTTCTGTCGAATGCGCATGCCCAACTACTTCCTTTCACATCCCTGCAACTCTACATTTTGCTTTAGATATACGCTGGCATATTCAAGTATTTCCAACTCTATCTATTTTGAACTAAGCTATAGTTTCTGTACAGAACGTACGAGCGCTATCAAGGAGATAAAACAAAACAGAAATGGTTAGTTAGTTGTCTTTTTGAAGCAAGTCGGCTATGTAAATAATAGTATAAGAATAGTTATGCTTTAATCGTAATGAAATGCATCGTAATTGTAATCGTAATTAAAGGCAAATTATTAATCTTCTTCATAAATATACAGTATGTCCTGTGGCGTTGCCAGAAACTCTTTGAGGGAGCTCACACACACAAGCATAAACATAAAGCATTCTGTAGAATCACGGTCACCGATCTGGTAGGTCAAGAGAGAGCCAGTACTGCCCACCCCGCGCAAAGATTGCTTGGGCCTTTCAGTCACTGGCACATATCCCGGGGAGATGAGAGGAACATGTCCCCTCCAATCGTGGAACAAGGGGACTGTGTTTCCTAATGATCTGATTTGAAATTGTGAAGATTTGTATGCGACTGCCACAAAGGAAAGTGAGATGAAAAAATGAAATGAAATGAAATTTTGGGTTTTACGTCCCACGGTTATGCCGGTTAGGCCAAAGGAGACGGTGATAATGAGTAATGAATGAAATGGTGGAATGAAGAAAGTGGGAGGAAACGGGAGAACCCCGAGAAAACCCACGCACACGGTGTTTGTCCACCACAAAGTTCACTTGGCGGGAGCAGGGTTTGAACCCGGAAAGTGAGATGAAATTGACGTACCTTGACTTCTTTCATTTAAAAAAAAAATCGTATTCTTTAATATTTCATTGTCATTAATTATTGTTAGTCTATTTTCAACTATTTGTTTAATTCCTGTATTGTAATCATCATAATTTTGCTCAAATAAGAGTATTGTTGCGCCATACCTAGTTGATTTTCTTTCATACTTTTGGGGAAGTCATTATTTATATTATTACAAAACAAGTGTCTTAAAATTTTAATTTGGATCATTGTGGATGCATAAGTAGAAACATATCAATTATAAATATGCATGTATTCAGATTACAGAATGTGTTCACGGCACTGATTTTTAATACTGATATGTACCGTACTACAATTTCATCTACATCGCCTACAATAGGTTCACCTCAGAAATCAGATCCATCTACTGTAATTTGAGTCTCATCTTCCCTCCCCCCAGAAAAAGCCTCAGATATGCCCTCCTCCCTCAAATCTACCCTCCTCCCAATGTTGAAGACAACTGTGCTCCCCTGATACTCCACAGCATTGTTTTTCAACTTCATAAATATTTGAACATCGCATTTTAAAAAAATATGGGAACGGTCTTACCCGAACCCCGAATGTTGAAGACAGATTTACTCAACTGCCTTCAGTATCTGGATATCTGACAACGAAATACAAACGCAGAAACAGACCCCCAGAGTTGGTTTAAGTACTTTCTATTTGCATCTACAAATGATATACGTATACACTCAGGCCCATATTCACGAATGGGGGTCTGAGTTCCGGACCCAAGATGACAAATTTGTAGGGGCGACTTTTTCAAGAACGAGATTGAAGTATGGTATGGGGAGAAAGAAGCTGCCCAAGGGAACTACACTGGAAACAATGTTTATACAACAGTGGGGTCGAGTTTTCTCGTCACAAGGGTAGTGGCAAGAAGCTGAGACAATTGCTTATTGGCTTCTAACGTAATCCACGCATTTGCTTCTCTATGTCGCACTAGGCCACCAATTAGGGAGGCCTCCCTTCTAAATTTTCCCTATATTTTCCCTCGGAATAGCTATGTATTGCTGATTGCAATAGTATTGTGTCGTGCAAGTGGCTAACTTTGGCATCCCCACTTCGGAATACCACGCTACGCTACTGATGATAATGCTTTTACAATAATTTTGTGTTCCTTCTGTCGTGTCTTCTTTTTTCATCTCGCAAAAGTCAAAATTTATGGTCAAAAATGGTTGGAAAATGAAAATAGGGAAAGTTCACCCTGTTTGACAAGTCTTGTTATAAAATACAAGTAAAAAGATGTGTAGATAGATAACGCTGTCTCATTTCTGACAGCGACCAGTCTTCCCTCCAGCAACCCTTTCTTTTTCCAAATCATATAATCAGATTGTCAACTAACATAACTTTGAAGATATCCATTCTCCACATTATTAGATGAACGATCTTTTCTCATTTCGTAACTTGTTTCTCTCCCCTACCAACCTTCAGAAGATCAGTGAAGAACAATGATGTGAAATCATCAGGAGAGCGTGTTTATTTCTTCACTTCCCCGAGTAGGAAATCAATCCCTGCTGATTCTTCAATACCTGAATTTGTGTATATATTTATCTTCTTCCCAGCGTTGCCACATTTCTTTGTAAAAAGTAATATTAATGAACTATAAGAGCTAATTTAAAAATAAAAAAGTGAACATGTAGTATTGGGGTAGGTTAACATCTGGAGAAAGTTTGAACTGCATAAGACAAATAGTTTTCATAATATTTTGGTAAAAAGTTCACCATGTTTTTATATAGGGACTGATGATCTCAGCTCAAAACGTTAGACACGGTCTTAAGTAGAGAAATAACTGTATTTAGGAAAGGTCCAGGGCTTAGCTCTTATGCAAAGAGTTGTTAGTTGAATCCTAAGCTATCTGAATTTGTTAGGGCGTTGTCTGTGGTTTCTACGGGAGTTCTCCTATTCATTATTTATTAATCACGTGACTTATTTCTTCTAAAGACCGAAACGGTGGGATATTGCTAAATAGTTTTACTTGAATTACTTTTAATATCTAAAATAGTGGAAATAACTTCTAATGTTACATACTGTGAGGAAGAAAAAAATCTTACCTTGTGATGCATTTCAGTGTTTCCAATTCAAGATTAATATTGTAGTAACTTCTCCGTCTATTTTTTTCTGAATTTCTGTTATTTGCAGCAGTGTCTCATCCAGAATAGTTAGGTATTCTAGAACAGTTAGGATTTTTCATATAAACATACTTGTTTAATTATTGAAACGTAAATACAGGTGAGACAAGCATTTAGCGATGTATCTCAAAGCTCCTATAGGCCCAAGAATGCCCAATACTACGACCAATAATGAACATTCCTACAGAGGAGGACAAATCAAAGGCGTGTGGCTGGAGCTATAGCAAACCACCATTCCAGATTTTAAAAACGCATGATTTTACTATTTACTCTAAAACAAAGCCAGAAAAGTTTAATTGAAATTTGTTTGATGAGTATCTATCTAACGCAGATATCTTAGTTACGTATGTAAGAGATGAAGAACTGACATACTATGTGATCTGCCAATTTATATTTAGACGATTCGTTGCGAAGATATAATGTTTTACCAATACCAATTGTTACCTAGGTAAAATCTTGATTGTTAACTGCATCTGTCGCTTTCCTATTTAGTAAAAAAGAATCGAATTCTACAATATTGGCTTTTAATAATAATAATAATAATAATAATAATAATAATAATAATAATAATAATAATAATAATAATAATAATAATAATAATAATAATAATAATAATAATAATGTCCAAAGACAAGACATATTTGTATACCAATCAATATATCTAATCAAATCTGAGAAAGCTTTTCATTATGAAACTAGCAAGATGATTATTGAGATATAGTCCACTATTATCAGTGACGGATCTATCCCGGGATTGGGGGCCTAGGCTCCTCCAGTTTTCTGAGTGACAAAAATAATTTAAGCTATTATTTATATATTTTTGAAAGTTTATAGTAAACATGATATACCTATATAATAGTCTGGGTTCTGACTGCCCCCCCTAGTTTTTAACTTCTACATCCGCCTCTGACAGTTATCATGAACTTTTAAATATTTTGTTTGAGCATAATATTGCCAAGAGATAAGACTTGTCCCATTTAATAGAAAACATCGAACAGAATGAAATTAGATGCTTGGGGGTAAATTTTCATGCGTAGTTTTTGAGGAGATGAAATAAGCTAATTTTTTATGGCGCTGAAAGACACATTGCTGTTGCCAATGGTAACTGATAGTTCTTATTCTGTTATTTATTTTTGCACTTTTCATGTATAGTAAAAACATGTAATTTTAAACAACTGATTCGATCTAGTGTTGTGTCTGCTCCTAGCGGTGACATATTCCTAACTGTGACTCAGATATTCCTAACAGTGACTTCCAACGCTGACAAATTCTTAACGGTGACGTAGATATTCCTAACGGTGACATATTCCTAACTGTGCCGTAGATACACCTAACAGTGACTCCCAACGGTGACAAATTCTTAACAGTGACGTAGATACTCCTAACAGTGACTCCTAACGGTGACAAATTCTTAACAGTGACGTAGGTAGTAGCGTAGCGTGGTATTCCGAAATGGGGATGCCAAATTAGGCCATTTGTGCGATACAATACTACTGCAATCACCAATACATAACTATTCCGAGCGGGAAATACAGGGTTATAAATTGTATCAATAACTACTCATAATGAATTGTTTGGGGGACCCAAAAAACTTAGGTTGCCAGGCCCATAATTGCGGGCCTGGTGGGGCATACAGAAGCAAATACGTGGATTACGTTAGAAGCTAATAAGCAATTGTCTCAGCTCTTCCTTGCACCATTAGCGTTGTGACGAGAAGAGTCGACCCAACTGTTGAATGAACATTGTTTTCAGTATAGTTCCCTTCATTTGTCTCTCGTGGGCAGCTTCTTTTTTCCGCATACCATAATTCAATCTCGTTCTTAAAAAAAAATGTCGTCCGTAGAAATTTGTCACCTGGGGTCCGGACCTCAGGCGCCCATTCGTGAGTATGGACCTGAGTATATATATATATATATATATATATATATATATATATATATATATATATATATATATATATATATATATATATATATATATATATATATATAATTTCAAGATGCAAATAGAAAGAACTTAAAACAGCTCTGGGGGTCTGTTTCTGTGTGTCTGTTTCGTTGTCAGATATCCAGATGCTGAAGGGCCCAAGTCGGTGACCGTGATTCTACAGAATGCTTTATATTTATGCTTGTGTGTGTAAGCCCTCTCAAAGAGTTTCTGGCTACGCCACTGGGACATACTATATATTTATGATGAAGATTAATAGTTTGCCTTTAATTACGATTATAATTACGATGCCTTTAATTGCCATTAAAGAATAACTATTTTTTTATACTATCATTTACCTAAGCGACATGCTTCAAAAAGGCGTTGAACTAACAACTTGTGTTTTATTCTATTTTCTTGATGTTTAGCGCTCGTACGTTCTGTACAGAAATTAACTTAATTCAAGATAAACTTGGTAATACTTGAGTATGCGCCAGCTTATATCTAAAGCAAATGTAGGGTTGCAAGGGATGAGAAGGAGTAAGAATATAAGCAGTTGGGCATGTGCATTCGACAGAAAGCAGACGAAAACCCCGATGCTTGTAGTAGGCCTGGATACCCAAAGAATATGGCATACGACAAGAGGAAAGACAGAAAATGTGCATATGAATGACGAGCATGCGTAGGTATCACTTCTCAAAGCAAGGCGAGAGACCGCATCCAGAAGATTGCAATGGAAATAATTGTGATAATTACAATTTTAATGAAATACATACTATTTCTTATTAATAGGGGATGCCGGGCATACCGGAGTTCCCTTATGCTACGCCGCTGGACGTACTCCCAACAGTGACTTTTAACGGCGACATTACTAACAGTGACGTAGATACTCCTAACAGTGACACATAACCTTAACAATGGCACAAAAACTTCAAGTAATGACGCACACATTACTTTTAAGTAAGATACAATTGAAAATGTTCATTAAAAAAAATGTAAAGTTTCATTCGCCAATCGTTTCTTCTTAAACGTTTTGGAAGTGACGGCTTCTTGTTTGCTAATTGATCGTGGAATAATCAGCTTTTCTTTTTCTCACTAGTTAATATTCTGTAGTAGACAGAGATGGAGTGTACTGTAACGTCAGCAGCAAGATCATTATTATGGAAAACAACATGATTTTTTTCACAATCTACTATCATTTATAATTCAGTACCATTTTTGCAAAGACTTTTTTTCCCTTCTTCTTTGTGTTCTTTTCGTAGCCTTCCTAGGCGCGGGGTCCCAGGTTTAATTTCCGGTGCGAGAGCTGAGATAATTAATTTCACAATCATTTCCTTCCATTAATCAGCAGTCTCCTCTAGGCGAAAGGGCTTGAACATGGGATATTAAACTAAAAATAAGGGCATTTTTTCTTTTCTTTTTTGTGGAAAGTTTTACTTACAATTTTTTGGTGTTAAAGAATCTTGCAACTATTTTTTTTTTTTTTTTGTAAATCTGACCCATATTTAGCTAGTGTTATTAAATAATGAGTGTTTTTTTTATTTTTATTGATATTGGAAAATAACCGTAATACACCGTACTCAATCTCTACATGATTTTCTTTCTTTTTTTAAAAAAATAATACTGCATTTAGTTTCTGAGCTATAAGTTTTCAAACAACAGGATTGTGGGATATTTTCGACACTGTATTCATGAAAGATCGTGCTACCTTTGAAAACTAAGTAATGGCAATCTTCTTTTGATGTTTAAGATGACAGTAACTTATCGTTTGGTGTATAACGAAGAAAAAAAAAGTAGATGCAGTTGCAGGAAAGGTTCTCGTGCTAGCTTAGAATTATCAGATAACAAGGGTTTCCATTACGATACGCCCTCGTACGATATGGGGAGCATGGAGAAGCCATAAATGTAGTTTAGAGAGTCTATTTTCTGCTTGTGAGAAGATTGATGTTGTAAGTTATGGAAAGTTGCTTACAACACACGTGCCGATGGCCGAGATAAAAAGGAAAAAAAAAATCCTGCTGCTGCTGCTTGGTTGATGAGGTACTTACTCTGGAGACCTGACAGCCAATGGATCGATCCTCGGAGAACCCTCGCTATTAGATACCACCATAAAAACGTGACGTGTTGATGCAATAGTATGACAAGACGAACAAGAACGAGAAAGATGCGCCTTTTTCCTTCAAAATTCTTGGAGCAAAAATTTATGACAGGAAAGTATAAATTTCTTCGTCGTCTACGATATTACATTCAGTGAGACACACGTACTTATTTGGAATAACTTATTTCGTAAGATAGAGTTTTATAGTAATTAACTGTGAATCCATACTTCACGTGTAAAGTTACTAGCTCAGTAAAACTTAACGGAAAAAACATTAACTAATTGTTCCCCACAAACTTCGATTCATTATACGCTATAGATAAATTAATTAAAATTTCCAATTGTTCACTTTTACCTTTTTTTTTCTGGTTTTCCCACCAACTAATTTTTGGTTAGCTACTAAATATTAGTGTTCAATTCTAAACAAGGTTATAACCTTTGTCTCAGTAATAAATAGCAAATCACGTTCATGTTCAACATCATCACTATTCGTTTTCGAATATAATTCACAGTGGCGTATTTAGGATTTTGTTTCGAGGGGCTATGAACAACACAGGGAAGCAGTGGGGCAATTGCCCACCTGAATTTGAGAATAAAATATATTTTAATCGATTGTCTACCAATATACATACTAGGAAAAATCGTGAAACTCTTATGTAAGAAACTGAAGGATCTTACCCCTCAGGAAAATCTGAAATGACGCTCCTGCAAACACATGTTGAATATTTGTAATCTCATTTCAACTTAGTTGATTTCATTTTAGAAAAAAAATGGAAATATTCAGTGTTATCGGTGTACGGTTTTACCTGAAACAAAATGTTGAGACAAGTTGAAGCTGAAATATACTACTGATTGCAGTTTTTGTGGCAAGAATTCCAGACTGGTGAATCTTATATGATACGATACAAACAAAAATTTAGCACTGAATCTCACCTTTTATTCTATCCATAGAAAAAGGAAGCATCCTCTTTGCCTACCTAATTTCCCGGGCTACTTATTCTTCCCTCTTGATTTTCTTTAATTCAAATATTTACCTTTCTTTACAACTAAACGATGTAAATATTCCTTTCGTATAATGACTAAAGTCTCGTTATGTCGATAGTCGTGCAAGTTGGAGTAGAACACCAGTTTCGCTTATCAGCTCCTTTAATTTTGGTGTTAGTGATGACGGCCGACTTGAATCACAACTAACAACGGTCAAAAGTAAGATAAGAGAAACGAAAGAAAGTAAGAACTAAGAAAAAGAAACAGAAGAGTAGAATAAACGAAAGAAAGGAAAAAAGAACACAGTTCTTACATGGAATGAAATTTTACAGTATTTGTAAGAGCATAAGAAAATATAAAGTTAATGAAATTCTTAGAGATGGTAAGGATTATTGTTGTACGTGGAATGCGTAAAACTTCGGGGGATGGGAGTTGAGCCTAATAGCACCCCTATATACCCCCACTGATCATTCACAACCTGCTGTGTCTTCTGAAGGTATCAGCATGGTGGGTACCACGATTGTCCAGAGTGCCCATACCTTTCCAGAAGAGAAATCGCGAGGACTCTGCTAGAGAAATTTTTAATCGCTGTGAGGTGGATAAAAAGGACTTTTTCAGCAGACTAGTGACAATGAATGAAAGTTTGGTTTATCTTTATGACGCAGAAACAAAGGAAATAAGCAAACACGGGAAACACCCCTCCTCTTTCGCCCCTAAAATGGCACTAGTATGCCACAAAGGTGATGCTTTTCTGTTTTCTGGGACTATGAAAGGATCATGATGAGTAGTAAAAATATAAGGTTTCTGCGCAACTGAGCACACATTCATTTCGTCAGCCCCGACTCATGCAGAGGACTCAATTTCCCAGTGCTGCCTGATACGCGATGCCGGAAGTCTCAGGGATGAGTCGGGAAATTCGTTCTCTTGTACTGGGGTGTATTCGTTGTCTTTTAGACTCCTTTTCCGGGGTGTATTCGTTCCCTTTTACGACTCCTTTTTTTCAAACCCTATATAACATAGATATTACACAAGAAAGGCTACAAGCATTTCGTTAACATAGCAGAGCTGATAAAAGAGTATTGTTTATGATTCAACAACTATTTAACATCAGAGGACACATAGAGAGCAGAGGTGTACTCTTTCCCTTTTGTCGTGTCTGTTATCAACCCCTATGTAACATAGCACAGAGTACGTAATTTCTAACCCCTAATTAACATAGCAGAGATTACATAAGACTATGAAAATATATTATAACCCCTATTAAACATTGCAGAGCTAATAAAAGTGTATGAATTATTTTTCAACCACTATTTAACACAGCAGAGAATACAGAAGGCTATGAATCAGTAGCAGGTGTGTACTCATTCCCTTTTATGGTACGTTTTTCTACCCCTATGTAAGATAGCAAAGAATACGTAAGACTATGAACACATATTGCATCCCCTATTTAACATACCAGAGATTTGATCAGGTATAGTAAACTTTTAGGGGTGTACTCGTTCTCTTTTATGACCCCTTTTTCAATCCCTATGTTAGAAAGGCTATGATCACCTTTCAAACTCTAGTATCAAAATCTACAAGAACTGTTTTTAACCCTATAGAAGAAAATACATAGGACTATGAACATATATTTCAACTCCTATTTAACATAGCTGAGCTTACACAAGAAAGACTATAAGAATTGTTTTAACATAGGAGAGATTATAAAAGACTATGGCCTTTTTTCAACCTCTATTACCAAAGGCAACAAGTACTGTTTACAACCCCTATTTAACATAGAAGCAGAGACCTTGTTTTATTTTTGCAACCCTCATTTTACAAATGTTTTTGAACAGACCAACTACAAATATTATATTACGAGGGGCATTCAATAAGTAAAGAGACAAATTGCTATAGCTCAATAAAGATTTATTTCAATCTTTCAAAACTAAGGCTATTTTTCAATATAATCACCCTTTGCAGTTATGCATTTGTCCCATCTTTCTTGCAGCTTCCTAATTCCCTTGGCGAAGAAATCTTTTGATTTACCCCGAAGCCACCTTTGCACCGCTGCCTTAACTTCCTCATTGTTAGCAAATCTTTTTCCACGTAGGGCGTCTTTGAGTGGTCCAAACAGGTAAAAATCAGATGGGGCGAGGTCTGGGCTGTAGGCAGGATGAGATAAGACCTCCCAACCCAATTCTTGAAGCTTATCTCGGGTCAGCTGGGCTGTATGAGGGCGGGCGTTATCGTGCTGAAGAATGACCCCTTTTGACAAGAGTCCACGGCGTTTGCTCCTGATAGCTGGTTATTTTGTGTTCTAGCATCTCAGAATAGTATAGGCTATTGATAGTTCGCTGATCTTCAAGGAAATCGCAATAGATTGGACCCTGTGAGTCCCAAAAGATGGTAAGCAGCACTTTACCAGCGGAAGGTTGAACCTTGAATTTTTTGCGAACTGGAGAGCTAGTGTGTTTCCACTCCATACTCTGCCTTTTGGTCTCAGGGTCGTAGTGATGGATCCAGGCCTCGTTGCAAGTCACTATTCTTTCAAAAAAAGCGTCTCCTTCAATCAAACTTCGTTGCGTTAAGGCTTGACAAATGGAAAGCCTTGATTCTTTATGAGCGTCAGTAAGCTGTCTGGGAACCCATCTGGCACACGTTTTTCTGTACTTTAAAATGTTCCTAATGACATTGTGAACAGTTCCAACACTTACTTGATCTTCCTCAGCTATCATTTCAACAGTAATTCTTCTGTTATCACGAATAAGTCCGTCAATCCTTGATTCCAACGAAGAACCAGAAACTTCCACTGGACGTCCACATCGGGGTTCATCACCTACACTTGTTCGGCCACTTTTAAACCGATCAACCCACTTGTACACATTCTCACGGTTCATATAACTGTTACCGTACTGTCTCAACATTCGAGAAAAAATTTCACTTTGTTTTACACCTTCTGCGACTAAAAACCTAATGACTAAGCGCTGTTCTTCTAAGGTGCAATCTTCTAGAGGACTTGCCATGATGAATTGATATTTTTGAAGTTATGTTGACATAAAATTACGAAACAGCATATCCCAAGGTTGCCAGCTAACACCCCTGAAACAAAAAAAAATTGATTAGTGTTAAAAATATAGACTTTGTCTCTTTACTTATTGAATGATCCTCGTAGTTTATGTGGGACATCCAAATTTATTGATTCTTCACTTTTTTCTGCTTGGTACAAAATTGATTAGGTCACTCAAATTTATTCCTTTGTTTATTTGAATAGTACGAAAGCTATAAAATTCTCAGTTAGCTAAAAATTACATTTATTCTCTTATTTAAATAATACAATTTTTTCTGGTTGGTACAAAAAATTAATAAGTCACCCAAATTATCCTCAGTTTATTTACCTGGTACAAAAAGTATAAAATTCTGAGCTAGTTAAACTTAAATTTAGAAATGTTGCACTACAAATAATTAAAGTGGCTCAATTTTAAAATGTCTCTCCTTTCTTTCTTAAATAGTACAAAAGAGGTATAAATACGATGGAAAATTCCAAAATAGCTAAATTTGCACCATAAAGTTGAATTTGTTCTGGTTGGTACATAAATATACAAAATAGAACAAAGTTCTAAGTAACTTTCAATTAGGGGATGTCAGGGAACATAAGTCGCATTTCGGTTCGTAGTTACAACTTTTTAATAGCCTTTTATACGATTGCTTACTGTGTGTTTACATCAAATACAGAAGGCTATCCCCTTTCAATACCCTCCTACCAAATACAAAAACAGAATCTTTATATATTGTACCGTTTATGAGAATATATTTTGTAGGGTTTAAAAAAGAGGACGTATAGTCTCTTAAATTGGTTATATAACTTTTTGGTATGGTATATAAGGGTTATTACAAGGGTCACAGTCTTTCTTATGTAACCTGTACTATAATAAAAAAGGGACCTTAAAAAGATTAAAGCCATTCATGTGACCTCACACACCTTTTCTGCTATGTTAAATAGGATTAGACAAAGGTGCGATTCTCTTATAAGGGTTGTGCTTTCTTCGCATAAAATATTTTGTGTTCTTATACCAAAAACTGCAAACAGAATTTCAATATGTTGTACTGTTTTACATGCTACGCATGGTTAAATATTTGACCTTTGACCTCAAGGTGACCTCTTTTTTAATTTGTAGTGTTCAATACCCTAATGCTAAATGTGAAACCACTATTTGAATATCGTATTCCAAATATTTGATCTTTGACCTCTACATTAAAAGTTGTACTTAATAAAAGGACGTATTCCACATAAACTATAAGACCTAATTAAAATGAATATTATATTCATAAGCAGCATGTTTGAAAACCTCTATATACTGAGTTTCATCTAAATCGACTAAAATTGATATATAAGGACGTATTCCACATAAACTATACGACCTAGGTAAAAATAAATATGATATCAATAATCAGCATGTTCGAAAACCCCTATATACCGAATTTCATCCAAATCGGTTAAAATTGACATAAAAGGGTGTACCCCACATAAACTATAAGGCCTACGTAAAAACAAATATTATATCCGTTATAAGCATGTTTGAAAACCTCTAGATACCGAGTTTTATGCAAATTGGTTAATTTGTTATAAAAGGGCGTACCCCAAATAAACTAATATAATATTCGTAATTAGCCTGTTCAAAAACCTATGTAAAATGAGAGTTGCAAAAATAAAACAAGGTCTCTGCTTCTATGTTAAATAGAGGTTGAAAATAGTACTTCTAGCTTTTGGTAATAGAGGTTGCAAAAAGTATTTTATAATCTCTCCTATGTTAAAAAAACAATGATTGTAGTCTTTCTTGTGGAAGTTGTACTATGTTAAATAAGGGTTGGGATATGTGTTCATAGTCCTATGTATTCTCTTCTATGGGGTTAAAAACAGTTCTTGTAGATTTTGATAATAGAGGTTGAAAGGTGATCATAGCCTTTCTTACATCGAGATTGTGAAAAAAAGGGTCATAAAAGAGAATGAATACACCCGTAAAATGTTTATTATACCTGGTCAAATCTCTGGTATGATAAATAGGGGATGCAATGTATGTTCATAGTCTTACGTATTCTGTGCTATGTTACATAAGGGTTGATGAAAGGTACCATAAAAGGGAACGAGTACACCCCTGCTATTGGTTCATAGTCTTATGTGTTCTCTGCTGTGTTAAATAGTGGTTGAAAAATAAGTCATACTCTTTTATTAGCTCTGCTATGTTAAATAGAGGTTGTAATATACGTTCATAGACTTTTATCAGCTCTGCTATGTAAAAAAAAATGCTTGTAGCCTTTCCTGTGTAATCTCTACTGTTATACAGGAGTTGAAAAAAGGGGTCGTAAAAGGGAACGAATACACTTCAAAAAAGGGGTCGTAAAAGAGAACGAATACACACTCGTACAGAAGAACGAATTTCCTGAATCGTCCCTGAGTCTTCTAGCATCGCGTATCAGGCGGCACTGGGAAATTGAGTCCACTGCATTAGTTGGGGCTGACGAAATGGGTGTGTGCTCAGTGAGGCAGAATCCTTATATTTTTACTACTATCATGACAGATTTCCTACCGCAGGGGAAACTATTACCAGTACCTATTATTTCCATCTCCTGACTAAGTTAGAATAGAAACTGAAGAAGAAACGTCAGTAATTGGTCAGGAAAAGGGTGTTGCTGTTGGCAGACAAAACACCAGCTAATTTCGCTCATGCATCCATGATGAGGACAGTGTAATAAGGATTTCACTGGGTTAAATTTAAAAAAAAATAGTAATATGTTCCGTTAGTCAGTCACGTTTTACTATTACCGAAGCGCTCTTTGATCAGTCATTGTCGATCATTTTTATATCGGGTATTACAAAAGTGTTACAACTCTTATGAGGTGAATCCTGCTACTAAGACAAGAAAAAAAGTTCTCATGGACTTTCGGCTATCGGACATAGTTTCGGATCTGGGGCAATCCAAATGAAATCGACCAATAATAGTTGGACAAAATTTAGTTTTTTATTATTTTTTTTACCTAAGTTTGTACCACATTCAGGAAGTTGAAAACGGGTATTCATTTATTTTTTAGTCGCATAGATTTTGTCGTAGCGGCCATTTTGTATAGGCGCCTGAGCCTATTTTGAACTTTTCAGAGGATTTCGTTAAACGCTTTTACTTTTTTTGGTTTTAAAAATAATGAGTTCAAACCAAAACTATATGAAATTTAATGGAATGGACAACATTCTTTGTCTGTACACATTGAGACGTACTTCAGAACGTCGAAAGAAAAGCTCTGAACATTGAGGTTGGAAACCTAGATATATTCATTTTGGAATGTACATTTTGAAACAAAGTAAATGAGACTCATCTTCAATTTTTTGTCTACATAGAGACTAGACAGCAACCAACGTCCCAAATAAGTTTCAGATCTGAGAACCATATACTTCATTTATTGGGAATTTTTAAACATTGCAAATTTTCGAAAATCCTGTATTTTCACCATCAAATATCTCAGGAAAGACACAAGTGAAAAATCTCAAATTTGCACAAAATAGATTATAGTTGTTCAGTAACATGTGGGTAAAGTTGCAAAACTGAGACTTGAGTAGTTTCTGAGTTATAAGTTTCTTCTTTACTGGGACTTAATATCTTGAAGCGCCATGAGAAGTGGATATAAACTTTGTAACAAAAGTCAAAATAACACGACAGTATTGCTCAATGAATAAAGTGTGTGTGTGTGATTTATGAATCATATATTGTACAAAAAGCGAAACGCGTCTGTTATTTCTTTTCTGCCTATAGCGCTGCTGTTAAGACATCACTTGACTAATTTGTGTAGAGTTCGGCACTGATATTGAAAGTACGACTTGTAAGAGTTGTGAACTCTGTGGATGTGAGTTTCCGGAGAACCTTAGTGATTGGCACCCACACTTTAGAATTCGTAGATAGTTTAAGAAAGGTTCTTGGGCCATGGGTACAGAAAAAGTTAATAAAAAGATCGTTATTAACCTGACTAATGTCTTTAATTCTTCCAATCCACCATTTCTTGTCGTAAATACGTTATCATTAGGTGGAAATGACAAGCTATGTTCTTCATAACATCGGATTTGTATTTGCGTTAGAGGTATAAATCTATGGTATGATCGGGCAATGATAATTCTTTTACAAGTAGCAGATCTCGAATTTCTTGCTGTTTGACAGCACTTCCTCTAGTGAAACATAGATAAATTGTATGCCTGACACACTATCAACACAAAACCTGTACATCTGTTGAGCTGTTAAAATCGCAAATTTCACATCATTTCAACAACTTATAACTCAGAAACCACTCAAGTCTCAGTGATGCAATTTTACTCACTTGTTATTGCCCAACCATCGTCTATTTTGTGCAAATTTGAGATTTTTCACTTGTGTCTTTCCTGAGATATTTGATGGTGAAAATACACAATTTTCGAAAATTCGCAACATTTAAAAATTTCCTGAAATTCAAGAATTCGGTTCTCAGATCTGAAACTTGTTTCAAACGTTGTTTACTATCTAGTCTCTATGTAGACAAACAATTGGAGGTGAATCTCATTTATTTCGTTTCATAATGTACATTCCAAAATGGACATTTCTATGTTTCCAACCTCAATATTCAGAGCTTTTTCTTTCAACGTTCTGAAGTACGTCTCAATATGCACAGAACACAAAATGTTGTATATTCCATTAATTTTCATATGGTTTTGGTTTGAACTCATCATCTTTAAAACCTAAAAAGTTACAGCGTTTAAAGGAATTCTCTGAAAAGTGCAAAATATGTAATGACGCCTACACAAAATTGCCGCTACGACAAAACCTGCGCGACTAAAAAATAAATGAATAACCGTTTACAACTCCCTGAATGTGATACAATCTTAGGTTTAAAAAAATAATAAAAAATAAATAAATTTTGTCAGCAACTTTTGACTTGGAAATTGGTCGATTTCGTTTGGATTGTCCCAACTACAAGGTGCCGAAAGCGTGGGAAAATGAATTTCGGACGCCAATAGTTCGGAAAATATCTAACGTAAAGATGAAAGAAAACGTAAAAATTTAACGAAGATAAAAGAGCTAATGTAGAGGAGTCGCTAAAATTAATTCTCTTTAACGAGGACGATTACGAAAGATCACTTACTGATTGAAATCCAGATTATTTTCCAATAGAGTAACTTCCAATAAACCTTTTGTTATTGTTAATTATTCCATATCGGACTCCCGAAGAAAACTCATCGAAACAACTTATTGACCGTGCCAATAGCGACTACTCTCAATCATGACTCCGTTTTCTTTCATTTAGAAATAGGAAAGAAAGAGAAGAAAGTAGAAGGGTAAAAGAAGGAGGTAGGTAAAGAAGAAAGAAAAGAAATAGGGTATTTTAATGAGAAACAGATTACTGGATAATTCCGGAAATATAGTAAAAGGTCGGGAAAGTCGTTGAAAGATGAATCATTCTAAATGTTATTAACAACTAATCAATTTTGGAATGCTTCGGAATAGACACATGTTCCCTCATACCACCCAGACCTAGCTCCAGGCACCACGATCATGGGGTTGCCCAGACCTAGACCTGGAAATGAGAAAAGTGAAATTTAATTCTTTGTAATGTTATTCCGACCGGTGACTGATAACCATCCAGCATCTGAACTCTGTCCTCTAGGATCGACCACACATATGAATTAGCCAAGAAAAAAAAAATCAAACTTATAAACTCAATATAAATTTATGTGTCGTATCAATCGAAGTCTCAACTTCCTGGAAGAAAGATGTCGTATTTAGGCTTATCCTGCTAATTTTGCTTCACTCCTCGAGCCGATTAAACCGTTAGTGACGGTCCTTCATGACCTAGGTTATTTACCTTAACACATATATTAAAACATGACACATATATTACAGATGTTAATATGACAAATGATATCACACAAATTACTTAAATTAAATCTATCATGCATTCACACGCTCACTCACTCAGGACAGTGTATATATGTTTAAAGGAAACCAACTAACTACAAGGTTACAAATAGTTTATTACATTCATAGTGAAAAAAGAAAGACAAACATATAATTATGAAGAAAATATTAAAAGCACAAGTTCTTGGTTATATATTAATAGAGTACATAGTATTAAATTTTAGTAAGTTTTATATATTCAATCATATTGACAAATGGAAAAGGGAAAAAAAAATAATAATTACATGTATCATATCTTAGGCATGCTAAAGCAAAATGATGATTTGCGACATACGCAAAAAAAAACTTATTTCACTTAAAAAAAAGAAATTTGGACAAAGAGGAAAGAAAAAAAAAACTTTTTGGTGTATTAGAACTTATATGAGTCTCTACCTCACGTCGAGATATTAAAATATTAATAATTTCGAGCGTCCAAATCACAACTCACGCACTAGTCGTAGTGTCCAAAACGTTTCGCTCCATTTAACTTAATTTGTGATCATTTATATATATCTCTATATGTATATATATATATCTATTGGTTTACAAAACCATTCGTCGTCTATATTTGGTTTGTAACTGGTAACAGTTTATATCTGCAATCGCACAATGCTACGTCTATACCCATCTAGGGATTTCGAGAAAATAACTTTCACTAGAGGAAGTTTCTCCTCTTAGACGGTCTATTTCCAAATTTATTAATCGAATAATTTCAAGTTATTTATCCAACACTGGGACACTTCACGAGACCTTTCATTAGGATCACTTTCGTATATGTTTATACATGGTTCGGATTAAAAAAAAAATGATCTTCCACAGGTGTACGGAGTATGATGGTTCAAATTGAGGATAACAAAAAAAACTGGTCAAGTCATAGGATACACATGTAGGTGAGAAGGATTCAAGGTGCACTTTCCACAATGGTTTTAGGTTAATTGTTCAGGGATAATATTTGTTATGATGTGGGTTACGTTTAGACCTGCCGATATCTTTTCAATGCATGCCATTATATAAGTACAGAGGTTATCACTTACATTGATTCAGAGGAAAAGGAAAATTACTTAAGTGCACGGCGGTATTCTTAACAAAATCTACATTCTTAAATTCGTCGGAAGACTTCTGGTAAACTATAGCAACCAATACACGTCTAGGGGGACAGACACGAGCGCTCTTACATATATTCATAATACATTTAATATCATACTTTTACTTTAACATCATATTCACATACTAATTACACATACATTTCGAAGTATTTATTTCTCTCTATATATATATATATTTATAATAAATGCGCACACATTTAAATTAATCATCCCCAACAATAAAATTTTACAAGGTTGCAACATTGTCCAAGAAAACAAATGACTTCCAACATTACATTTGGAAACAAATTAACTTTTATCTGATACCGCGCGTCTATAAATGTTTAACTTTTATATAATCAATTCGTGTTTAAATCATGAGAAAAAAAAACTTTGTGAGGCAGGCACGTAACACAGAGCATTTCTAGATATAACTAGGTAAATCAAAATACAATTTCTGGGCCCAGGTTAACTACAAAGTAATTGAAAACCAAAACAGAAAGGAAAGTGACCAACGGATTAAAAAAAAACTTAAGACGAACGACGGTGAAAGAACGTAATCGAAGTGTCGTCAAATACTAAGTCTTTGTTCATTTCAGCGATAGGTCAAAATGTGATGGAGGACCCAATCATTATCTACTCCATTCATGAATCGTGTCTTGCAACGTCTCAGCTGGTAATTTCAGATCAGAGTTGTACGTTAAATAAATCGTAAGTAACAAGTTCGAAATCTTGGGGGGGGGGAAGGTTGAAAAATTTGAAAAAACTTGAAGAAATGAAGACAGAGAGAGAGATAGAGAAGAAGGAAGACTAAGAATAGGGGCGCCAAAGACTTAAGTGAGAAATAACTAACGCTACAAAGTTAGAAGTCGAATTTCGCTCTCAACAAAATCCATAGCCAAAATATTCTTAACATGCCAAAAAGGGTGGTCTACTCAAATACGTAGACTCAAGGGGCGCCCTGCTGCCAAGGATGCAAGTTCTGTGTCCATCAGATCCCAATCCCACAAGAGTTTGCTTGTAAGATTGAAATCCGATCCCCGTATCCGGCCCAGACCAGCAGGATAAAAGGAGAGGGGGAAAGGGACCAGGTCACTGCGTCCCCAATTTTGAAATCTCTAAGTAAAAAAAAATATTCGACCCCTTAGAAAAACTAAGAAGGTTCGAGGACAGTATTGAAACTAGAATAGAAGTATTATCTAAGATATCCCTAACTAATGATTTGCCAAAAATAAAAAAAAAATTATTAAATAAACTGAATTTTGGATCGGTGATTTCTATGCCAAACTTCACCGATGGCTACCCCGCGCAGACACGCCACAGTCTGGGATGTCGTTAATTTCCCTCGTCTAATTAAACTAAGAAAAGAAATGAAAATACTTAAAGGGACTAGGGGTCGACATCCGGGTACGCTAAAATAAATTTCAATAACTAATTGTTTTGATTCTGTACCCTATCAGAGCTGTCGCCTCCATGAACATTGCAAGCTAGCCTGAGTAGGTAACGTGAAGGAAAAAAAAATCTCACGGAGCAGGATATTCTATTTTAAAACCCGACCAGAAAATATAATTCACTACAGCCCTGTTGTATAACTACTACTGTCTTTTCATAATTTATTATTCAATATGTCTAGTCTGCGATTATATGATGCTACCCCTTCTATCAGATGGTATTACTATGGTTGATTATTATTATAACACATAAAACTACAAAGTATTACCGTAGTCCGCCTATATATCGCCCTCCGGTCCGCGTGATATTATGGTGCAGGGGTCAGAACTTGAGATGTTTGTAGCCACACATATCTATTCAATATCTATATATATCAACACACGGCGAAGTATTCACTGGGCTACTATATATTTAACTATATGGGTGTCCTATATTCTATATTCATCTACTACAATATTCATATACTTATTAATATTCATATTCACATTAATATTCATTTGCCACGACGCTATATTCTACAAACACCCTGTTTCCTCTATCTACGCCCAGCCTATTTACACATTTCATCATAATACTTTAAAATCTATAATCACTACAAACATTTCCCGCTCCGATCACCGCACGACAACCTCACTCGAACCCAAGACTCTTTCATCCCACACACAATACTATGTAATACCTGGTAGCTTTATTAAGAAGAAAGAAAAAAAAATCCTATGTATGTTCACTGAAAATAGAATTATCTGCGATAATGTTTAATGTTTATGAAATTCTGCAGCAACAATAAGCTTCTGCAGCCACGAAGAAAAATGAACATCTAATATAATTTCAAAGCGAAGAACTAGCATCATATCGCCCGACTTCTGTTAAAAATTTACGTATTGTTTATTTATTTAAATATTTAGATTTCTAGACTAGGCAGAATGTTGAAATTTTTTAGAATATATTAATTTTGGGTCACTTGACCTAACTGTACATCCATATAGGCTGTGAATTATACCTTCCAGGTTTTATTTTGAAAAGAAAGGTCAATTTCACGAACACTAAATCACTAAGCACCTCGACAGAAGAATGGCGGTTAGTACTGACTTTTGACACTAGGGCTAGCGACGATATAATGAACCCTTGAACAACTGAATGTGACCTTGTACACGGAATTATTATACTATATTACGTTCACTTAATGACGGAGTAATAAAAATTTATCGCATAGTAAATACTACACTGTCCAACACACTCTTTCATCACTTAATTATCACTATCACTGATACTACATTACAAATATACACATACTACTCGAACTACAAGACACATCATGCCACATTCATACTACACACTACATTAATACATGTTATACTAATAAATATACACAGAAATCATTCAGATTTTTCCATGTTAAATCGGCTCTATGAAAGGTAACGAAAGGAAAAGAAATGAACAGGGCCAACTGGCCCTTATATTTACTAAATCATATTCTTGAAATCAACCTGTTTAATCGATGCCCTGAGGGGACATATCAGAGTATTAGCTAACAATAGGACCCCTGCTCTGAAGGGGCAGGAACCCGGAACAAACTACATGTTCAACCCATCCCACTGGAAGCCGTACTCCCAATTTGGGAGTCAGATAGGAGCCCTTACTGAAATTTACACGTGCATTGTGATTACTGGACTGACTACCACAAAATTAAATACCGCCATGTATGTAATTAAAAAAAAAAATCACTCACTAACTACATAAACAAATCTATAATGGACAGGTCTTGTAACCCTCAATTAGTAGGAAAATTGGGAGGTAGAAATATGATGGGAAACACTGATCTTCTGAACCGGTTTTGGGAAAAGAAAGACGGAAATCACACTACTGTTGAATCCTGTCCATAGCGATCCGCAGATGAAAACATGGCGTCACTGTTGCACTTACTATTTCAGCTTTTTTTTTTTTTAGTCCAGTTTTGACTATGAAATTTAATAGTTTTTTGGCTCCTAGAGACTTCCAACGATTTTAGGTGTTAATGAAATCCAAATGTTACCTTGTTTGCAGCTTTCTCACTCCGTTGCGACCTTTTAAGCTCGACGATCAAATCCAGTGTCTTCAACGAGACGTTCCGGCGTGGAATGGAATAATTGCGCCCTAATATCATAGCGTGGGTTTATCATCCAATCAAAACTAAGCATTTTGGCGGTGGGGCTTTGAAACGAATAAAATTTGGTGAAATCTGGATTAAACTAGATTTTAGAAGGACCTAGGTATCTAAAAGAGAGGTGAAGGGTGGTCCTGAAAATTCTGTCGAATTTTAGATTGGTTATTTGATCTGGAAAGTTCCGTCCAATAGTGGATCTATATTTTCGGATAGCACTGACACCGTAAGAATTGTAATAATCCATTTACATATCCATATACAAGACTTATAACTAATTTAAAATATAAATAAAGGTATTGATTCCCAAAACTATAATTCCCAATGAATTTTTTACAGTTTTTCCATGTTAATTTGAAATAGAATAATGAACAATATTACGAATTATATGAACGGCCAGAAATTTTTTGTTAAACGTCAGGTACAGTCGGTGCAAAAAATTTCGGGCACCCTCCTATTAAGAACATAATATCATTAGACTGTAATGGCATATTACAGTTCCCCGGCGTCGTTAAAAAAAAATTTTGTTTGAATAACAAAATTTTGTTGAATAGAATTAACATGTATTAATACTAATAAACTAACTACTCACTCATACACTCATACACTCAAATGAGACAGTGTAACATTCACTTTGGGTATTGAGATAGAAGTTCCCGTTTTTTGTCCTCAGTACAGTTGAAAAGTTTATTGGAAATTGTGAGTTCACCTTTTAGGTAGCAGGAAAACACGAGGTAACCAGTTCGCAATGTTCCCATCGAAAGTGGGAAAATGTTCAATATCCCGGAGGGACACTTTAGAGCTCATACTAACATAAGCAGGGGAATAGTTACTGGGAATTAACATATTCTCCTGCACAATCGGAGTCGTCACCGGATTTACCACCGACGACGTAGTAGCGGTGTTATAACTACCCATGTAAGTGAAAGGGATTCTGTTGGTCGTATTGAATATGTTGGGCTCCATCCCCGGACCAATCGCACCCATGAACAACGACTCAGAATGGCACCCATCTCCTTTTCCCGGCAACACGCTATGTGATTGTATACCTCCATGTAAGGAGGGAGCACTCACGCTAGTGACCGTAGTCGTCACAACACTCGACTGATTCGGCACACTATTAGAATTGAACCACGACTTGGGTTCTGACTGATGCATGGGGTAGTGCGTCGCAATATCCCGTGCATCAACTGACGTTAAATTTTCTTTTCCTGCGCTACATGTAGTTGTTATCGCAGGTAATATTTCTGAGAAATCGCTACCGGGGAAAGGATAGGTTACCTCTGATTTTTCGTGCCTAGATTTTGTCATTTCTTTTCGAATATTTACTATGTCGTTCTGAATTTTCGAAATTTTCTGGTCAGTCATTTCCAGTTCGGTTTTCAATGATAAGTCTGACAAGGTTGACTTTAAACTATCAATTTCGGCCTGCTGTGTTTCTAATTTATTGTTAATCTTGTGCAATTTGGTATCTATTTGTTCGATTTCAGAATTTACATTATCTAATTTACCCTCAGTCTCCTGCTGAAGTTGCTTTAGGGACTGTTGAGCCTCGCATCTGACCGAATCAATTTCAGTAGACGTTTGCTGCCTCAATGTGGTTATTGAGGAAGCAAAGTCCAAACATATGTTGTCGATTTTCTGGGTTAATACCTCGAATCGAGATTCGGTTTCTCGTTTCGAGGTGTCAAATTTCTCATTTATTTCACGTCTCATCTCCCGGCTATTATTATCAATTTTTTCATTTATTTCGCGGCTATTTTCATTTATTTCGCGTCTCATTTCCTGTAGCATTTGTTGTAATGAAAGGAGGAGAGCGTCATTATTAGACGACCCAGTCTTCCTTTGCTTTTCTTTGGGTTTATCACCAATTGGATCCCCATCTCTTTCATCATCATCGAGGTCAGATATCTCCACTGGAGATATTTGGCCTCGGTTCTTCGGGGTACTATACCCTCGTTCACCGTCCGAATCGGGATGTTCATTTCCCTTTTCAGAGGATAAACTCATGGGTTCACGCGACTGGTGGAGCTTCCCTTCACATTCTTTACAATATTTAACTATTTCACCAGCCCGGACCTTTTCTGCATTTTCAGCAGTATCCTCTAAATTAATACAACTGAAATGAATCCATTTCAGCCCACATTCGTGACACCTCACTAGCCTACGAGAGACGCGAGCTCTTTTCTCACTACTTTCTAATGTACATTGTGTACATGAGACTTCCGCGTTCTCGTGTGATACGACTTCTCTATTGGTTGCCATAGCTTACACCCAAAAAGACACAATATAAACACATGCAATTATATACTTATCAACTAACAAGACTTATTAATCAGGTACTATTCATAAATTAAGGGACTCCTATCTAATTCCCTCCTTGGGTCAACTTCCAGCATTTTCAAATTTTAGAAGTCACTTTAGCAAATTCCTTCATTTCCCCCTTTCTACAGAGAGAGACAAAGATAGCAGAACAGCCAATGACTATAATTATTTAATCTCACTGTAACTTTTTAATTATGCACCTTTTGTGGCCAAGTCAATATGTGCTCGATCCTAAACAGTGTTTAATAAATAATTTCAGATTCGTTACCAGGGAAAACAATTGTTTCCATGGTAACTGTCCGATGTCAACGGTCGCCAAAATTAAAAGAAAACGTTTGTCCGTTGCCATAGAAACCGCCGTTTCCAGGGCAACAGATCCTGTCACGGTTAGCCAAAATTGAAAGAAAACGTAAAAATTTAACGAAGATAAAAGAGCTAATGTAGAGGAGTCGCTAAAATTAATTCTCTTTAACGAGGACGATTACGAAAGATCACTTACTGATTGAAATCCAGATTATTTTCCAATAGAGTAACTTCCAATAAACCTTTTGTTATTGTTAATTATTCCATATCGGACTCCCGAAGAAAACTCATCGAAACAACTTATTGACCGTGCCAATAGCGACTACTCTCAATCATGACTCCGTTTTCTTTCATTTAGAAATAGGAAAGAAAGAGAAGAAAGTAGAAGGGTAAAAGAAGGAGGTAGGTAAAGAAGAAAGAAAAGAAATAGGGTATTTTAATGAGAAACAGATTACTGGATAATTCCGGAAATATAGTAAAAGGTCGGGAAAGTCGTTGAAAGATGAATCATTCTAAATGTTATTAACAACTAATCAATTTTGGAATGCTTCGGAATAGACACATGTTCCCTCATACCACCCAGACCTAGCTCCAGGCACCACGATCATGGGGTTGCCCAGACCTAGACCTGGAAATGAGAAAAGTGAAATTTAATTCTTTGTAATGTTATTCCGACCGGTGACTGATAACCATCCAGCATCTGAACTCTGTCCTCTAGGATCGACCACACATATGAATTAGCCAAGAAAAAAAAATCAAACTTATAAACTCAATATAAATTTATGTGTCGTATCAATCGAAGTCTCAACTTCCTGGAAGAAAGATGTCGTATTTAGGCTTATCCTGCTAATTTTGCTTCACTCCTCGAGCCGATTAAACCGTTAGTGACGGTCCTTCATGACCTAGGTTATTTACCTTAACACATATATTAAAACATGACACATATATTACAGATGTTAATATGACAAATGATATCACACAAATTACTTAAATTAAATCTATCATGCATTCACACGCTCACTCACTCAGGACAGTGTATATATGTTTAAAGGAAACCAACTAACTACAAGGTTACAAATAGTTTATTACATTCATAGTGAAAAAAGAAAGACAAACATATAATTATGAAGAAAATATTAAAAGCACAAGTTCTTGGTTATATATTAATAGAGTACATAGTATTAAATTTTAGTAAGTTTTATATATTCAATCATATTGACAAATGGAAAAGGAAAAAAAAATAATAATTACATGTATCATATCTTAGGCATGCTAAAGCAAAATGATGATTTGCGACATACGCAAAAAAAAACTTATTTCACTTAAAAAAAAAGAAATTTGGACAAAGAGGAAAGAAAAAAAAAACTTTTTGGTGTATTAGAACTTATATGAGTCTCTACCTCACGTCGAGATATTAAAATATTAATAATTTCGAGCGTCCAAATCACAACTCACGCACTAGTCGTAGTGTCCAAAACGTTTCGCTCCATTTAACTTAATTTGTGATCATTTATATATATCTCTATATGTATATATATATATCTATTGGTTTACAAAACCATTCGTCGTCTATATTTGGTTTGTAACTGGTAACAGTTTATATCTGCAATCGCACAATGCTACGTCTATACCCATCTAGGGATTTCGAGAAAATAACTTTCACTAGAGGAAGTTTCTCCTCTTAGACGGTCTATTTCCAAATTTATTAATCGAATAATTTCAAGTTATTTATCCAACACTGGGACACTTCACGAGACCTTTCATTAGGATCACTTTCGTATATGTTTATACATGGTTCGGATTAAAAAAAAAATGATCTTCCACAGGTGTACGGAGTATGATGGTTCAAATTGAGGATAACAAAAAAAACTGGTCAAGTCATAGGATACACATGTAGGTGAGAAGGATTCAAGGTGCACTTTCCACAATGGTTTTAGGTTAATTGTTCAGGGATAATATTTGTTATGATGTGGGTTACGTTTAGACCTGCCGATATCTTTTCAATGCATGCCATTATATAAGTACAGAGGTTATCACTTACATTGATTCAGAGGAAAAGGAAAATTACTTAAGTGCACGGCGGTATTCTTAACAAAATCTACATTCTTAAATTCGTCGGAAGACTTCTGGTAAACTATAGCAACCAATACACGTCTAGGGGGACAGACACGAGCGCTCTTACATATATTCATAATACATTTAATATCATACTTTTACTTTAACATCATATTCACATACTAATTACACATACATTTCGAAGTATTTATTTCTCTCTCTATATATATATATTTATAATAAATGCGCACACATTTAAATTAATCATCCCCAACAATAAAATTTTACAAGGTTGCAACATTGTCCAAGAAAACAAATGACTTCCAACATTACATTTGGAAACAAATTAACTTTTATCTGATACCGCGCGTCTATAAATGTTTAACTTTTATATAATCAATTCGTGTTTAAATCATGAGAAAAAAAAAACTTTGTGAGGCAGGCACGTAACACAGAGCATTTCTAGATATAACTAGGTAAATCAAAATACAATTTCTGGGCCCAGGTTAACTACAAAGTAATTGAAAACCAAAACAGAAAGGAAAGTGACCAACGGATTAAAAAAAACTTAAGACGAACGACGGTGAAAGAACGTAATCGAAGTGTCGTCAAATACTAAGTCTTTGTTCATTTCAGCGATAGGTCAAAATGTGATGGAGGACCCAATCATTATCTACTCCATTCATGAATCGTGTCTTGCAACGTCTCAGCTGGTAATTTCAGATCAGAGTTGTACGTTAAATAAATCGTAAGTAACAAGTTCGAAATCTTGGGGGGGGGGAAGGTTGAAAAATTTGAAAAAACTTGAAGAAATGAAGACAGAGAGAGAGATAGAGAAGAAGGAAGACTAAGAATAGGGGCGCCAAAGACTTAAGTGAGAAATAACTAACGCTACAAAGTTAGAAGTCGAATTTCGCTCTCAACAAAATCCATAGCCAAAATATTCTTAACATGCCAAAAAGGGTGGTCTACTCAAATACGTAGACTCAAGGGGCGCCCTGCTGCCAAGGATGCAAGTTCTGTGTCCATCAGATCCCAATCCCACAAGAGTTTGCTTGTAAGATTGAAATCCGATCCCCGTATCCGGCCCAGACCAGCAGGATAAAAGGAGAGGGGGAAAGGGACCAGGTCACTGCGTCCCCAATTTTGAAATCTCTAAGTAAAAAAAAAATATTCGACCCCTTAGAAAAACTAAGAAGGTTCGAGGACAGTATTGAAACTAGAATAGAAGTATTATCTAAGATATCCCTAACTAATGATTTGCCAAAAATAAAAAAAAATTATTAAATAAACTGAATTTTGGATCGGTGATTTCTATGCCAAACTTCACCGATGGCTACCCCGCGCAGACACGCCACAGTCTGGGATGTCGTTAATTTCCCTCGTCTAATTAAACTAAGAAAAGAAATGAAAATACTTAAAGGGACTAGGGGTCGACATCCGGGTACGCTAAAATAAATTTCAATAACTAATTGTTTTGATTCTGTACCCTATCAGAGCTGTCGCCTCCATGAACATTGCAAGCTAGCCTGAGTAGGTAACGTGAAGGAAAAAAAAAATCTCACGGAGCAGGATATTCTATTTTAAAACCCGACCAGAAAATATAATTCACTACAGCCCTGTTGTATAACTACTACTGTCTTTTCATAATTTATTATTCAATATGTCTAGTCTGCGATTATATGATGCTACCCCTTCTATCAGATGGTATTACTATGGTTGATTATTATTATAACACATAAAACTACAAAGTATTACCGTAGTCCGCCTATATATCGCCCTCCGGTCCGCGTGATATTATGGTGCAGGGGTCAGAACTTGAGATGTTTGTAGCCACACATATCTATTCAATATCTATATATATCAACACACGGCGAAGTATTCACTGGGCTACTATATATTTAACTATATGGGTGTCCTATATTCTATATTCATCTACTACAATATTCATATACTTATTAATATTCATATTCACATTAATATTCATTTGCCACGACGCTATATTCTACAAACACCCTGTTTCCTCTATCTACGCCCAGCCTATTTACACATTTCATCATAATACTTTAAAATCTATAATCACTACAAACATTTCCCGCTCCGATCACCGCACGACAACCTCACTCGAACCCAAGACTCTTTCATCCCACACACAATACTATGTAATACCTGGTAGCTTTATTAAGAAGAAAGAAAAAAAAATCCTATGTATGTTCACTGAAAATAGAATTATCTGCGATAATGTTTAATGTTTATGAAATTCTGCAGCAACAATAAGCTTCTGCAGCCACGAAGGAAAATGAACATCTAATATAATTTCAAAGCGAAGAACTAGCATCATATCGCCCGACTTCTGTTAAAAATTTACGTATTGTTTATTTATTTAAATATTTAGATTTCTAGACTAGGCAGAATGTTGAAATTTTTTAGAATATATTAATTTTGGGTCACTTGACCTAACTGTACATCCATATAGGCTGTGAATTATACCTTCCAGGTTTTATTTTGAAAAGAAAGGTCAATTTCACGAACACTAAATCACTAAGCACCTCGACAGAAGAATGGCGGTTAGTACTGACTTTTGACACTAGGGCTAGCGACGATATAATGAACCCTTGAACAACTGAATGTGACCTTGTACACGGAATTATTATACTATATTACGTTCACTTAATGACGGAGTAATAAAAATTTATCGCATAGTAAATACTACACTGTCCAACACACTCTTTCATCACTTAATTATCACTATCACTGATACTACATTACAAATATACACATACTACTCGAACTACAAGACACATCATGCCACATTCATACTACACACTACATTAATACATGTTATACTAATAAATATACACAGAAATCATTCAGATTTTTCCATGTTAAATCGGCTCTATGAAAGGTAACGAAAGGAAAAGAAATGAACAGGGCCAACTGGCCCTTATATTTACTAAATCATATTCTTGAAATCAACCTGTTTAATCGATGCCCTGAGGGGACATATCAGAGTATTAGCTAACAATAGGACCCCTGCCCTGAAGGGGCAGGAACCCGGAACAAACTACATGTTCAACCCATCCCACTGGAAGCCGTACTCCCAATTTGGGAGTCAGATAGGAGCCCTTACTGAAATTTACACGTGCATTGTGATTACTGGACTGACTACCACAAAATTAAATACCGCCATGTATGTAATTAAAAAAAAAAATCACTCACTAACTACATAAACAAATCTATAATGGACAGGTCTTGTAACCCTCAATTAGTAGGAAAATTGGGAGGTAGAAATATGATGGGAAACACTGATCTTCTGAACCGGTTTTGGGAAAAGAAAGACGGAAATCACACTACTGTTGAATCCTGTCCATAGCGATCCGCAGATGAAAACATGGCGTCACTGTTGCACTTACTATTTCAGCTTTTTTTTTTTTAGTCCAGTTTTGACTATGAAATTTAATAGTTTTTTGGCTCCTAGAGACTTCCAACGATTTTAGGTGTTAATGAAATCCAAATGTTACCTTGTTTGCAGCTTTCTCACTCCGTTGCGACCTTTTAAGCTCGACGATCAAATCCAGTGTCTTCAACGAGACGTTCCGGCGTGGAATGGAATAATTGCGCCCTAATATCATAGCGTGGGTTTATCATCCAATCAAAACTAAGCATTTTGGCGGTGGGGCTTTGAAACGAATAAAATTTGGTGAAATCTGGATTAAACTAGATTTTAGAAGGACCTAGGTATCTAAAAGAGAGGTGAAGGGTGGTCCTGAAAATTCTGTCGAATTTTAGATTGGTTATTTGATCTGGAAAGTTCCGTCCAATAGTGGATCTATATTTTCGGATAGCACTGACACCGTAAGAATTGTAATAATCCATTTACATATCCATATACAAGACTTATAACTAATTTAAAATATAAATAAAGGTATTGATTCCCAAAACTATAATTCCCAATGAATTTTTTACAGTTTTTCCATGTTAATTTGAAATAGAATAATGAACAATATTACGAATTATATGAACGGCCAGAAATTTTTTGTTAAACGTCAGGTACAGTCGGTGCAAAAAATTTCGGGCACCCTCCTATTAAGAACATAATATCATTAGACTGTAATGGCATATTACAAAGAGGGCGGGTAAAAATTAACTGAAGAAGTCATACCTGCTGTACTGAATTATGCATGTTTCACAATCCCATGCAGGTACAAGGGATTCCCCAAAGAAACGTAGGGAGTCCAGGATGATCTGCCAAATGAAAATTGGTCAAAATGGATATGAATTGATAGGGTTTCTACCAGGTAACAATAGTTCGTTTGTATTAAGTCGATATCTTGAACAAATACAAAATGGCGGACAACTTCATGACTGCTGTGTGTGGTTGCATAATCGCCAGGTACAGATGCTGGCCAATAATGACGTTCTGAGTAATATGTGTAGCGAATTTGTAGTCACATATGCTCTAGAAAGACATCTGGAGTGTCGGTAGAGCACAACAGATGAAGCAGGTGATACACATGCATGGAAACACGTAATGAAAAATGCCCAGAAATGCATTCATACTCAGTAAACGTGAATTCAAAGCGTCGGAAATGTAAGGAATAGCATCAATAACTTGAAAGCCATTGTCAATTCACCAATAATATTCCCGCAAACCGATGCAATATGATGTGCACGGTTGAATACCAATAAGGATACAACAACTGAGATCAATTTGAAATTGTGCAAAGGGACTCACAAAGAAACTGGAGAAACTAAAAGAATGTCACTAGTGGAATCGCATGATCGATACTGGAATGTGGCCAATGTGTGTGTTGATATCAACATGTAGCTAATGGACAAATAGCAACATGTTCCACTACTGTTGGGGCACTGTCCTACGTGCGAAAAAATAGGAAAATAACGTTGTAAATTCTGGTATTACACCTGGTTCACTTTCTGGTAGAACGTAACTAGAACACGATTGTATCAATGTCCCTCTTTGTCTGTGACATTGTCTCACACTCGACACATATGAAAAGAAAGCTCTTAATCCATGGTTCAAATTCTGATAGAACGTGAAAGTAACAAACTTGTATCATGCAATGCCACGTCATCTGGGACATATGACGTACTCGAAATATAGGAAAATACCTCCAGAAATTCGTATATTGTACACAGTGCACATGCCAGGACAAAGAGGAAAATGAACCAATTTTCCACTCGTAACACTACTGCTGGAACACCATACAAATTTAAAATAAAATGACATGAGAAACAGGATAAAACGTCTTAAAGCTCTGATTGTTTACAACTATGCAGTAGGAATAACAAAATGAAACACACAAGCATGTCAGGAGGCTGAAGATAAGCGCTTGGCAAAGAAAGGGGTAATCCTCAAAGGAATAAATACAAAGCAATTGAGGCCCGCTCTTAGAATCAGGGCTAGAGGGCTTGCTTTCGTGTGCGTGATTGCAGTTTCAAATCCTGCTGGGATCCCATGGCCTCAGATTCAAGATCCAAGTAGTAGTTCGGATCCCACTTTAAACTGTAGGTTCCATCTCTGCCTAGTCTTGTCGCTGAATGCCCTAACAAAAGCAAACGAAGAAAGTGGTGTAAACACGCACGATGGCAGATAACGTTTCTAGATATAGAAGATCTTCCAGGCATTTCTAGGGATATTTTTTTATTTGTAATCAAGTAGTCCGAGGTGGGGACACAAGTGGTTCGGATACTATGTCAAACTGTAGAACGTCATTATCATTCCGTGGAAGGCAATGGCAAACCATCAGCTTCACCTTGCCCAGAAATCTTCGAATTGAACACTTACTTCCGTTCAGAACTCCATATCAGCTTCAGCACCATCTGTTGTGATTGCCGAGAGAAGTCATCCCACAAACAAGTGAAGGAATAAAGCCATCCTTTCTATGGGCCTGTTCAACTCAATGACAGCTTGGTGGGAAATTGCTACCATGAAAGGAACGGTCACAAAGGCAAATAATAATAATAATAATAATAATAATAATAATAATAATAATAATAAAATTAAACATGCACATAATAATCATAATAGGATGTTTGAAGAACTATATCCGAAAATGACGCTATGTAGTCAGAGTAGGTTGATAACTATTTCAGCTATGTAATACAGAAAGCGCCAGTAGAGATCTGGGAAGTGTACATATTCTGTTGTGACGTATTATCGTCGGTGAATACACCTAGTAACTGTTTAAGTCGACAGTTGATCGTCTTGTACATCCTTCGTTTTGCTGTTCTAAGTTTAGTCTGGCTTGTGTGTCATTGAATTGCGCCAAGGAGTAGTCTACCTTCAGTCCGTATTTAGTGTTCATTTTGGGTTTGTGCGTGTATACCTATGTGAGATTACATGGGTGCGAATCAAAATAGTCGTCATCTGTCACTGGGACGTAACTTTGCCCCCCCCCCCTCTTCCGTGTTCATCAGCTCTGGAACAGGATAATGGCGGAATACTTTACCCATGAAATTGCCGATATGCGGAGAGGCACACCAAAACAGCCGCCAAGCAAGGCGTGTGTGTTAGGAACGCTTTCCAAATAGGCATCTACCAGCACATACACTCTTTGCATGATTTGATGGTCTGTGTTGCTCTGTAAGTGGGACTGTGGAAGACCTCGCACTTCGCGGACGTGCTATTGCTCAGCCGAGACAAACCAATCATACTAATGTGTTCCGTGTTCTTCAGGAAGAGGGTTTGTACCCATACAAATTGCTGAAGGTACAGCTGCAGCACATACTACCTGCGGATTTTCTCCAGCGGATGGATTTTTGTCAATGGTATGTGCAACAAACACATACCATTCCTGATTTTCCGACAATAGTGTTGTAAACGGAGGAGTCAATTTTTACTGGAGATGGCATCTTCAATAGTCACAACAGTCACGTCTGGAATATGGGCAATCTCTACACAGATTCGCAGTGAATGTTTGGTGTAGCATCGTAGGTGACCATTTGATAGGCCCATATATTTTGCCTACTACCTTGAATGCTGGGAATTTTCGTGTGTTTTTTCAGGACGTATTGCCAGAACTTTTAGAAAACTTGTCGCTCGCAGATAGACTACGTATCTGATTTCGGCACGACTTTGCTTCCACGCATTTTGACCGAGAAAACAGAGTCGTACTCAACAACATTTTCGGGGATTGTTGGATTGGCAGGGGTTGCCCTCGTCACCCGACCTCACATCAATGGATTTCTTTTTGTGTGGAGAAATGAAACGGCTTGTGCACGACACCACCGTGGAAGGTGCTTAGGACCTCGTTGCTCGCATCAATGCTGCTACTGGGACCATTAGTGACATGCCACATAGATTTGGACCTACCAGACAGACTGTGCTTAGTCGATGTCATCTTTGTATTGACGTTAATGGCAAACATTTCGAACAGCATCTCTGAATATTACAGTACCTATGAGGCTTTATTCGCACTGCATAGTGTCTGTAAGTGCGCTGTGCAAGCTACAAGTAGTGCAGATCCTAAAGCTTATTGTTAATTGTTCTCTAATTGTTAATTGTTCTGTGTGTCCCCTTTCTTCAGGTCATTTTGTTTTCTTTAGGATGCTGTTCCAGGGGTAGTGAGGCCTGTGCCGAATTGTTTTATTTATTCTTCGTTGGAATGTGCACTGTACGAATTTGGACTTTATTTTCCTATATTTTGAGTGCGTAATATTGTCCCAGAAGAAGTGGGACGTGCTAATATGCTGTTACTTTCAAGTTGTATCAGAATTTGAACCATGTCTACTAGAAGAACTTAGAGAGTTATTTCCCATGTTTCGAGTGTGGGACAATGTTCCAGACGAAGGGATAATGGATTCAATTGTGTTCTATTTACGTTGTATCAGAAGGTGACCCATGTGTACTAGAACATATTACAGTTATTCTCCTGTTTCAAGTATGGGACAGTGTTCCAGCAGAGGTGGGGCATGGATGCAATTGTGTTATTTATACGTTGCACTACAATGCGAACCAAGTGTAATAGCAGAAGGTACAACGTTAATTTCGTGCGGTGTCCCAACAGTAGTGGGACATATTACCATTTATTCATTAGCTACATGTCGATACCAACATACACATTGGCCACATTTCAGTATCGATCATGCGATTCCACTAGTGACATTCCTTTAGTTTCCCCAGTTTCTTTGTGACTCCCCTTGCACAATTTCAAATTGATCTCAGTTGTTGTATCCTTATTGGTATTCAACCGTGCACATCATATTGCATCGGTTTGCGGGAATATTATTGGTGAATTGACAATGATTTTCACGTTATTCATGCCATTTCTTACATTTCCGACGCTTTGAATTCACGTTTACTGAGTATGAATGCATTTCTGGGCATTTTTCATTACGTGTTTCCACACATGTGAATCACCCTGCTTCATCTGTTGTGCTCTACCGACACTCCAGATGTCTTTCTAGAGCATATGTGACTACAAATTCGCTACACATATTACTCAGAACGTCATTATTGGCCAGCATCCGTACCTGGCGATTATGCAACCACACACAGCAGTCATGAAGTTGTCCGCCATTTTGTATTTGTTTAAGGTATCGACTTAACACAAACGAGTTATTGTTATCTGGTAGAAACCCTATCAATTCATATCCATTTTGACCAATTTTCATTTGGTAGATTATCCGGGACTCCTTACGTTCCTTTGGAGAAACCCTTGCGCGTGATATTAGAATTGAGGAACATGCATAATTCAATACAGCAGGTATGACTTCTTCAGTTAATTTTTTACCCGCCCTCTTTAAGTTGGATAGTTTCCGACGGTAGTAGTATATTACTGATGGGTATCGTGCTGGAACTGTCTGACTTCTTTCAATTGCTTGATGTAGAGGCTGAAGTATGTTTATGCATAGAATAAAGCAACGTTAAGAGAATCGAAATAGTGAAAATGTATTTATTTTTGTCACTAAAGATTATGTTACAAAGTTTAATGAATGTTGCATGCTAATAATAAATAAATAATTTATATAAAATAAAATAAGGAATTTATGAAAAATAATTATAAAACAGCAATTACAAAAAATGTAAGAGAATGAATAAAAGCACAAGCAATATTGCTAACTGCAGCTGTGTACTAGTTAACGCTGTTTCCTTATTACACGTATATTGGAGATATGTTCATGAACTTCTTCTTCTCCTTTTCACTTAATGTTCCAAAAATCAAAGGTAATTTTCAAGTTCCTGACTATAATTTTCTTAGAAGTGCAAGATACTACTTAAAAACTAATGTTTTCTGAGATGGTCTCCATGCTCTGTTCATTATTCATGTCTATGACGTCATATTGTATTTTGAACACAAATTCATTCATAATGGGAAATGTCTCAATAATAAAAATTACTCCATTAAGTAATACCCATTTTCTAAGCACAACTTAAAGGATTATGTCGGACAGATGGGGGCCAAAATTATTTTAAAAACAGAATGTGTACAGGAGAAATCATTCTATGTTAACAAAAGGTGATTGAAGTGTGAGCAATGTGTGATCGAAAATCAGTGTGTGCAATCGGGGAGTGGGAAATATGTGATAGCCTATTTGCTCTTCTCGGAATAATACGTAAGGGTGTACGAATACACAAATTCAAGTTTGACCGTTTTGAGGTATGGAGGGATCCTGTATCGTGTGCGATATTTCAATACTGAACCTAACTTAACCTATGGCGGGATCCTGTATCGGGTGTGATATTTCCATTTTAAACCTAACCTAACCTGACGTATCCTAATGTAACCTAACCAAAAATAACCTTAGTTTTAAAAAAGTACTGAACATTTACCAGGAAGTAACAATTTTTGGTAATAATTGCTGGCCCCTATCTGTCCGACATATTTCCAAATTAAGTATTCACTGAGTTTAAAACGTGAAAAAGTGAGTGCGGCGCTGATAATCACTCTTAAGAACAAGTATCATAATTGGGAAGAAGTGATAGAAACTATAGATGGATATTTTGGTACAGTTATAGGCAAAATAGTATATCCTACATACAGATTACATATGGTATATTGCTTACTTTTGTCGATGAGTATACTATTCCAGCTGCAGGGTAAAAAAAAATATAGTACATAGAGTTTTCCTAGCTGGTAAGCGATTTGTCAGAGATGGTAGAATACGTTACTGATGACAACTATGATGATATTAGATTGGTGCGATTGAAACGTCTGCTTTGACTTCTAGTGGGAAATGTAGTAACAGAACACAGGATGAATGTGTCTGACGTTGCACGCGTCCAACAAACAGTTGGGGTACCCAGACAGACATGAGACAGTGGTTTCTTAAACAGAGTAGTATGAAAGTACACCATGGGAACATATAATTGGAACTGGGTTTTCTTTAGGAATTCAAATTGGGACATAAAAAGCAGTGCATTTGAGCAAGGAATAGCGAATGAATTCACCATTCGTCGTTGGTTTGTCAAATTTCATTCCGATGACAGTATTGCAAAATGAGTACCGACTAATATCATGCTCGGATGGGCTCTTCAGTAACACCATGGGAGAAGGTTAGGGATGGGCACGAATCGAGCTAAAACTCGACTCGCTTCGAATTCGAGTCGAGTCAAAGGTGATTTTCTCGAGTCGAGTTCCGAACCGAGTCAATGTTTCTGAGGTCGAGTTTCGAGTCGGCTCGCTCTTTCAGGTCGTTCTAACTCGTTTTGAAATCATGACCTGATTCGACTGAAAATCGATAGCCATGAGAAATGTAAGCAGTAATGTAGAGTTTATTTAGTATTGCTCACGAGAGGGGACACTGTTTGCATCTCGTCTCGTTTGGTAACGAGACGACAATAGATGTTTGTAACAAGACAGCCTCAAATGTCGTGAGCACCAATATAAGTATATACTGTAGTTGTTACCATCAAGGTTGAGATATGTACGGCTGAACGTTTGAGCCCAAGCAGAAGCCTACCCCGAGTAATGATGTCAATCGGTTCGGCTCGATTCAACTGAACGAATAGCTCGAGTCGGCTTGGTTGGGATGATCCGTCGACTCGGCTCAACTGAGCGGGTGGCTCGTGCTGGCTCGGTTGGGGTGGGCCATCAGTTCGGTTCAGTTCGGCTCAGTTAAGCATCTGCTCGAGCCGGCTTGATTGGGTAAGTTGTTGGCTCTTCTCATTTCTCGGTTCTGCTCGATAGTGAATGAGCTGTGTGTCGAGCCGCTCGAGCTATTGACAACCCTAAACCTGGGACGAGCAGTTTTGAACATGGTTGGCCGGTGCCCTGTAACTTTTAACAATTTTTTGGCTCTGGCCCAAATATTTGCTCCTCCGGAACTCAAACCCAGAATCTCGTGAACGATGTCCTTGCCTCCTGAAGAATTTTCGATGACCAAGGTCGGCAGTCAACTAGTTTTTAGTATTCAGATACAAACCACCTATCTTTCATGTTTATACACAGTGTTATAATAATAATAATAATAATAATAAAAATAATAATATTAATAATAACAATAATTTGTAGTTGTAGTAGTATCATTGATAATAATTATATTGCCTATGTACGATGCTTGAAGAGAATACTTGAAACTACACAGGGTTTCGCCCGATTTGGCTCTACTGGACTCGAAACTCGACCCGAATGAGAGTCGAGTTGGAGAAAAATTTTTCGAGTCAAGCTCAAAGGCGTCTGTTTCGAGTCGAGCTTAAACGCTTATTATAAATTGTTCACATTTCATAAATACATATATTAGTAATAACTTCAGCCTGACATTCAATTTTAAAATATGAAATCAAGAAAGTTTACCATCCACACCTTTTATTCCTTTGACATTTCTTCCTGTTTCTAAAATAAAGCTTGACATACTAAATGATATGTTTGTTGATACTGTGCCGTATAGTTATTTTCAATTAAAACAAAACTTGTCGAACAGAACATTCTTGTCGCAGCAACTAGCAACGTCATTTCGGAATTTTGGCAGGGAGGGGGCGGTGTCAAGATTGTCCACCAACGTAAGAATTTCACTTTTTTTTTAGTAGTATACAATTTATTAAGAAGCATGTGTGTCTTAAACTTAGGAGGGAGTAATTGCTTTCTCAAACGACTCCCCTGGTAAGAACATAAAGTGTGCTTTCTTTTGAATAAATTCTAAAATCTTGTCAAAATACTCAGTGTTTCATTGTGTGAAGTGTGTGACAATTTGGTTTCATAGAGAGGAATTTTCCATTAAAATCAGTCACACTATGAGTATTTTGATCTACGAATTTCCAGTGATTTCTGAGAGATTTAATCTGTACGCTCTGAATTGGCACCAGTAGAGATGATACTTAAACAATACGTAAGGATCTAACTACTAAACTTCTACAGTCATATTTTCACATAACAATCTACCTCTACACTTAAGATTTTCAACGAACTTAATAAGTTCGTTATTGAATTTTCTGTGTGTGTCTCTGTTATTTGCGTTTTTATTTATTTATTTATTTATTTTTCAATTTTGAGCCCTCCATTCGATAGAGTATCAAAACGTATCTGAGAAAGTGATGGAATTATTCACGTCACTTTTACCATTCCTGATATACTGATCAAAAAATGGCCGATTTCCGGAGATTTCCGGAGCCATATCTTGGGAACCATAAGTTATAGAGAGATGACATTGGTGTTAATCAATAAATAAGAGGATGGTGAACATTTCGGTACCAAATAGTAACCGGCGGCCACGACCTACTAGCTGTTGGCCAACTAACCACCATTCCATAGATATTAGAATTTCTGGAGATTTAAGAAGCCATATGTCGGGAACCGTAAGTCATAGAGAGATGATATTTTGAGAATTTTTGCGAGAAACAGAAGCAGATGCAGATAAAAAGATTTACTTTTACGTATAGGAACAATTACAGTCATCCTTCCCGTCCCCATCTCTCCATTTTTTTAAAGTTGTTTTTGGCAATGCTCTTGGAGCATTCTCAACTATTTTTTAATGTTCGTATTAATAAGTTTCTAAAACATATTAATATGTTTCTAAAACAACTATGTTACCACTTTAGATTCTTGAAAGAACTAGTGAATGCTAATTATCCAAAAATATAGGGCAATGCAATAATAAATAGACCTAATTGAGCAGAACAAAATGTACGTGGGAGTAAATTCTCGTTTGCAGTTTTTGATAAAATCTACAGAAGCGATTTTTTTATGGTAAAAAAGTCATTTGTGGCTAACCATAATAGGTTCAATAACACGGGACTTACATTTCGGGTTAAACTGATTGTAAAACATACCGCTCAAGTTTTTCGTTATTACAATAACAAGAGGGTAGTGTGTACACTATGGTTAATGAGATATAATAACCTAAAATTATTAACTTTTCAACTGTAAGGTGATAAAATAACAATTTTACCAAAATTGGGAATTACGTCTCTAATAGTGTGTCCCCTTAAACTGGATCGAGTAAGGCGCTGATAACCAGGCCGGTATCCAGCCCAAAAATGTAGGGTGGTGGTGGCTGAAGTTAAGGGGGGCCCGATCCAACCATATTATAGTTTATCACATGTTATAGTTTATTTGCAAACCTACTGTGAAAATTTTAAGGGGGCCAACAAAAATTTAGGGGGGTCGGCCCCCCTAGACCCCCCTGGATACGGGCCTGCTGATAACTAGAACAAACATATGATAGAGATGGCTTCAAGTAGGGCCTATGACTTAACTGATCAGAGGTTGATGTGGGCATTCGCCTATCTCATCGATCACCGGTAAAGAAGCAAATCTCTGATGGAAGTGACGATAAGAGAAGTGTGGCCCTGAAGGTTACTCCCTGTTTCGCACAATGCCTTATCAGTGTACAACGTTGCCAAGTTTACTCATTCCTATTTCGCAGAATCACATTAAAAGTTTTGGTAGCACCTCAATGTTGGAAATATTTGGTGAAAAGAACAAAATACCAATATAAATCTAAAGAGGTGAGGCTCGCAATAGAGCCTTGTCGCGCAAGTGCAATCGCAGTTTACTGCAACAAGAACGGATTACAAACACACAGACATATAAATAAAATAAATTATTTGCATTGAACAAGAATGGCACGAATCTTAATAAATTTAGTACACAGGTACAACTGTTAATATCACCTTTTCTTCATTGGATTCTAATTTCAATTATCCTAATGAATGCAATGAGATACTGCATTAAAGTACGGAATAAGGCCAACCTCGCCACACCTAAACCTACTCTTAAGAATCCGTGTATGACTGTCTAAACATCTCCACAATCTTCTCCGTAAAGTTAAATTGCCTCCTTTCAGCAGCCGCATTCTCAGACTGTGCCTGTTTCAAAAGTAGAATAAATCTCTCTCTATATATATACATAAACTTGAAATGCTAAACTTCTGCATTGTTCGCGCTTTCTTCGCTGTTGTTATTAAATTTGTTTCATATTGCCGTGAAACATTAATAAAAATACAGAACGGAAAGAGTGAAACACCAATTCAATAAAAAAGTAAACTTTCAAATATTGTTGTATTTATGGGTAGAAGATTGCATTCAGTTCGTCAAAATAGGTGTCCGCCAAGTAGTCTAGGAAAACCTATGTCTCTGGGATGTCGGGTGCATCGTCTTGTATATATGGAAATGAATCAGGAATGTCTTCAAGAGGAACGAGTGGAAGTGCATCTGCTCTCCTAACCTGTTTCCTCATTCATTATCAATTTTGAAAAGTGGAGCCAACCTAATATCGTTTGTCTTTCTTCATACAGATTGAGTAAAAGGAAACAAACAAATGCATAATGTCGCTTGCTGAAATGTTTGTCTTGTAGCGTATACTGCTGCTTTTCAAAGTCAGTCATAAATATTTGTACACGAAACTGGAAGCAACAATCTTCAGCTTTTTTCTTGATTTGCTGAAGCATGGATGTGTACAATGACTGACTTTTGCTTTGCAATAAGCAGAAGAGGTGTGGAAAATATGTCCAAAATACTTTCTGTACAATGTATACGAGAACTATGAAAATAAAGGTGGACAAATTTTAAATGTTCCATCCATCACTCTTTACGTTCCTTTCGCTTTACAGAAATTCCCTTTCACTTTACGGTGTGCTGATATACCCGCCATCTTGACTTTCTCAACAATTTATGAAGCTTCTTCGTGACTAAGCGGTTAGCGTACGCGCCTTTGGCGTGGGAGACCTGTGTTTGATTCCCGGTGGGGGATCATGCGGTTTGGATTCCACCTTAATCAGTAGGTCCCGTCTCATGTAGCCTCGCTGCTGAAAGGGACGTTAAACTGAAAAAATCAGTAAAAAATTTATGAAATAATTTGTTTCAATTTGTATATGTAATTACAATATTACAATGGAATCAATTTCTCAACATGTAATACAAATATAGGCTTACTTCTGGTGCAGTACAGACGCATTAGGTTATTTCTCTGCTCTTCGGAACATTGTAACGCTGAGCGTGTAAAAACAGTTTGAATCCCTTTCTGCAAAACAGGAACACACGCCCATGAAGTGGGATTATGAGACTATTTTTATTAAAATTCCTCGTTTGGGTGGAAGAGGAGTTTCAATCGATTATACCCCATTCAACTCCTACTAAATCTCTTTCAAGAATCTAAATACTGATTTTTTCTATTGTTTTTTGGAAATATGCCTTCACATCTTATGGCTGTTAGATCTAAACGACTGTTTGGCATAGCAATTAATCTATGTATGCTTCAATTTGGAAGAAAAGATTATATCCCTTACTACCGAGAGGAGAGTGGTTTCATCCTATTATGGAGAATCTCTCTATGACGATTTGGAGTTGCGGCCGCAAGTACTGACATAACCTGTACTCCTCGTTTAGAGATAAAGTTGGTGAAAAATCTAGATCTTACAGTCTTAACAGCCAGGTATTACCAGATATTTCCTTCTTATAGTACACACAAACTTCCTGTTTGCATAGATGAAGACTTTTGAAGATACAAGATTGTTTGATCTGTACGTATAGTGTTCTCTCTCTCTCTCTTTCTGGATCAAAACTCCTGGTTTGCTGACTTGAATGGTGGACTATGGTGGACTATGTATGCGGTGGACTATGTATGCGGTGGACTATGTATGCGGTGGACTTTGATTGCTGTTCATACTTTTATTACTTTTCTTAAGGGATATTATTCCAAGAAATTCTAAATTATAGTCAAGATGGAAATATTTGTGAGTTAGAAAATAGTACTTTATACCATGGATTCCTAAATTTAATATTGGCCGATCCCGATAGGAATATTCCATAATATAATGTAATTCAAAAAGTAGCCTTTAAGATCTTTCCATTTACAGTCACTTCGAAATCAATCCCTTATACACTAAGTATTTTGATTACACTGGTCTACATATGAAAACTTTTTTTTCTGCTGACAAATATTTGACTTGTTTTTTAATAAATCGAGGTCGCTGATTCCCGTGGTGTAGTTAGATTTTGCCTATCACGTCAGAATTTCACACAATCTGATCATACTTACATTGACAGAAGTTCTTATTTGTTCCATATATCTTAGTAAGAAACTTACATTAAATATTGTACTATTGCCTTAATATTAATATACGGAACAATTTACGATAAAGTTACTGACACTCACCTACACACATTATACTATATATATACTAAAAACTATATAGTAAACTATGTTATACTATATGGTATACGATTTGATGTGCAATATGATGTTTATGGTTCCAGAATATTACGTATGGAGTAGTTTTACGAACCTATTTGTTATAATGAATTTAGACTTGATAGAAAGTTAAGCAAATCCAATACATTTTTTAATTTCATTTACGACCTCAAGCTGGTAAATGCACACAACTAAATAACACAACGTGCTTACCTACTTACGCAAAAAATCTTCGTTTCTTTGATTTTCTGGAGTAAGTGACCTCCGGAACGTCACGCTGCAAGCACCAGCGATAGTCCGCCATCATGTTTTCGTTCCACCTTTCCTGGTACCGGTTCTCCATGGTTTTGATATCCTGGTGAAATCGTTCACCTTGTTCTTCACTAAGAGCACCAAGATTGGAAGGAAAATAGTCTAGATGACTGTGTAGAAAGTGAAGCTCCACACTCATATTTACTCCCAACTTCTGGAATGTGGCCAAAAATTGTCAACAAGTTCCTCGTAGTCGTCCGCTTTTAAAGTTTCCAAGAAAGTTTGTAACAACGGCACAAAAAGCATCCCATGCATCTCTTTCTGTGGGGTTCATGGTTTGTAAGAACTTGTTATTTTTCATTAGCAACCTTACCTGGGCGCCGTCAAAAATACCAGCTTTCACTTTCTCCTGTGTCAATGCAGAAAGTTTCGAGCAAATGCATTTGAAGCAAACACCATCCTGATTCAAAGCTTTTACATACTATTTCATTAATCCCAGCTTTAGAGGGAGTAACACTTTCTTATGGTCAATAAGCGGTTCGTTTTGGATGTTTTGCTCTCCCACTTCAAAGTCTACTTTGGCAGGCCACAATCTTCGTACCCAGTGTTCATTCCTTGCACGGCTGTCCCATAAACAAATAAAGCAAGGGTATTTCGTAAAACCTGTTTGTTGGCCCAGTAACATTGAAATTACCTTGAGGTCCCCCCACACAAGCCATCTATCTTTCTCATAATTTATCTTCTCAAAGATCATTTTGAATGTTTGGTGGCTTTCCTTCAAATATGTGGAGTGACTAACAGGAATGGATGGCAACTTATTGCCATTATGCAGCAATACTCACTTTAAACTCCTCTTCGAAGAGTCAATAAAGAGCCTCCATTCATTCGCATCATAATCACATCCCATAGCTTCAATTAGTCTTTTTATATCTGAACAATACAGAAGTTCTTCATCTTTTTGAAAATATTGTAATAGATGCTTCTCTCTGTCCCGATATACGATAGTTGTTCCTGGTGCAACATATTCCTTTTTTTCAGTCTTGAACCCAGCAATTCTACTGGTGCTTTTGGTAGAGCAAGGTCGCGAATTAAATCATTCAATTCTGATTGAGTGAAGGGTTTGCATGAATTGCATTCATCAGGCACCACAAAATCCTCGCCACTACGTCCTGTATTTGTGTTGAGAGAGCAATCGTCATCATCACTGGAACTTGCAAACGTGCTGCATGTAGGGATAGGAATTTCATTACTGTGAGGAACAGGTCTTCTAGCAGAGTAAAGATCAGGATACTGAATAGTATATTTAGATTTCCTGCTCATGCCAGGTACATTTACCATACAGAAATAGCAGTCATTTACATGATTTTGCTGCTCTCGCCACACCATTGGGATTCCAAAACTAGGACTTGTTCTTCGACCCTTGCTCCATAGTCTGAGATTTTCTACACAGGTCCTGCATACTTTATGTGGTGCCCAATTTAACTCCGAAATATGCATGATACACTTTTCGTATAAATTCCGAAATATTTGTTCGTTGTTTCGGGGTTGTGAAAGAACCACAAATATAGCAAAATATATCCGGATCGTTTTTGCACTCTCTACGAATAGATGTCATGTTATTTAAACTCGGTACAGCTGCCAACTTGATCAGAATGTTTGTAGTCTACACTATAGTAGTTGTAATCCTGTCGATATCACTACACCAATACTAGAAATAACCAGATCACTAAATGTTTGCAAAACTTCCACAAAATTCTAGCATACCTTTCGCAATCTGTTAACTTGCCGTGTTTTCCATAAACAAAGAGGGCAGCGAATTCGTATCCCTGCATAAAAATTCAGCTGCGAGTGCTCCCTTATTTCAACCCTTTACATACATAATATCCTCTTCAATTTTAATTCAAAATGATTTTGAATTACCTATACTTTACTTAATATATTCTTTAATTCTTACGTAGTAACTCGTAAAAATAAAATTAGACGTAACAGTGTATGTGCTGCCATCTTGTGACATCTTGTAGAACTACGTTACGATTAATGGTTCTAAAGCATACATGAAATATTAGGTAAAATTTCATTTTGTGAAAATACCTGACGTGATAGAAAAAAACGGATTTCATTTTTAGATTTAGCACACTCGAATTATTAAAGAACAGCTGGTAGCCTCCAGTCAGAAAAATTGATGTAGACCAGTGTTATCATTGAACCTTTAAAAATGTATCTTTGTTTTGTGGTTTCTATAATTGTAACAGTTCTGTTCTTTGTTTACTTTTGACACTTTAGTTGAAATGTTGAGATAGTTCAATATCCATCACTGAAAAGTAGAGATACAAAGGCTCGAAAAAAACCCGGCTTTTTTGGAAAAAACTCGGTTTTTTCTGCTTCGCTTTTTTGCTTGCGAAATTTTGGGCTTTTTTCAAAATTCTGCTTTAAATTGATAAAACAGACTTTGTTTCGCTTCTCTATAACACAAAAAGTCATTTAATTAGTGGTTGATGCTGATAATAATATAAAACCTCGAAAATAAACCTTGAATTTCGAAAATATATTTCAAACAATTTTTCTTCAACATATTTACATTATGAATTCCAAAGGATTAACCAATGTATATAATAAGAAGTTTTTAACTTCCTATATACAAAAGTAAGCAGAGTTGGCAAGAACCATAGTTGTTTTTGAAAATGCCAAAAACCCGTTTTGGGGGGATGTTTAGACCAGGCTTTTTTGGTTTAAAGCAGGCTTTTTGGTTTAAACCAGGTTTTTTGATATAGATATTTCGCTTTATGTGTTTATATTACATATTCACAGAAATAAGTTTGTTTCGCCTTGGTGTTGTTATGCAACAGCGGGGTTATGCTGGAAGAAGTCCCATAAGCTTAAAGAAGCCCGGTCAGTAAATGTCTTAAATTGAGAAGCTCCCGCACTAGCCATCGGGAAAATCCCGTCATTACTTGAAATGTAAAACAATAACGGGAAAATCCTGTTATCGCTTTGTATGTAAAATTTAAAGGTCAACGTATCATAATCAGTACGCTAAAACTGAGGTATTAAATTACAAATTTAGTACGTAGATATCATTGGAAGTCCAATCCAAGCTAATGTTGGAAGCTACGTAGGCAATCGATAAATTTTGCCAATTTCTACCAATATATTTAAGCAATCTTGGCTTCTTTATAAACCAACAGGCATTTAGGCATGCAGAAATATACAATTTGGTTTCGTTTCGTATGTTTAGGCTTAACATCCTTACATAATACCGAGGTTATCAAGGAGAAGACTTTCGCTTAAAGTGACATCCGAACCGCTACTTGGTTTACGCATGAAAGAAGGGTTGTAGTTCGACCGAGAATTGAACATGGAACATCTTGATTAAAAGGGGAAAGGGAAATAAAACTAATGCAGGTGGTTTCATATGTGGAAACGTCACCATGAAGTTCACACGATTCGCATTTTTCGTTCTTTTTATTTATTTATTTTTGGTTTAAACCAGTTACTGTATTAAAAAAAAGTTGGTGTAAACCAGCCAACCCTAAAAGTTAACACTTCTTTTTCTTAAAAAAATACATAAATAACTAGCAAAATTGTATGTAGTATTTTCACTTCAAAATATTCCATATCCTGTTTTTGAAACAAAATAAAATTAAAATAAAACATAAGAGAAATATTAGGCTGCACATCTAGAGCGTTTGGTTCTGTATATTCTTGAAATTCTACAGTTGAGTTTTATATAACCACCATCACGGTTTACCCAATCCTCAAGTTTTCTTAATGTTTAACAAGAAAGATTTAACATATCATTACGGAACTCCCCGCCCCCCCCCAAAAAGGACTACGGAATATATTTAAGTTAAGCTAAATACAACTGCACAACAAACATGACTGAGTGGTTAGCTTTTACGCTTCTATCGGGAAGTCCGGGATTCAACCCAGCATTCGACCATTCTGACAAAGCTTTTCTTCATTCCATCTGTGAATGTAGAAATAGTGCGTGTACTGTGAGTTGGCCGACTTCCTTTCTTATTGTTTTTAAATCGTTATTATTACTAATTACCAGCAGTGATAGTTTTGCGAAGGTTAGGGGGGGCGGTCTTTTGGACTGAAGCCTGTTCCCCAAAGTTACGGAATGTCTGCAACAAACGAAATATTTATTAGTTATGCCTTTACTCATAAACTTTAAGCTCCCGTCAAATAAAAATTACGAATGTTTAGAAAAACTAAAAATTAGTAAGAAAAACCCCTCCGAAAATACTTTTCTAAATCCGCCACTGATTCTCAGTATAAAATGATCCGGAAGATTATTGCTAAACATATAAATGAAACGAAATATTAGTTATACCTGTACTTATAAACTTCAAGCACCTCCCAAATAAAATTAGGATTTTTTAGAAAACGAAACAATCAGAGAAACGTCTCCTAAAGTGCTTTTCTAAATCCGCTACTGATTATTTGTATAAATTGGTATTCAAGGTTGTGTCTGGAAAATTATTGCTAAATCACTGCACAGCTACATTATAACAGAAATGTGGAAGTACGGTTTGACGGATATATTGAAAACGTACACTTTGACGAATATATAGAAAAAAGGTAAGTTTAACTTTTGCACTAGAAGCTAGAGTACTAAGTTCTTAGAAATGAAACACGGATGACAAATTGAAATGATCTAGAGAAGAAAAAAATGTCGAAAGCTCAAAAGCTAAAATAAAGTTAAATAGCCTCTAAAATTGCCCTAAAATACTACATTCTTCATGTTAGCTTTAATTCGTAAAACATGTGCTCCATCCATCTTGATGGTGAATTTCAGAGCGAAATATTGCATTTAGGTCATGGAATTCGTATCTAACTATAGAATATACTATAAGAAAGCTATTTAGATAGAAAAATCATGAAAATGAAAAAAGCCAAAATTTCCAAAATTCTCGTTTTTTTTCCAAAAAAGCCGGCTTTTTATGTAAAAAAAAACATCGATTCATAAAAGCCGGCTTTTTTGCATCTCTACTGAAAAGTATTACAATTTTCATTGAATCTTCTAGATTGATCCTGCATAGTCACTGTTTTTGGGAGATTTATTGTATAACAGACTATGGCCGCCATAGTCAGAACTATATGTTTACTGTTCTCTTTATAATTTTATATATCTATGTAATATTTACCGAAGATTATGAAACTAAGACTTCGGATGTAGAAGGTGATAACTGTGAATGAACTACAGGTTGTCACCTTATACGTACGTAAAATTCGCCAGAGGGGCATGTCACTGTGTGAGGAGGATACTAAAAGGTTCACAATAGTCTTTCCTTGTGAGAGATTTGTATTCGACAGCTGGACTAGTTCAGTATTCAAATGTGTGAAACGAACATATTTACTTGTGAGATTTGTGTGATATTTTATGTGTTTGTGGTGATGATTTGTTCATGGACGACTTCGTAGTTTGTAGCACCGAACTCCAATGTGTTCTAGTGTAACGTTTGTGAGCCCTGATTGCTCAGCAGTTATGATTTTCATGGGGTTGAATTGAAATATTCCCTTTTGAAGTGTCATTTTATGTAAGTTTCCCTATATATGTTATATTCAATATATAAGTTTTCCTAACCTGTAAAAAATTTTACTTTTTAAGATACATTTGTAAACTGTGGATCCTTTCTTACCTCTCCACATAATCCCCATTGAAATTGAGGCATTTATCTCACCATTGAACCAATTTGTTTAAACTCTTTGAAAAAAAAAACACTTGTTTTTTTGACTATTTAGCAATTTCCTTACATTGTGCTTCACTTCTTCATCACCAGTTGACAGGAGACCAGGTCGCTTATGTCGAACCTGAACTCTTCTTCAGAGAAACGCAATGCGACATAAGCGATCTGGTCTCTTTCTTGACGATAACGCCCACCCCCACTCAGCGCACAAACAAGACACAAAATTGAAGAATTTGGGGGCGAGAAACGGCTGCCTCACTCTTCATACAGCCTCAATTTAACGCCGAGTTTCTATCTTTTCTCGCTGTTATCTGTGTTGTGAGGTGAATGTTTCGAAACCGATGAATAAGTGAAGCAGAATGTGAGGAGGGTGTTAAATAGGCAGAGTCCTGTTTTTTTTTTTTTTTTTTTTTTTTTTTTTTTTTTTTTTTTTTTTACAAATTATGTGGAAAATTTGGTGCAACAGTGAAATAAATCCCTAAGTCGCAATGGGAATATGGAGAGGTGGGAAAGGATCGGATGGTTTACAAATGTATCTTAAAAAATAAATATTTTACAGCTTAGGAAAACTTATATATTGAACTAACCATATATACGGTATATATATATATATATATATATATATATATATATATATATATGTGTGTGTGTGTGTGTGTGTGTGTATAAAGAGAATGTTTGTGAATGTTTCACTATATAAAATTGTCAGAACTATATGTTGACTGTTCTCTTTATAATTTTATATACCGTGTATCTATGTAATATTTACCGAAGATTATGAAACTAAGACTTCGTGTGTAGAAGGTGGTCACCTTATACGTGCGTAAAATTCGCCAAAGTGGCATGTCACCGTGTCCTTCCTTGCCATCCATATATCGTCGCATGAGAACCAGAGGAACGTAACTCCATTCTCGTAGGTTTACAGGCAAGAGGACAAAAATATTATTTTCTTAGAAAGATGTGTTTTTAATAAGATGGTAATTGAGCTACATTACAACAGATGATGGACAAGGAGAACAGGTGGCGTTACGTTTCATTTATACCAAGTGGAGTTTTCAAAATTATCTCCAAACATGAAGAAAATGAACACCGTATTTTCAGAGTTACGTTCCTCTGGTTCTCATGCGACGATATGAAAATCAAAAATGTTTCCTTGAACACCTTTGACAAACGAAGAGACTTGTCGTCATGTTCATTAACAGAACTAAAATTTTCGAGATATGTGGGTTATCACTAATGTCCGGATTTGTATGTAATTACATATTTTTTCCTTCATATGTAGGTTCGTCAAATCCTTAAATGATTATGATTCACACCTGGAGGGTGCTCCAACTCAAGTTCCATATTACATATTTTTACATATTTTGACCAATATTACATATTTCTATGGTTTTTACATATTTTTACATAAAACTTCTTAAAATTTGCGTTTACTGAAATTTTAATTTAAAATATAAAAAAAAAAATTAACTCTCCAACTGTGCAAGGCTTGCATCTAGATTCAATTTTGTCATGTCTATCTTTCCGTTTCTTTACCAAAAGAGAAATATCTCTCTCTCTCTCTCTCTCTTTTTTTTTTTTTTTTTGTCAAACCATGTTTCGCAGAATTTTCGCCGGTAACAAAAGATATATATAAGAAACAAGTAAAAATCCTCCCTCCGGGGTACATTAGCAGCGCCCTTTATTCTCAACTCTGGAGGAAGACAGATCACGTGCCTGACAGGCGACTGGCTAGGAAATTCCTAAAATAAAGTCTATTTGATTGTTATCGGAGGTCGGACGGGAAAAAAGATGAAAGCAAATCCTGCAATTCAAGTTAAAACTGTATGTTAGTGTACTTCCAGGAATTTACTGCAAGAGTTTGTTCCAGGAAGCTGGCGACAATGGCAATATCATAGCAGGTAATCTAAGCTTTCAAAGAACTTCGCTTGTTCAACTGAATGACAGGAGGACACTACTCTAGTATTGCAGTTGCAAAACGCACTGTTCCGCATTGACCGTCGAAGTTAGAAATGGCTCCGGTTGCCTCAACTTTATCCGCGAAATTGCGGTCGTAGGTAACTATCGATGATGCGTTTACTACGGGCGGTAAAGTGGTGTTGTGCCAAGTGTGTGATAAAAAAATTGGATGTTCAATGAAATCTCAGTTAGAACAATATGTACGAAGTGCACTTCATGCAAGAAATAAAAATTTGCGAACTGCAAAAAACAAGTACTCTTGACACAAATGCATCAAGATACTTCAGTGAGTGAGTTTTTCAAAGACTTGTGCCAAGCAATGATAGCAGCAAACATTCCTTGGAACAAAGTTCAAGTGCCAAAATACCATGCTTTTCTGGAGAAGTACTGCGAGCGTCGAATTCCTGACGAATCCACTCTTCGAAAGTGTTATCACGAAGTTTCTTATAGGGAAGCTATAGATATCATTAGGGCAGAAATAGGTAGTTCATATATATATTTGGATTTCAGTGGACGAAACAACAGACGTTTTGGGACGTTATGTAGCAAATTTAGTGATTGGAAAGTTAAGTGAAGATGCTCCATCTAAATCCTATCTTATAGCGAATAAATTGCTAGATCGCACGAATCATTCCACGATTGCTCGCTTTGTAAAGGATGGTCTTAAATTGTTGTGGCCGGGAGGAGTTCAGGAAGAAAAAGTCTATGTTCTCTATACAGACAGTGCAGCGTACATGTTAAAAGCGGCTAGAGCACTTACAGTTTTTGACCCTCACTTAATTCATTTCACCTGTATGGTCCATGCTCTTCAGCGTGTTGCTGAAGAGGTGAGAGACAACATTTGCGAAGTAAATCAACTAGTTTCTTCCACGAAAAAAATGTTTTTAAGGCGCAAAACCTGTTCAAGTTTACAGAGATCAACTGCCAGACGTGCCACTTCCTCCGGAGCCTGTGCTAACGCGATGGGGCACTTGGATACAGGCAGTACATTTCTACAATGAACATTTTCAAAAAATTAAGCTTGTTGTTCATGCATTCCCATCGGAGTCTGCTGTGTCAGTTGGCATTGCTCAGAAACTGTTTAATGACTCAAAAGTAGCGTGTGATATCGTATAAATTAACAGCAATTTTGGTTTGCTACCTATAAGCATTAAAAAGCTAGAGACTGTTGGGCGGCCTCTTCCGGAACCCATGGAAATCATAGAGGATGCAAAGAGACTGCTGCAAGTTGTGTGTGGAGATGTAACAGAAAAAGTTCGAAAGAAACTAAATGCAGTGCCGGAAAGAAACCCGGGTTACGACAGCCTATTGGCAGTGTGTGAGATTCTCAATGGTGAAACAAGAACCCCCTGAAGATATTTCCCCCAACTATATCCCCCTGTTGAAATACGCTCCTGTTACCTCATGTGATGTGGAGAGATCATTCGCTGCATACAAGAATATTTTATCCGATCGCCGACAAAATTTTACTTCTGATCATTTGGAAATGTAGGTACCTTGTAATACCCTTGTGCAACAATACACAGTTGAACTGCAGGCACATCTTTTGTAAGTGCTTTATTTCAAATTATAGATGTTAATTAGTGGAAATATTCTTCAATCTTAGTTCAGCTGGTATTGTTTAAAAGATATAGGACTGCTTTTCCCTGCATGAAATAAATATATATAAAACAATACATTTCGTCTTAAGTTGCTTTTAGTATTTAAATTCATTTCAAGATTGGGCCGAGGTGACGGTTGCTCATTTAGTGTAAAATGTTCTAGATTTGAAACGGAACCACACCACACCACATGAGATTTCTTACGTACTAATGCCGTATGCATTGCTTTTCTTGGGACTTTCCTGTTTCTCTCTAGCCGATTCACATCTTCCTTCCTTCGCGTCTGATTTTTATTATCCTGCAATCAGTCACTTCAGTAACGTATGGCTGTCTCAGCTGTTCAAGCATTTCACTTCATCGGGGGACTTGCATTAAGCAGGATAAAGTGTAGTAGATTTTCCTTTTTACTTTCATAATTCGTTTAAATATTGCATACTCATACGCAATAAAATATATAATATGACATATTTCTTACATTTTAAACGATTTTTATTACATATTTATGTACATATTTAGGGGGTTGATATTACATAAAAATCCGGATTCTAGTTATCACCTTTTACAGCGAGGTCTGTAATAGTAGGTTATATTCCTAGAAGGTACTAAAATATTTTATTTATTTTAATCATAACTAAGTTTGTATACGAAAGTAGAACGGAAACTTCTTTTTTTTTTTTTTTTTTTTTGGGTAGGAATGAGAACGATAATTGAAATTCACGGCTGATCTGACGATATTTGCTTAACATTTTGTTAATGCGTCTACTATATCGTTTAGTTTACATAAAAGTGAAATACCTCTTGTGCTTTGTTATTCATTCCTAGGACAACTCATCTTTAATTCAGAATAATTAAGGTAATAGTTATTATTTTGTGGTTTTGATTTCACGTTAATTTGCGAGAGGAGATTTGTAAAACTGGTGCCATTACAAACAGATAGTATGATTTAAAAAAGTGACATTTTGTTAGCATGAAGACCCCCTCTTCTTGTTAAAGGACTTTGGCTTGATTCTCGTAGCGTATTCGTGTTTACAAAATTAATTTTATTTCTCTTACAGATTTCCCGTTGCGCATTTGGTTTTAAATTCATTTTGATTTCTCTGTTTTAATTGTCTGTGATGACTAATTTTGGGCCGTGATTGCTCCACAATGTGTTTATATAAGACTTTTTTAAAAGGAAGATCATATTTTAGTCAGTAAATTATTTTTTTTAGATATTTTTATTTATTAATTTAGCTATTATTTTTTTTTAAATGTTATAGATATAATTATTTTCAAAAATCCTCTAGTTCATTGCTAGTCATGTTGTCCTTTGGCTGCATATACTGGGCTTCGATTAGTATGCAATCGCATGATGGAATAAAACAAAGCAAATTTAAATAAATAATTTGTAATATATTATTATTATTATTATTATTATTATTATACTTTAATCGTTACAAACGGATTTGTTGCAGCATATTGAGCACAACATTATTCCAAGTTAAGTGGAATACACTGCCAAAAGACTGGAGTTTAGCACTGTATTCAGTGTTTGAAGATTACATCCCTTAGATGGGCATCACCATGAAGAGAACATTCTTTAACTCTAACAAACATGTTCAGCATAGTTTGGAGCAAGGTTTCTGCAGGAAATGGCTCCTATCTCCCTCTGGATGCTGTTCTTCAGTTCATTGATGATAGTCTGGTGAGCACATACCTTTTCCTTTAGATAACCCTACAGCAAATAGTCCAGCGGATTTAGATCGGGGATCTGCATGGCTAATGGATATCACCGAATCTGGAGATGAGGCGCACCAGTAAATATTGTCGAAGGGTTGTCATTGACACTACTGCAGTACGATTGGTGACACCATCCTACTGCATTCACATGTCCCTTAGGCCAAGCCGTGTCATTTAGGGAATAAAAAATGTTGGTGACATACTATTGTACCGCTCAGCCGGTGACTGTGACGGTGTCATTATGTGCATTCTCAATACAATAGGAACCTACACACAAGCATGACTCACTGCACACCACACAGTAACCTTGGCACTGTGCAATGACATCTCATGCAACAGTTCCAGATGTTGTCTAGCCCAGAATCGATAATTTTGTTTGCTGACTTAACTACTGAGGTGGAAATGAGCTTCGTTGGACGTGATAGGGTATTGCACAAAGCCATCACTTCTGCTGATAGCCAATCACACAATGTAGTTCGTAGAACCTTATATTGGTCAAAAAAAAATCTGCACCACCTGTAGCTTGAATGGATACAGTTGTAAATCCTTTTTAAGAATTCGCCGCACACTGGTACGTGGAATATACACTTGACGACACAATTGCCGAGTTGACTTCTTTGGACTTTGGTCCATGGCATTGGACACACGTTCAATGTACATTGTACTAGGCGACGATCGAGGTCTCCGAGGAGACTGTTTTCTGCCCGTGTTTACAGACTTACGAAAACTGTGAACAGCATGCAGTATCAAGACGTTCTGTTTTACTTTATTTAACCTTCTGGTGGTTTAACCCGGTGGTTTTGAACCTAAGATTAACATGATCGCTAGAGCCTTGCTAGCATAAGGTAAACATATACTGTATAGAGGTGGAAAGTTATTATTTTTTCTTCAAACGATCGTTTCTCTCACTTAAAAGCACCAATTTTGGACATTATTGGTTTAGATATTTTTAGAAGTGACGGATTCTGCTTGTAAAGACGAAAAATTGATGCGATCCTGAAATACTTCCATAGTCACTTAGACTCTATCGTGGAGCATTTTTTCTTTTTCTTTTTTTTTTTGGAAAAAGATGTCAGCGCAGGCCTGTATCCAGAGGGGGTCTAGGGGGTAGCCTAAATTTTTGCTGGCCCCTAAAATTTTCGCAGCAGGCTTGCAAATAAACTATAATATGGTGATGAACTATAATATGGTTGAATCGGGACCCCTTAATTTCAGCCGGGCTCCCCCTACATTTTTGGGCTGGCTACCGGCCTGTATCAGTGGGACAGTTTTAGTCAGAATATTGAATTTCCTTACAGCGAAAACAAATCTCCAATAACTTTCTTAGTTTAGAAGTTATTTGCTCTGAATCTCAAGCGAGCATCGGAGGCGGGAAAGTAAATGATACACATTGTCGTTTTATCCACAAAACTTGTTATGTCTTGTTTCACACACAAAAAAGGTTAGAATTGAAAATTCTTGCATCTCTAGCAATTAACCCCCTTGGTGAATCCTCCCGTCCTTCATTTGTGTCTGTAAAGAGGCATGTACAGATATAGTGAGGTAGTGGGGAAAGTCAGTCACATATTAGAATGATGAACATATGTATTAGAATGCTGTGTAGACAGAACAGATTCAACTAATAACGTATTAAATTGAAAGATCCGCATATTTATAATTGGATTGTATTGAGTAATGACTTGCGAACCTTAAAATATTGATAAATGCTCCTTCATTGTATTTACAATCACTTTATCAATTTGTAGTTTTTGCACTATAAGTCATGTAACACTCAACCAGTGTTTAAAATCTTAGTTTTGGGTGAATTAGTGTTGCCTACACCCGTCTCGTTTCGTTTAGAAATTGTCATGTCTCTCGTCTAGTCTCAAATTGTAAGATAAACTCCTCATCTCGACTTTCATCTCGTTTCTGAGACGAGACGATATATTTCTCGTCTCGTAAGCAACACTAATGGGAATTGAAGATAAAAGCGTAAGATGCAGAAATAATGTAATATTCGACACCTGAAGAATAGTATGAAGGTTCCTGCAACCCCAGAATAAAAGAAGAAACATAGAGAAACAGTCATATGTTATGACAGATTATACTTGGGCTGTTCTAAGAATCTCTCAAAAAGGTCATTGCATTTAAACAAAAGCATAAGTATTACAAGGCCACATATGTTTTGAATGTGCATCGCTACTCGTTCAATAGTTTGGTTTGCAGAGACACGGAAAGGAACAAAGGTGCTAGTGATGTGACACTATGAAGCAAAAGAAATTTCATGCGGTAATCAAGTTTCTGATAGAAAAGGGACTAAATTCGACAACCATCAAAGATTAATTTGACACAGTATTGTGTGATTTGACATTATGATTTGCCACTGTAAGCAAGTGAACGACGCTGGTCAAGCTTGGACGGGACAGTGTTGAAGATTACCCCCCGCAAGTGGATGTCCACCAACCATTACCACACCAGAAACAATCGGAAAAGTCTATGATATGGTGCTGGCTGAGTTGGTGATAGCTCGTGCAGTGTGTAGGCTATTTCAGACGTGACATGAGCACAGTCGGTATGATTCAAAATGGTTTTGTTTGGTACCCTGAACCGAGTATACCATATTCTTACTAAAGAGTTGGGCATAAGAAAACTTTCTGCTCACACCAGAAAATTCACCATTTGTCAGGCTAGAATCTGGAGGTTCTTTGTTTCCAAAAGTGCTACTTCACTCTTGCACTCGGCTGACGATGTTGCCCGTAGTAGCTTCCACCTGTTCCCAAGCCTTAAGAAATAGTTGGTGACAAGAAATTTCAGTTTAATGAAGAAATCATCTCCACAGTGAGAGGCTATTTTCAGCCTTGGACGAATCGACATATTCTGCTGACGTCAAGGCAATGAAAGGCTGTTGGTAGAAGAGTATTAATCTTCGAGGAGATTATGTTAATAATTAAAACGTCGGTCACTCTTATATTGTGTATTTTTCTATCCGATTCATAGGACTTTCTAAAAACCATTTTAGTTAACACAACAAATTAGATAAAGGTAGGAAACAGAAACTCAAGGAGAATAAAGCAAACTTATCGTGATTTCTACCTAATGTTAATGGGATAGCCTCGTAGGCATTTGAAGGCCAGATCAAATTGGTTAAATACTATAACACTAAGAGTTTGCAGAATTCTTATTTTTATCTTAGATATTGCGAAAATTTCTTCCTTACCGACAGACATTTTAATAAAATGAAAGTAACATAGAACTTCCTCCATCCGAGACAAGAACAACAAACAAAAACAAGCAGCAATGTCACGTGTGTACTACGTAAAGGAATTTGGTTATTGAAATAGCTGAATACTATGCAACCAGTATGACATTTAGGTACCGTCACGTTGCATACTAAAAAGGTATCCATACACGCGCGTACTTACACATGAACAGCCTAGTTTCTAAAATGACGTCAATGCAGCACAAAGGATTCTATGTTTTGGAGTATAAGAAGTGTTATTTTGTTGTTGCTGTACAGCATGCATTCTGTGGACACTGCAACTGCACCGCCACGTCTCCTAAGCATTGCGAGATTGTGTTGATTATTTCAGAGCACTGACTGCCTTTTTAACCCTTTCCGGATCCTGGCATTTTGGGCTATTTTTTAGACTTTCAGTCAAGCAGCTACTGCATCGTCACTTTTTATCCTGGGATCATGGTTCATACCTCATTCTCTTCAGAATAGAGCAGGCTTTCAAATGGTATTACTTCCATGCTCATACCGTATACCAGGAGAGGGAAAATTGATGTCAAAAAGAACATTTTGATGGGAAAATTTTTTTGGTCCAAATTTGGGCCCCCCTGGCCCCCACCCTGTGTGAACGTAGAGACCTCCAAAAAATCTGATGAATAGTATTTGGTAAACTAAATGTGTGTACCAAATTTCAAGTTTCTATCTTGAACAGTAAGGGCGGGAGAAATTTTATCAGGAATTCCCACCATGCCCAAAACGACCGCAAAACATCATGATCTCAGGGAAAAAATTCCTGAGACATCCCTAATTACCCTAGGGTCATGTTTCGCCCATCATTCTCTTCAGAACAGAACTGCCTTTCAGACGGTATGACTCATGTGTCTCTATCATGTATGTAAAAGGGGAAAATCCCGAAGAAAGGGTTTTTTTGGGTCTAAAAATCTCTTTTATCAACTTTTGCCCCTCTGGACCCCCTGTTTTTAGGCAGAAATCGAAACTTCTGGTAAATACTACTCGGTGGACTGAATGTTTGTGCAAAATTTCAATCTTCTACGTGAAAAAATAGGCCCGCCAGAAAAAATTTCCCTACCATGCCCCACTCTTACCCTATACAGAAGTATATTTGGATAAAAATTCACTGAGACGGCCCTAATTACCCTAGAATAATAATTCGACCGTCGTTCTCTTCAGAATGGAACTGCCTTTCAGACGGTATGACTCACGTGGTCCCATCATGTATGTGAGGCGGGAAAATGACGAAAAACGGGATTTTTGGGGTAAAAAATCCCTTTTTTTTACCCATTTGCCCCTCTGGTTCCCCTCCTGTTTTAGCACTGGCATCGGAACAAAAAATCTGGTAAATACTACTCGGTGGACTGAATGTTTGTGCAAAATTTCAATCTTCTACGTAGAAAAATAAGCCCGCAAAAAATATTGAACATAGGCTTAGAAAATGAGAAAATAAATTTTTGACTTATGACGTCATCACCTCCTATGTCTGGACGCAGGACGGTCTGAACCATACGTAATGTCTTCTACAAGGCCTCTGGACTTGAAAAAAAAAAACCGGATGAAAAAGCTCAAATAGAAGAGAAATAATGCAATGTACCATGAAAAACGCGTATGGTACAAAATTGCACCATAGGATCCCCAAAGGGTTAAAGGTGCATTTGCACAGGTCGGAGAACTCTCACGTTGTGGATTGGGCAATGTTCTGAATATGACTTAGTGCTTTCACCATGGCCTCCTAAGTCTCCTGATGTGTGAGTTTGAATTTTGTTTCTTCCTTTGGGAGCAAGTGAAAGACAATGTATGTGCCTCTACTACCAGCAACTTGGATGAGCGCCAGGATCGTATTACATCTGCATTTACGGCCATTTTTTAGTAGGGATATGCTAGAGATTGTATGGGGGCGAAATAGACTACCGCATAGATGAAAAGAAGCCACACCAAACATTTGTTTCTGTATATTTGCATGTATTATTTGTTATTGTATGTGTTATATATTTTTAATACAGGCCTTTCAAACCAGAATAACAATTTATAATCATTCTAAACTATAATCGAACAAAGTCAGCATTTTTAGTTTAAAATCAGGAATTTCAAACTGCTGATCCAGATTATCTCATGTCAGTCCTTCCGAAATCTGTAAAAACCGATGGAACAAGAGTGTTTGCTGCACTAGTACATAGTATTTGTTTCCAATGAAATCATGCATACTTGTTCTTAACAGAGTCTGCCGTACACAGTAGATACGATATATTGTTAACACTCGTATTATATATATATTTAATACTACGAAGTTCGCATTCTTGTAACATCACCTGAGAAATTGCGATTTTTTATTTGCGGGAGTGTTCATCACGAAAGAGTAAGATGTGTATTAAAACGATGGGCAATAAAATTATTAAAAGAAGCGCCCCCGCTGTAAACGAGGATGGCCAAAGCGTAAATAGTATGATTTTAGCACCTAGGAGGCCGAAAAAAAAATACAGCGATGATGATGATGATGATTAGGAGGAGGAGGACGACGATGAAAAATGTATTGGTAGAAATTTTCTGCTTGAAAGGTCAGACATAAGGAAAACTTCTCGCTTACTTAAGTTACGAAGAAAACTGCGTTTGAAAAAAGACCGACTACCACTGTACAAGAATAAGAAACCATTGGAAGAATACAGAGAAGATAAAAGGGAGGAATATAGAGACAAATACTACTTCAAGGAAGAACTAAAAACCATCAAAGAAGCTGAGTGGGAAGGAAGAGACATGTTTGAAATTGATTATTTTTGTATATCAATGAGAAAGAAATACTCCTCAAAGCAATATTCAACTAATGCATTTGGCTTGACGATGACGCCCAGAGAGAGATGTTTCAGTGCAATGAGTTGGGACGCTTGCGACCATGTTTCCCCTGATTGCTATTCAACCAATTGCTACCAAAAACTATGTTAAGTCCAAGATTGAAGGAGGAAACTATATCAATCGACTCTCATTGGTGTTTAGTGTGACGTCGCTACAGAGCAGTTTATTACTAAAAGAGCCAGTTCTTGGATTGTTTTTTGCTATAACAAGTGCAGTACTAAATAATCAACATAAAGAACATTGGAATGATAGCTCACTTCAGCCATACCAACTGGATTATGATGAAGAGGTTGCAGATCAAGTCGAATATTTAACCTCTCAAGACGATATGCTTATTATCAAACATCACAACAGTAGATTGAAGGAAAATCTACGCAAAGTTTGTGTATTTTCTGCACTATCTGTCGCATGCATTATGCTTGTTCGTAAAAGATCAGTCTACTGTTCACACAGGATGGTTTGGCTATGATTACAGAGAAGTTTATAAACGCTCATTGTTATCATGAAGTCAATACCAAAACACCGCAATGAACTTAAAGATCCAATGCAACACGGTTATCTGTAATGGAGATGGTTTTATTTGAACGTAGTTAATGAAGTATTGAAATAGTTTGTTCTGCGTGTCATGTGAAACGTACCCATAATGGAATCAACAATATGCTTGTTTTTTCTTCTAAGTGCAGTTGAACCGTAGATGCCCTCTCAACCTCACTCATATGAGTAATGAATAGTGTTCATGCGGCTGAATATCCTGTACCAAAACCCATTTGAATAAGGTTCTAATTTTGGACTGAATTCTTTTAGTCTAAAATAATACTTACGATCTGGTCGCCTCACCGAGAAGCAAGCGGTAAAGGTAGATAAAGAGGAGAAAGAAAAAAAAAACTAGTACGACAGAGAAGAAAAGTACGCCCTTAATCACCACTAATGTTAGATTCACACCTACCATGATGAGTGGTCCGCCATTTCTCAACAGACCATTCCAGCCTGGCGCATATGTGATACTAAATTTGGAAAGAAAACAATGTAAAGCATCCACCAATTTGGAAGATCGGTGGCAAAGCATTGTTGCAGAAGTATCTCCCAACACAGATAGATGGAAAGATGTACGTATTCCGGATGGACAGAGCAAAACAGATATATGTATTTACCTGCACCTATGGGGTTTGAAGTGCAGAATAGGAAAGAGACCATGTGGAATATTTACGGGACTAGGTCGTCCTAGAAAAGAAGGATGAAGACAGCGAGTAAGAAGTCTGAAGAAGAAACATACGAAAAATACTACTACTAGTTGAGCTACTAGTTAAGAGCACCAAGTAGTCTGCACATTTATGGATGTTTACATTTAATACTAACCAAATTCACTGTATTAAAAGACTTCAATTCAAGAACAATGTTGCGCGGAATTCGTCTGAGTATGGAGGTAATGCAACAGTTGAGTAAACTTCACTCTTGAACTTCAAATAAAAAAAAAGGCTTCATTTTTAATATCCAATATTGTAATATGAAAGTGATATTTAAAAAAGAAATGTTTTAAATACGAAGTTACGATTCATGTCCATTGGCTACTTCTTAATTGTATTGTGTGGTGTTCTGTTGGTTTTAAGCCTGAACGGAATTGATAAATTACATATCCAAAATCTAGTTTTATCTTGTACAATTGCAAAGAGGAATTACGCAAATAGAACAACGTATCTGAAGATAATATATAATGAATGCAATTTGAAGTTATCCTGAAATCAGTATTAATAGAATACCCATTCCAATAAAGACACCATTTTAACTAAGACAAATGTCTAACCTGAAAACAATGCAAACTAATACAGTTTTAACAACACAGCAGCAAATAACCATCGTCATCAAAGTATCAGTGTAAAGAAAGACCAACTTACTAATAGCGAAGATTTGTACAGGAAGCACAACATATAGGCCTATGAATCTAGAACATCAATAAGATTCTAAACTGTAATTCATGTGTACTCTTTTAGTGATTGGGGGGAGGGGTAAATATAGTTATTAAAGATCGATTTGAAGTTAAGATATACCACGTAAAATAAAATCTACAGTGATTGAATTTTTACATCCTAAGAGACTTAAACAAGAATAGCTTACAGCTTGGAAAAGTTAGCAATATGCATTTGGTATTTAATAGAATACAATCAATCTCACGATAGCATGGATTTCTTTTGAGACTATACTACAGAGAAGTTTTGAAAAGTAATTTCTATATAGCCAAGTAGTAAGTAGTTTCTTAGTTCAATGCTGAATCATAAGACATTTATTGAAGTTCGTTTGCATGGTAAAATCATTAGCGATGAAGATCTGCAGGAATCAATTGAAAATCAACAAACAATATCCGTGGTATATCATTGAATAAGGATGTTTTTTCTTCCTTTTACGATTTGAAAATGAAAATTGTGATGTGATGTCTTTTCGTTTCTTCAATAAAACATAATTCTAGAAAACAAAGGAATTCCTTTATTTCTAATTTATTTTGCTTATTTGGTATATTCCTTATGTTATACTTAAAAATGTGTTTTAAACATAACATAATATGTTTTAAACATCTTAGAAAGTGTTTTAAACATTAAATTACAAAGGCGAGTCAAACACTTTTCATTCGACAATTCATTTACACAAAGGTAGGCGCTCAACATGTACATAACTTTTCTACATACGAGGGAGTATCAAAAAGTTTGTACAATCACCTAGAAGGTGAAACGAACATGCACTTTATAGTTAAGTCCTTGTATGTCTGCATACAAATTCTGGACTCATTAGAATAACTCTTTCTTTCTTCTTCTTCCAGGTAAATCACTGAAGGTGCGATGATTGATAAGCACGGAGCACAGAGCGTCATTAAGTTTCTCCGTCTACAGGGGAACTCAGCAAATCGGATCCGAAAAGAGATAAAAGAAGTGTATGGGGATCCTATAAGATAGTATCCAAAGGGAAACGTCAATCCCAAACTGGACGCATGACCATCGCGGACGCCCTCTAGATCTGAAAGATTATTTTTCACTGATGACGGAGTAAGTTGGGAGGATAATGGAAGACATGAGAATAACCATTGAAAGTGTTACGTGTTCAATAGGTATGAGTTATGGGTCTGCCTGAAATATTCACAACCAGTTGCATGTTCAGAAAGTGTCAGTACGGTGGGTACCATGATTGCTCACACCTTACCAGAAGAGAAATGGCAAGGACATTGCAAGAGAAATGTTGTATCGCTGTGAGGTGGATGAAGAGGGCTTTTTCGGTAAACTAGTGACAATGGATGAAAATTGAATTTATTTTTATGACCCAGAAACAAAGGAAATGACCAAAGAATGGAAACAAGTTACGAGAGGCACTGAAGAAGAAATATCGTGGATTGGTCACAAGAGGGATGCTGCTGTTGACAGATAATGTACCAACTCATTCCGCCGCTCATGCATCCATAATGAAGGCAGTGGAATTAGGGCATGAAATATAGCCCGGCCCCCATACTCACCAGACTTAGCACCAAGATACTTCTTTCTCTCTCCAGAAACTAAGTGTCAACTCAAGGGACGCCATTTTGACAGTAGAGAAAACGTCATTTCTGAGGTTGAACTGTGGCTTCAAAGCTCAACTGCAGACTTTTACATAACGGGCTTATGGAAAGTGAAGAACCGCAGGCAAAAATGAGTCGATACGTATGGTGACTATGTAGAGAACGACTAATACTATCATGGTATCAAAGATTTCCAGAGTGGATTTCTTCTAGGTAATGCACAAACTTTTTGATACCTCCTCGTATATAATCCTGAAAAGATGTGAAAGTGTATCTGTTTCTATTGGAAGAGCTTTGTCTCATCACCAGATATGGCGTGGGTCAATGACAACTTGACCCATGACCCGCTGATCCACCAACAACCGTGACACTCTCACCCACCAACCACCAAAAGCCATTGTCATCAACTCTGTTTCACGCCATCCTCTCCACTGACTAAAGAGTTTACACTTGTAATGAAACAAAAGGCTCTGAAATTATTGCTAATCGGAGTTAGAATTTCTACGGCAATCATACTCAAGCACCACTCTGTTACAATAACGGTGAATCTGACCTTTATCATATAGAGTGGTAACGTCTTTGTCATGAGCCATATTACGATGAATTTCAATTTAATTATCATATACAATTATTTCCTTGTTGAATTACAAATACTTTTCAGTAGAAAATAGGATGAAATTTGAAAATCTCAAATCAAGGTAGTTTAACGCAAAGAAGAATAATAAGAAGAAAAACTAAAATTCGACTGTCTCGAAAGCCAAGTAGTAAGCCCTATTGCTATTATTACATTTACAAATATCAATATCCAGAAAGAGCCTAAAGTTCTTTTTACATTTAGATATACTCATCTCACGTAAGTAAATAGAAACAAATGTAAAAGGAAGAACAATTGAGGTCTTGAAAGTAAATGTAGACAAATTCACCCATGCATTGTAGACAAGTGTTCAGAATATACTGTCTACAATGCACTGAATAGAGTGGGTCGGTGGGTCAGTGGGTCACGGTGGGTCGGTGATTTTCAATGGGTCATGTCATGTTGACCCACGACCTACTGATCCACTCACAAATCTAGACCCACTTGACCCATGATCCACTCACCCAATCCTCTGCTCATCATCTATCTCGTCAGGAAAATTATGGAGTACCCTCGTGGCTATGTGGATAACGTACACGTCTGTGGTAAGCAAGTTCCGGGATCAATTCTCGGCCGGTGGGAGGTTTTGTAATTCGGATACCACGTTAAGCTGTAGATCCACGTCTTATATAGCCTCGGTGCTGTACGGGACGCTAACCTCAAATCCAATCACTAAGGGCGGCTTAAGGATTTTAATTTTGGGTAGGCCCGCTTCCTTGCTTATGAATACATACACACATTTGAATGATTAATGACAGTAGGAAATTACTTTTACAGTAGTGGTTGATGCTATTTGTTAAATAATTATCTACCATTAATATAAATAATGGAAAATGTATTTACTCTTTATTGTATCTTTTAGCGTTTATATATTTTTCAAAATTTTTGGGTAGACCCGTGTCCACCCTGCCTTCCCGCTAAAGCCGCCACTGCCAATCACACGAGAACTCTGTCTCATTTTGTGTCATGGACAATCCCTAGTCGTCTATGGATGTAGAAAGTGCATATAACTATTGAACAAAAAACAGTCGCAAACAAGAATAACGTTTCTACATCTTGTCTCTGTGTAAGTATATGTTTTTTATGAGTTCGTGTGAGGCAGACCCTGAATGGACAATAGTTTGTTGTTAACATGCCTGGAGCAGTCATCTTTACATACTGTACGTGTGCGTTTGCCAATGTTGACTTAAGACTTGTTGTTCGATTAAAGAGAGAAGGAAGAGCGGGGAAAGGGATAAAAAGCGACAAAACTGCTAGATACAGAAAGCGAGAACGGAGGTCATCCACAGCTGGTGCCAAATTGGCCAACTCCAAACAAAAATAGGGACTAAGTGAGGCTTGTCCACAAAATTTTGCCAACATCGTCACATTTCTTCACTTTTTTGCTTGTTGTTTGTTCTTGTAACACAAAACGTATAGAAAATAAAGAATTTTCTTAAAATTCTCACATATTCCAATGTTTCATTAAGAATACAATGAAGAATCTACAAGACATGAAAGTAGAAAACGAAACCAAATTTATTTAAAAGCCACTTCTCATATGTTGCTTTGATGTCCTTACTTTTTCTTTTTTTGGTGCAAAACTTTTCTGTGCTGATCAATGCTGCCATCTAGTAGTAGCTTTTGCTGCACAATTGGAAGCTCTTGCCATCTAGTTGTGCTAATCTGAACTTCGCAGTCTACCACATTCCATTACGGCATTTCCATGTTACAGAGTATTCAAAAGAATTTTTTTTATCTGGGACTAATTTCATTCTCACAGATGGTACTTGTAAACATTATCAGTTGTTTGCTTTGCAAATGAATGTAAGTTCTTTCCTCAGGGGAAACGAGTTTGAGTTTTTGAACAGAAATATGGGAAACAAAAATTCTAATGAATAAAAATAAACTGAAAAAAATGAAATTACTGTATATTTGATTATGCTTGCTTTATATAATTATTAGTCCGAAGATTATAAGTAGGGGTCTATATTTTAAAATGCAAATACCAATAGAAAATAATACAGAGCTATTGCTGTTAATTGGATGATGTTGATAAAGAGATTATTTAGTTATTTATTGTCATGTAGTTTCCTTTATATTTGGATTAACTTTATGGAAAAGTAATTTTATTTCTTAATAAATAAACGAATGTCTGTCCTAGATTTGCCTAGACACTAGATTTGCCCAAGGTGACCAGACGTCCCGTATTGGCCGGGACAGTCCCTTTTTTTCAACCACTGTCCCGTTTTTTTCTGATTCTCAAACGGGACGCCTAAATGTCCCGTTTTTAAGCAAAAGTGACCCAGGTGTCCCGTAATTATTATTCAAAATATAAATGGTCAATGCAAATTCTACTCTCTTCCGTACCAACACTCATTGGGAAGGTCCAATTGTGTCTGGAACTTCTGAATGTTCCAAGCACGGATTTACATCAGCCATCAACTTTCCATTCCGCAGTAGAAAAAAATACAAGGTCAAACATTTACAGTTTTTGAGGTAATTTCTGTTTTATATGATTTAAAGAAAAAAATTCGCTTTAAAATCTCAAGACTGCTTCATTTCAGTAGCTGCGAGGAAAACTCTTGAGAATTTGGATAGGGGGAGCTTTATTTCTGAAGGAACTTTATACTTTCTATCAAACTGCAGTTGAATATTTAGATAAGTGAATAAAAGCCCTTGAAACTTTTGAAGGAATTTAAGTTAATTAGATTACGCTTAAAGGTGTACCATGTTGGCAGGATATACAAAAACTGTAGACTTTATTCAAGAAAATAGTCCTTCTGTTCAGATTGATGATACTGCTCTTTACGACGACTGCGTATATTTAAAAGAATATTTGACACCAGAAATACTGACTAAGTGGAACTTAAATAGAGCATCTCCTGACAATTTCTGGGTAGAAGTATTTTCCCATTTCTGTTCTAATGTACCAAACTCAAATCTTCTAAAAGTTGTAGAGTTCCTTCTCTGTTTATCCGGGACTAATGATCAAATTGAACATGTATTCTCGCACATGAATGTTTTGTAAATAGGTGAGAAAACCCAACTGTCTATAGATACTTTGAAAGCTGTGCTGATCAGTAAGGTTAATTTTGATCAGTCTTGTATTAATTTCTACAAACTGTTGAATGCAAACAAAGAACTGTTAAAGAGGATCCAGTCATCCCAAAAATACCAGTGAAAGTTACGCTAGATGATATAGTAAAGAATAACGGATGTTCAATAATGAGGTAAGTAGTTTATTTTGGATATATAAAGCGATAATCATGCCTGTTGTTCTGTATGGTTGCGAAACATGGTCGCTTACTCTGAGGGAAGAACATAGATTGAAAGTATTTGAGAACAGGATCCTGAGAAGAATATTCGGACCCAAGAGGAACGAGAATGGGGAATGGCGGAAGCTTCATAACGAGGAACTACATAGTTTATACTGTTTACCCAACATTGTTAGGGTCGTCAAGTCTAGGAGGCTTAGGTGGGCAGGTCATGTAGCTAGAATGGAAGAAAGTAGAAACGCTTTCAAAGTCCTGACTGGTAGACCCATAGGAAAACGACCATTAGGAAGACCTAGGCGCAGATGGGAGGATAATATTAAGATGGATCTCGCAGAGATAGGAATACAAAGTAGAAACTGGATGCAATTAGCTAAGGATAGAAGTCAGTGGAGAGCTTTTCTGAACGCGGCACTGAACCTCCGGGTTCAATAGGCCATAGAGTTAGTTAGTTAGTTAGTTTATTTTGGATAGTACTTAAGTTAGAAACGATACTCTTACTTGTGTATTTTATAATTGAAAACACTAGTGAGTCCCAAAATGCAACCTGGAAGTCAGATATTTATCCCCCATCGCAAATTCGTACGCGTCCCGTTTTTGCAAGTAAAAATTCTGGTCACCTTGGATTTGCCATATTCACATACATATTTTTGTTAAATATTTAGTCTGAAGGTAAAGTTTCAGTACAGTACCATATGTCTTGAGGACAACTGTTATTTCCTACTACCTGTTACTTTAAAATTATCATTAGTTCATTTAAATATCTATATTAGTAATGTTCACTGTAGAAGTAAGTGACTTCTTTTCTTAATCAGAACTTTTTATCGTCTTACCTGTTATCAATTTCAATCGCAACGAACAGTTGTGATTACGGCTTAAGTTTAGAGTTGCTCCTCCAGTTTCATACCTACAAAAAAGCAGTAAAAAGATTAAAACTTCCAGTTTTACTATACAGATCCATATATAAGTAGTAGTAATAGTAGGAGTAGGAATGGGTTAAAAGCACCGCAGGGCTTCGTCGGGTTCTGTTTTTGACATAAAATGGGCATGTTGCTGAATCATCGAACCTTCCGCGTCTTGCAAATAGTACCCACTTTCACATTTTTTTTGTCCGTCATCCCGGTTAAAGGGTTGCGCCCTTTCTTCGGGTAAGTGCTTCAATTTGATGTATTGATTTGAAGGAAATATAGGTGGTCTAAGAGGTTTCATATTTATTATTTCTTTATTCATTCATTCATTATATTAAACATGGATTAAGTGAAGTTATTCAGAACATGAAACACACATACATGAATAGGAATATTTTAAGTGCTACAAATGAACATGTTAACATTGCCAGGCATTACATTAACACAAAGCATGGAAAAAAAGGTAAATTGGACTCAAAAATAATAATAATAATAATAATAATAATAAAGGTGCAAATGGAGTTGATGAAATAGATGAAATGAAGTGCTCTAGACGTCACATCACTAGGTTATGCTAGTTTAGACGAATGAAGTTATCTTCTGTTCCTGGGGCGATTCAGGAACTGATGATTGACAGAGGAGGCCCTTGTTAATAGGTTCTTACGGTGCGTATGATGGATAGATATGAGATGAAAATTCATGCGGGCGATAAATTGCAAAGATTTCGGGGTCCAGCATAGCGTTATCTAACTGTAAATTATATAGTGTCATGAAGTGCTGAAGAGGAGTATCAACGTAATTGGGCGGTGCATCGTTATCACGGTCGTAGCGGAGGATTTCAAGCGTCAGGGGATGGTGCTGAGCAAATCGTTTGCAGATATAACGTATACGAAATTGTTCAAGATGATTTAGTAATGGCGGAAAGTCGATCATCTCATAAAGTAATCTCGTTGGATGCGGCAGTCTTATACGATATGCTAGGCGTATAGCATGACGCTCGAGGATAGCAAGTTTTTAGTAGAATTTTAACGGTGCAGATATCCAAGCTGTATGTCCATATGTTAACGTACTCCGCATGAATGTTTTATATGTATTGATTACGGTACGTGCTCGAAGCCCCCAGGTTGTGCCAACTAGTCGTTTCAGGAGATTAAGTCGGTTTTGTGCTTGGCCTACGAGTTTGGTAAGATGTGGAATCCATGTAAGATGAGTGTCAAAAATGACACCGAGATACGTAATAGTGGTTGACACGGGAACAGGCGTAAGATCAACCTGAAGACGAAGTAGATTCGGATTTCGATGTATTCGAGAGCGGCGTCTACGTGGCAAGAAAACTATGGCTTGTGTTTTTTGAAGAGTTAATGTTCAACCTCCATATATGACACCAACGCACGAATGCGTCAATAGCTACTTGCATGGTTTTATTAAGAGATCGTACAATACGGGCAGTTGTGAAAAATGCAGTGTCGTCCGCAAACTGAAATATTGTGGTAGTATTAGGAACGACTATGTCCGCGACGTACAATAAGTATAATAATGGAGACAAAGATGAGCCTTGCGGTACCCCAGATTGTAAGAAGATGGGATGAGATAACGTTCCATTGATCGAAATATAAGCTATTCGCCCTATTAAGAAGGAATGTACGAATCGGATGTAGGAGGTTGGTAGAAGGTAGTTACGAAGTTTGTATAGTAAACCAGGGTGCCAAACCTTGTCGAAAGCTTTTTTCTAGATCAAAGGTTAAAAGGCAAGAAGGATATCCTGTATTAAACTGATTATAAATTGCTGTGGTGAGACGGAATAATTGATCGAGAGTGCTAAAATGTGGCCTAAATCCAGCTTGATGAATTGGAATAAGGTTATGTGAATTGAGATCGTCGTGCATGCGACGTACAATTATTCGTTCCAAGATCTTGCAGAGACAACTTGTGAGGTGAATAGGACGGTACGATGTGACTTCTGATGGAGGTTTCTTTGGTTTAGGGAAAAGAAGAACTTTGGAGTACTTCCAGTCGAGCGGAAAAAATCCAGTTCGTAGAATAAAGTTATAAATGCTGCTAAGAAAGAGGAGGAAAGAATGAGACGCCTGTCTGACGAGAACATATGTAACAGAGTCAAAGCCTGGTGCAGTAATCCGTTTGCCTGTAAGTGCATTACTAATAGTGTCGGGGTGAATTTCCATGGTTAGAGGATTATTTGGTTCTAAAGTATGATCAGCAGATGGTCGAAAGGAAGCAAATGTTGCATCACTACGTCGGTTGATAGCTGACTGTAGGCGGTCGGGTGTATACCAACCAGGTAGTGGTGTAAAAATGCCTTGAAAATAAGAAGCAAATATATTGGCCTTGTCCGTATCCGTAAGGACTGCTTGATAGTTATGAACAATGGAGTATGGCGTACGAGAAACTCTACCAGTTAGTTGATGAAATTTGCGCTAATATTTCGTAGGATGGGCTTCGTTAGCAAGTGTGTTGCAAGTTTCGATCCAATGACGTTTCTTAAACGCAACGATATAGTTATGAGTGATCCGTAAATATTGGCGATGAAGTCGCAGCGCTTCAAGGTTGCCCGTAGTTATGTATTCACGGAAAGCTCTGCGTGAGGCTGTAATAAATGGTAAATATTGTGGAGGTAGCTTGGGTTTATGTAACTGAACTTCGATTGTTGGAATGGAACGTTGTGCTGCGTCCTGTATGGCTGTAGCTAGAGCAGTTATTGTTCTATCAAGTTCGTATTGTGAACTAGGCATAGTGAGCGAAGTTACGGCAGCGTCTAAGTCAGAACGATATTGGCCCCAATTTGCCCTTTGGTAGCAGTAGACCTTCTGAGGAGAAGGCCTAAGCTGAGTGCTAGGAGAACAGTGAAGTTCGAGTTTGATGGGAACATGGTCGCTACCTATGGAGTATAGTACAGATATATGGATGGACTGAGAGAGAGAAGATGAGGTTATGACTACGTCAGGAGTAGTGCCACTGATAGGACGTGTAGGTTTCGGTAAATTATGGAATTCAGCTCCTGTTTCATTCTGAACAAAATCTAAAAAATTGTCCTTGTCGCGTTGTGAGCGACTATGAAAATTTAGGTCGGCCATGGTAATATAATGCCGGAAATTAGAATCAATGTGGCGGAAGAAATCATAGTTGATAGCTCGTCCTGGACGATAGTAAATTGTGACAAGGGTAACTGTGCGGCCTCGAAAATAGATCGTCGTGATGTTATGTTCGGGAAGGTGAAGTGTAGGTAGAACCGTAACTGAACGATAAGGAAGATTGTGCCGGATACCAATAGCTGTGCCTCCGTAGAGACGTGGACCTGTTGGAGCATCGTGACGAAGTAGATGATACTTTGGTATATAACACGTTAAATATGGTGCAAGGTAAGTTTCATTTAGTGCAAATGCGGCAATCTGTTCTTCCTGGAGAAGCTGTGTGAAGAGCACTTGATGCGTCAACAGAGATCGTATGTTAAGAAACAGTATGTTGTAACTCATAATGATAAAGAATATAAGTGAATAGGTTGAATGATCCATATTAAACATAAACTTCAAGTGGTTGGATTTGGAAATGCACTGTTGGTCTGGAGTAAGTTGCCTGAAGTTGTAAACTAAACAATAGTTTGGCTGCATGCATGATTTGAGTTAGAATATGGTTGAGAAGAAATGGATGGATGTTTTGTAATGAAATGGTGAGAAAACGAAGAAGATCTTCTACAGTAACTGGATGACGTAACGAATTTGCTGGTGGAGTTGGTGCATCGATCGAACGTATAGGAACAACAAGTTCAGGCTTAGCTGGATCAGGTTGAGGCTTAGCTTTACATTTATAGCTGTAGGTTGGGTGACGTTCAGAACAGCGATCACAACGTGGTGGTTCTTGAAGATTTGGACAGGTTTTAGTAGGATGTTCGCGGGAACAATAACCACATTTGATGTTGTTTGTGCATTCTGCTGTTGGGTGTGAGTTATACTGTTGACACTTCTCGCATCGAACAGGTAGTGGTGCTGGCGTGCGAGATGGCTCAACCTTATATCGGTGTCGATATATATATGCGCCCTTAGATAGAAGTTGATCGATCAATTGCTGTTGATCAGTGAGCACTCGAACGAGATAAGTTGGCCCCTGGGTGTTCTTGATCCTAATGCAACGCTTTATAGGCAGCCCCTCCTGATGAAGTTCAGCAAGAATTTCGTCATCAGCAAGATCAGGTTCTACACCGCGAATAACTACAGACAACATAGGAGGTCGCCGTGGTGGAGGAGGAGTTTTGCGTGTACTCGGTTGCAAAGTAGAAATCTTTGCTTTCGTCCCAAAAATTTCATAAGTTGCCTTGTTGCGAACATGCGTGGCGAAATTCGGGTTACTGGATTTCAAAATGATGCCACGGCGTGTCTTAACAATTTCCCGAATCTCAGGACGAGGGACATACTTGACTAATTGCTGAAAAACAGCACGAACAGTGTCATACTTCGGTTCATAGTCAGTTAGTAAGAAGTTGTACACGGGATCAGGTTGATATTGCCGCTGTTGATTATCGGCAGAAGTGGATGTCCAATCCATAGTATGACTGCCAGCTGGAGGTGTAGTCTGACTCACGTTGGGAGTAATTCGTTGCTTCTTTGGATCTAGGGTTTGTTCGCCGTCAGAGAGAGATCGAGAACGAATCCGATGCCCTTTAGTTACGCAGTCAGCATAGGTAGAAGGAATAGTGTTACGGTCTGAACGAGATGTTCCCGTAACAATGCGTGGCTGTGTTTTCTGGCGACCGTTAGGCCCGATGTTAAGAGGTAGTAATCCTAAATCCTGACCGTGATTCGAATTTCCGGTATCCATGCCAAAGTCTGTCATCGTAATCGAACAGCCGAGGGCCGAAGCCCAAATGAAGATTAATAAGCTGAAGAAGATGACTGATGAAGTTCAAAAAGCAAGACACCTTCCGAAAGTGAAAACTTTCGTCAATCCCCTAAGTGCTCTAAGTGTGCTATGCTCGCAAGTACGTATTGCTATACTTGGTCCTCGCTGGCACAGTAACTGGCACAAGAGAGGTTAGGTTTCTTGGTGAAGTATGCCCACTTCCACATATCTTTTCTCGTATTAAACATAACTTTACTGCCAAACTTACACACTTAAACATCACATAAGAACTCCAAATCGTCATTTCTTAGTTTTAAGTAGTATCTTTGACATGTTTGCCAAGTAACAAATAACGCAACATATTCTGCTGTAATCGGTCACGAAAATAATTTTGTAAACCCATGAACTGTCTGACAGTAGTTACAACAGTACAGTACTGCCACCTGTTGATCTTGTATCCTAGCTCAGCTGACGTTATGGAGTTTTTACAATCATTCAGCTGCCATTCGTCGAAAAGTCTCTATAACACCGCCTGGAGGAAAAACGACACCTACCAAAAATGGAGGTTACTTTATATTGTTGATGAGAATGAGAGTAAAACAATGAAAGTAAAAGTATACATTTGCTCGGTATTATGGACGTCTCATACACACGTGTAGTAGCCGTGCAAATGCACATGTGTTCACAACGGCTTAAGCACCAGTAATTTAAATGTGCTTCATCTACGCAAATGCATATGTGCACATGCACGGCTCAAGCATGGGTTATGTACGTGCGCTGCATCCACGCAAATGCACGTATGTACATAACAGCTTAAACACGGGTTATATAAATAAATGTGTGCTTCATCCATGTAAATGCACATGTGCACACAACGGTTTACGCACGGGTTACGTACATGCGCTGCATCCACGCAAATGCACATATGCACGTAACGGCTTAGGCACGGGTTATATAAATGTGTACTTTATCCGTGCAAATGCACATGTGCACATGCACGACTTAGTCACTGGTTATGTACGTGTGAATAACCCACGCAAATGCACATGTGCACATACACGAGTTATGTATGTGTGCTTCATCCACGCAAATTCACGTGTGCACATGTACGGCTTATGCATGGATAGGGCACATGTGTCGTACACGTACGTGTTGTCTGGGCCGGCACGTGGTGCGTCTTCGAGTGTTTCGTCACCGTCCTTAAATTTCTTTAATTACCGCTGCACTGTCCGCGTAGCCACGACACCCTCACCAAAGGTCTGGCATATCTTCCACCCCACTGCAGCGGCGTTTCACCCCAGTTTGAACTCGTACAGCATACACGCCCTTGTGACGTTCTGTTGAGGTCCCATGCTCACTCTGTCCTTACTCAAGTTCACGGTGTAACTGAACTGCCACAACCAGTAATATGTTGAATATACTCATACCAACAACTGACCTTCACCTTATCTCCATTCGCGTTCAACGCACGATGTGAGGGCCAATTGAACACAGACTTCCACAAAAAGCGACAGAACTTTCTTGGTTATTGCACATAACCTTCTGCTGTTACACTTATACCCAGTGTTCGTAGGTATTCTTATGAAAATTTCTCTCGACTCACATAAAGTTTTCCCTTATCAAATTTTTCCTAGTTTGTTGAGTATCCAATTCCTGACAGAAGTTATTTGCTAATATTGATTTAGTTATATTAAAGGAAGCACATTTGTTTTACTCATTTATTTCTGTTTTCTTTTTTACTTTTTTTTAAAAATCTGTGTTTAAAACAAAAAATATATATACACAAATGCACTCAGCAGACAATGGATGCAAATATGCTACATTGAACAGATATACACACACACACACACACACAAAGAACTAATGCTATTGAATTGGTTCATTTCTGAAGAACAGAAAAAAATAAGTATTCATATTGATCAATCAGTCACCCTCAGAATTTCCATCGATTTTCACGTTTTATTAAAAAAAAAGTCCTTTTCCTTTCTGCGAAATTTACCTATGAAATTTCCCTAGATGAGGGAAATTTCTCACGAACTATGAACACTGCTTATACCGCTAACAATTACAAAAATAATCCTAATACTTTCCCTCATAGTCAAGGATCTTATAAAATAGAGGATCTGCCCTTACAGCAAAATCTTGAAGCCATACGTCACAGTTTCGCCACCCCTATTCTGCCCACTCCACCCAATAGGATCGCAATGTTTTGAGCCAACAAACATGGCGGAAACGAAAGTAGCCAATCAGATGATGGCAGAAACGAGAGTAGCCAATCAGACTAGCCGATACTCGGTTGTTTTTTGGCTTCATTATTTAATAGGATGAAGATATACGGTATATGGACAGATCCTCTATTTTATAAGATCCTTGCTCATAGTTGTAAAATTATTATAGCCTACTAGCAGCGTTCACCCCGCTTCGCTGCGGTCACCCCGGAACGCAATAAACTTTGTTACTTAGATAATTTTTACTTTTTCGCTTTCAAGTGATATGATAAAAACCATAGAAGATTGCAGTAAATGTTAACATTATATCGCCTGTCATTTATGTTAACCCGCCCCGCTTCGCTGCGGTCACCCCCGAACGCAATAAACTTTGTTACTTAGATAATTTTTACTTTTTCGCTTTCAAGTGATATGATAAAAACCATTATAACGCCTGTCATTTATGTTAACCCGCCGAGTGACACGGTCATGCGGGTTGCATATAAATACGTTTATTTTTATACCTATGATGAACTAACAAAGGATTTGTACGTAATGGACACCTGAATGGTCAATTATCTCAAGACACTGGTAATTGAAAATTAAAGTGATATGATAAAAACCATCTAGGGTCCAAATCCTAATAACCCCCCAAAAATAAAAGAAATTGGTTCAGCCGTATTAGCGTGATGAGCGGACAAAGGATTTGTACGTTCTCTTTTATATATATAGACTCTTTTTCCTTCAAAACCACTAACGGTTTCATTAACAGGCGCCTCGGGCAATATTGATGTAGGCTACAAGTGTACAATTGTCTCTTATATACTTCACATGGAAGATTTTTGGAATTAAAAAAGAAAAAAAAAAGAAACATTATACTTATAGGAGTAGATTCTCATTTGTATTAGAGGTTTCACATCCAAAATTCTGGTAGATTCATTTTTCATATATTTCTACTGTAGTAGATGTCCGAGTTAAGTAGAATGACTATTTTCAATTTATTACAGTAATTTGTTTTCACTTTCTTAATTAGACCACGGAAAATATATTAAATATGATATAAATTTTAAAATAAAATAAAATCAGAATCAGTTTTCTTCTAAGTTACTGTAAGTCTTAAATTTAAAGTGAAAATTTGCTTAATGGTATGGATCAATTGCAGAATGCAACTAACTGTTAAACTTATAATTGGTTCTTGAGATTAATTAACAATGAAGTCTTCTAAGTAGCAGTTTTTTAAAAGAAAATGACAAAATTAAACTCAAAACTAGGGCTGTGCGATTTTTGGAAATATCGATTGATCGATCTATATTTCCTAATATCGATAAAATCGGTATCGAAATTTTGATATTTCAATTTTTTTCGATATTTTGATTTTTCTCGATATTTCCTATATAACACAGTACAAAATATAGTTGATCTTGTGTAGGATCACATCACAGGAAACCGGGTGGACAGTTTGATTGTTTATTTTGATTAGGGGTTAGCTTTCCTTTCTGCATCGAGGCTATATGAGACGTGGATCTACAGTTTAACATGGAATCAGCATCACATGAGCTTCCGCCAGGAATCTAAAACGTTTGAAATGTACCGTGGAACGTAATTATCACCTAACCTCCCAACTGTTTTATCATTTTCCTGTGATTAAAGTGTGTATTCTCGCAGAGCTATAAGGGGTTCAATATTACGAAAATATATTGTCTCTTAAGCCCCTTAAATTAAGAAGATTAAATTCAGTACGTAATTACAATCCACATTAAAAATAGCGCGCCCCTACTTTTCTAAAATTTAAAGGTAGAGGAAGAAAACATATTCTATATTATTGTGTCATATTGAAAGCATTGTTGACTGGTTTTTTGTGATCGCATTACGAGAAAAAAAAAGCTTATCAGTTAAAATGAATCTTGAAACATGCTAGATCTACCTTCCTTAAGGTGGGTTTTTATAGTATCACGTATCCTAAGGGGATAGAAGATTCTAAGTTTATTCCAAAAACGAGTCTCTTACATGTTTTTTATCCCTATATTTTGATTGAAGTCTGTATCCTAATGTAATAAAGGGTCTTCGAATATTTCCTATAAATATATTCTCCCCGTGCGAAGAACTGACATTTCAGACAGTTTTCTTTTACAACTTATAATTGTTTGATGTTGCCCTATAGAAGGTCGAATAATTCAATTTCCAAATGTTTCTCTACATTTGTAGTACATTTGCAACAGTACATTTGCTAGCTACCCTAGACCTAATCCTTTCTATTTTCGATCGACGATTGAAAAGAAGAAAGCATGGCGATCACGATATCATCTAATTCGAGATTTCAACACATTTACACCCTTATGACCTGCACGTGGCAGGAAAGTGATTCTAGATTCTGATTCTCCGTCCATTCTTCAGTTTGAAACGACCATTTAGACAACTCCCCCACCTCTTTTGAATCTCACTTGAATAAACGTTTCAAACTTTTCTGCTCCATTTGTGCACATTTGTGCATGTAAAACTAGTGTTGTTCACAAAGCAACTTTAAGACATTCAACCTTAATTCCAGGGAACTGTCGAAACGCCAAGCACTCTACTCTAACCGTTTGGCGCCAAAATGGTCTCAATCGTTAGTACACACAAAATTGAGGAATGTATTTCCAAAACATGCTAAATCAAAAAATGTCCGATTTTGAATTGAATATGGGAGAATATACTATGGAGCCTTTTACGTTAAATTTTGTTATTATTATTATTATTATTATTATTATTATTATTATTATTATTATTATTATTATTATTATTATTATATTTATTATCAAAACATTATTTTCTGTGGTAAATTCTGTTTGAAATAGCACTTGTCATAGTGTTTCAATGTAAAAAGATATAGTTTTTTGCTCTTTCTGAAGAATTCTACCTAACGGATTTAGTATGTTGTGAGAATACACTCCTCGATTTTCGTTTGTGTGTAATACAATGTAGATGTTGGCGTATCTAGTAAATTAAGCCACTTGAGTGTTATGGAGAGCTAAAATATGAAGCAAAATTGATGCAAGTTGAGTTTATTTTACTTCGTTTAAATGTGAACAGATATAAGATTAATTTTCTTTTAAATATGCCTCTTCTAAACAGAAGAAAAAAACAAAGAAAAAGAAAAGAAATAAAATAATATTAAAGAAAGAATAAAAATTGGGAATAAATCCAGTAACTAATAGGCATATCTTTAATTAAAACGTATTGATTCCAGAAATCAAAATATACTGTTATCAGATTTTAATTATTATTAACGAAAGTGAGGTATCTTAGTTTGAAAATATATTTTCTCTTTCATTTAATCTGTCTGGATTTTCAACCTTCTCAGGCAGGAATACTCCGATTCTTTTCATTATACTCAATAATTCGTTAATTTATCTGCATAAATGTAACTGAATACATTATCATAGGCCTATACTAAGAGCCCATATATGTATGGTAATAAATATATGATAAACGAGTTACGATTTGCAGTCAACAACACATACTGATATTGTAAAAATTTGATTTTATGTCTTTCATACTTGAGATGTTTCTTTAAAACGGTGAATTTCAGCCTTTACTAAATAATACGATTGCCACCCGTCCCGATTTTGGAAGAGTGTCGGAATTTCAAAATGTTCCGCCCACCTTTCATATTTATTAAATAAGTTGCTAACTATTACTACTACTGCTATTATTATTATTATTATTATTATTATTATTATTATTATTATTATTATTATTATTATTATTATTATTATTATTATTATTATTATTATACAAAGCCTTCAAAATAAGTTGAAACCTCACAACAGCTGCAGCAGGTAGCAAGGTGCCTGGCAACAGAAATTACACAGCTGACTTTGTAATTGGTGAAGGTCGACTACTCAAGGATGCAACCAAGTAGCGAGTGGTCTTATTCCGTAACTGCGAAGCGTAACGGAACTCACAACTTGCAGAGATCAATTGGAACTGCTATGCCTGTTATCTCAAATTAAACGCAGATTTTTGAGGTGCGTTGACGCAAACTCTTACGGAATGGGGCCTCAGAAATATACATTTAAATGCATCAACAGCAGCAGTAGATCTAGTAGTAAGTTAGCAGCAGCTGGAGCAATAACAACGCCAAACAATACTGCTCCTTTGCATCTATTTATTGGGTAACAAATACAAAGGTTACATAATATTCAAATTTGCCTTATTTTTATTATACATTTTTATAGGGCTTGTGTTATATGATTTAAATTGCATCCCTTTCTTTTTATCGATTAGATGTATATTATTAGCTCTTCACTATAGAAAGACTTATATTGCATTGTAACGAAAAAAAAAAAAAAAAAAAACTCTGATTCCCTCTTGGCCCGAATTGCTGGATGAAGTATCTCTACATTTTGCTTTTGAAAGCTGGCAAACATCATGAAGAGTTTCGAAATTTGGTTTTCGAAAGGTGGCAACCATACTAAACAGAATCTTGCAAATAAAATTAAAATGCTACGATTTTAAGGTTTACATTTGGTAAAATATGAAATGAAATCTGAGTTTTACGTCTCTCGGTTATGGCATGTGGGCTAAAGGAGACGGTGAGGATGAGAAATGAATGAAATGGTAGAATGAAAGATGTAGGAGGAAACGGGACAATCTCAAGAAATATCATACAGACGGAGTTTGTTCACCACAAAGTCCACTTGATGCAAGCTGGGATCGAACCACGGACCCCACGCACCAGAGGTTAACGCTCTACCACTTTTTTATTTTTAAAAAACTTCCTGACTTATTTTCTACTTGAACCAATTTTCAGTACCACTAGACACAACAGGGACACGAACACAGAAACATCGAGGACAGTTAAAATTCCACCCTTGCTACTACAGGCGGACTCGAACCAGTAGCGTACGCAGGAATTTATTTCGGAGAAGATCCAAACCCAATATGGGATATTTTATATTAAAATTCCTAAAATTGCCCCTAAAATTAAGCTAAATTTACACAAAAATCGAAATTTCGGGGGGTCCGGACCCCCAGGACTCACCCTCTGCGCACGTCCCTGACTCGAACTCTCAATGGGGAAACATCCTTCTGCGTTTCTTATGACTGACCGTATTAGGTTATATGTGGCTATCATACCAGAAAAAAAATACTCTGAAATTATTTTCTTCTGTATGACATTTCATATCGTTTAAATTGTACGTATAGTTATCGAGAGATTTTTGCACGAATATCTGCATCAATCAATATTTTTAAAAATTATTTTCGGAAGGTGGATAAAATTGCGGTACAAAACAATTTTCGTGACCATTCTTCGGCCTATTATTAATTACTAACTCCTCATATTAAGGTGTGCTTAACTATTTTCCATGTATTTCATGGAATTTTTCTTTGCGCTGAAATGAAAGTTCTATTTTAACGTCTCACGATGTGCACCGATACTAAGGGAAACTGTCATGATGATAGTGAATGAATTAATGGACTGATGAAAGTGGGAAGAAACGGGAGAACACCAAAAAAAATTCTTTGCACACGGACTTTGTATACCACAAAGTCTGCTTAACTCAAGTTGGGATAGAACCAGGGATTTCACAATAAGAAGTGATTACTCTACCACTGAGTCAGCGTGGCCCCTGTCTTTGCTTTTAAAACCCTATTAATAAACACAAAGTGAAAGTATCATTTTGAATGAGTTTATTTGAGGTGCTTATTCTTCTCCCTCAAGCAGGCTTTAGAATATATCCATTTCACCTTTACGTTCTGAACAAAAACGCTCGTGTCTTATGAGTGATAATTATATATATAGTTGTGGATATATGTATGTATAAGTTAACGATGTGCTCTGAAATTATTTGACAGTACACTACAGTATTATCAACTTGGAAATTTTCTTGTTTTGTAGTTTGTACCATTGCCCTCAACACAAGCTATCTTGACTCGAGAAAGTGTTTTGAAAGTGTAGTCTCATATCGAAAATTATATGTTACTATTAAAAGAACTCTGTCGCGTATCGTAGTCAACACTGCTTGTTAGAAATATGCATTTAAAAGAACCTTAAGTAAATAATATTTATTTCTCATTAATTTTGTAATTGGCGCCTCCATGCATTATAATGCGTTTTATTAAGCATAATTAACTTAAAATTGGAAGAGGTTGTATTTGATGGTAAGTTAGCACATGGTGTCATGCCATAGCTTTCACAATATTACGTAAGAAATATTTACAGTTATTATGATAGAAACTTTTTCTGAAATCATAACTGTGGATATATCTGTTATCTCATTATCTGACAATATTAGTGTAAATGCGAGCGCAGATGTTGCGGATACGGACGAATGCAGACGTATTTAATTATTCGGGAGGAACTTCGGTTATTATTTACGATTATAGAAACATGAGAGCTCACATTTGTTTCTCTTGAGCCAAACCTTGACAATTTTGTGACGTCACAGAGTGAGATATTTTTTATCCGTGTCGTAGACAAAATAATGTTGTGTTAATATTATTTGTCGCGTCTTTTGACATAGCACAACATTTTGCAAATTAGTTGTGGTCGTATTTTTAAATTGTGAGACAAAAGCAAAATACTCCCTGGTTCCGGTGGCTTTTGTTGTGTTTTTGAGAGCAGAGAATGTAGGTCGGTCGCCTTGACGCATTTTGGGTTGAGTTGCAAGATTTGCTTTCTCTTTTCTTTTTTTTTTCTTTTCTAAACTTTATTTTGCAGCGTGATAGGTATTCGCGACATACCTGTGAAAAGACTTCTTAAAGCATTCTGGTGTTTATTTTCTGCAGAGCGGCTGTTGTTATTCTGGCGTCCTGCCTGGGGACTGGATGGCCCAGGCTCCTCACATTGGATCAAAGCCATTGCTTCGAGTGGAGCCACGGCAGAACAGAACATGCGCACACAATCACTGGGTCATGGGCACCCACAGACGTAATATTGTCAAAACAAAGACTACCATTTATCATGTCACATCATCTCATATTTGCACAAGTAAATGTTCTGCCTACAATTAATTAATTAGATTAATCTAGTTGACTTCAGTTCATAACAGTATGCCTGAAAATTATCATTTTTACAGAAATTTGAAGAAAAATTTCTAGTTGTAATATTAACTCAACTGGTTATCACTATTACTTACACAAAGGCATTTAACTCGATCACACATGATCTTCATGAATAAATATGCAAACGTAGGTAAGGTTACAGAACTTCAGTTAGATGAATTTGTACATATCAAATGGTTGTGAAAATTGTAACGTAACAGCAGCTGTCTACCGATCTCCTAATGGTGATGAAGATGCATTTTTAAAATCCTTAAGTATTGAGCTTAAACATTTCTTAACTTTTTCTTTATTAATTGGAGATATTACATTTGATATACTAAAAGAAAAGTCTTGTGAAAATGTATATACCTATTTAAATATGCTATATACCAATGGTTGTATCTCACGTGTTAACAAACCTACTAGGGATATAGAATACACGAAATATTGTATTGATCACATGTTTTTAAAATATAAAATGTCACGAAAATGCATATTAGCTATACTTTACACATAAATCTCAGACTATTATCTTACCAGTATAAATGTACCATTAACTTTTATCAAAACAAAAACATTGCTATCCATATTCTTTTATTTTCTACCTGAATTGAATCTGTTCATTACCTGAATCAGACTTTTCATGGCCGCTGGATTGGAAGAGGTTGTGCATCTTCATCAGCTCCCTATGCCTGACCTCCAAGAAGTCCCGATCTGACGACACTAGAGAATGATTTCTGGGGTTTCATAAATCAACAAGTAATTCACAGAACGAAGGAATTACGAGCAGCTGTGGAACACGCCTTCAGCCTCGTGACTCCGGAGTATCTCCCCAAAACATCTGCAAGAACTTGGCGCAGAATTCAGTTGTGTTACGACATGGATGGTGATCACAGCGATGTTTATGACTCTTAAGACTCTTAAGATTTCAAGATAACTGTGTATAGACACTCTACCATAACTAACACTATACTGTTGAAACTAAAGGGGGGTACGCCCACTTCCAGACCACCCTGTACATACAAAAAAATCAGAAGCTGATGTAAATAAATATAGGTCAATATTATTGCTTAGTATTTATGTCAAACTGTTGTAAAAGTGTATCAAAAATAGGATAGTTGCTTTCCTAAAACAAAATAATGCTTTTCCAACGAATGAATATGAATATGGTGGTAGAAATATATCATATGCTATATACAAATTAACAGAATTTATTAGTAAATTGATTTGTTTGAGTTTGAATTTAACGTTTCTTTCAGCAACGAGGCTATATGAGACGGGACCTACGGATTAACGTGGAATCCGTACCGCATGAGCTCTCACCTGAAATTAAACCCGCGTCTCCCACGCCGGACGTGCGTACGTTAACAGATTAGCCACGAAGGAACTGCATTTATTAGTAAAAACATAGATAATAACGAAAAGATAATTACAGTACTTTTAGACCTATCTAAAGCATTTGATACAAGATCGCACAAAATTAATGTGTTAATAAACGTTACAATTATACAATGTCTTAATAAATGATTAGGTGGAAAAGTAAATTTAGAAATTATATAAAGAGTTTTCGGATTTTTCTATTAAAAATTGTAGATATATGAAATCTGTTTTAATTTACCTAGAAAAGTAATAGATGAACGGCGAGTAATTGATCATGTAATTAAACTATAAATGTAACATTAAAAAAACATTTATTCACAATAAGAATGACTGGATTATAACACAATATTGGACTTATTATACAACAACAAAAAATATAATAATTTATAAGTACAGAGAAGAGACGAGAGTAATATGAAAATCTATCAAATTTTAGTCTCACATTAAGCAGAAAGTATGACAAATGAACAAATTGAAGAAATATTACAGAAGTAACGTTCAGCATAAATTAACGTATTAATCAGCAGATTTAAAGAAACTAGCTCACCCACTAGCATCTGGTTATGTGAGCCTTTATCTCATTACGGAAAACAAATATTGGAATATGACACAATATGATGAGTTATACTGCTCGGGACAGAAAGATGAGATCTCTGGAATTCCGAACTCCTATCATCCTTGGGTAAGTTTACTCAATTCCCTTTGAGAAATCCTAATTCATTTTCTTTCTTTTATTCCCTTTGTATTGGGTGAGCAATTTTCAAGTATTGTTATACTTTTATTTTATAATTCAATTCTACTCTCTAATTTTGTATGTATCGCTTCTGTTCATTTGGAACTTCGATTGTATGATTGTAATTGCTATTATGTACATCGTATTTTTTTCCTTTCTTTAAATAAACCTTCATGTATTAGAATGTGCAGTAGTAGATATGGTATGTTCTGTATTTTGCAATATAAAAGTTGACAAAATAAAAACTAAATTCTTGAGAAAATATGAGGGCCCAGTGCAAGAATAACACATGATGAATAAAAGGCAGTTGACAGCCAGCATTTGTCAAACATTTAACCAATATATGAATGAATGTGCGATACGCCGTTGATTTGTAAAACTTCATGCCTGTGATGCAACATAGTAAACTGAGGTCCATGGTAACATACAAGGTTTCGATGACCTTCTGAGGAACAATCAAATGGACCTCCAAAAAAGTATTCTCGCAATTTCAGATGAATAAGACACACCATGTGATTGTTGTTTCGCGGACTTGCGTAGCCAGTGAAGTGAAAAAGTTTAACTCATGGTTATCACCAGTGTTGATAGGTTTCATTAAACAAATTTTCCTCAACTGACACAAAATTTTCCCTTTTGTTATCAAATTTTCCCTAGTTTGTTGAGTGTCCATTTTCTGTGACATAAGTTGTGTGATATGATTAATGATATTAAAGTGGCAACATTTGTTTCTTTTTTTCTTGTTTCTTTTACTTTTTTCTTCACTTTTTTTTTTTTACAAATAAAATATACAAACACACCCAGCCAAGAATAGGTACAAATTATGCTACTTGCAAAATACACTATTCCTATTGTATTGGTTCGTTCCTGAAGTACAAAGAAAAGTTCAAACATTTGTATCGGTCAAGTAATCAGCGCGAGAATTTCACTGCATTTTCACGTTTTATCGAAAACTATTCTCTTTTCCCTTTTTGTTAAATCTACCTACGAAATTTCTCTTAATTAGGGAAATTTCCCTCAAACTACCAACACTGGTTGTCAAATGAGTTGAAACTGACTGAGAAGACCGCGCCTATGAGGTGTCCAATTCTCGGAGTGTACGCAATAACCGGGAAAATTTCTCGTGATGAACCTCCAAGATAGTTTTCGAAACCACCCCTCCAACCACAGAAACACCCAATCAAAATTGCCCATACAATCTTGATTTTCAACATATATTCTCAGATAGTTGAAGAAAAAATCATCATAAATGAAAAACATGCTATTTATACAATACAAACATTGCGCAAACACAATATACAACAATAATATTTAAAACGGGTAATAAACAAAGAAATTACCTAAGTATCATAGTATGCCAAAAATTCTATATTGGTATTAGTAACTTTCGAATGAAGGCAAAATGCTCATGCTAATGATAGAACACATACCCATAAGTCAGTTATTATACCAGAGGTTAGTCCAGAGGTATTGTCTCCAGAACGAAAAATATCTCCCTCCCCTGAAGCAATATCATCGTTCCTGTTCAAAGTGAGCTATCAATATATTCACAGCACTATCATATTAAAAGTTCCTCTCGGGGGAGCTCTTCTGAAATCAACATTGCTAGAATTTCATTTTATCTTCTACTGTTTTGAAACTAAAGGATAAATCTGATAGCGTAATATTTAGCTACTGTATCGCTCATAACACGTAACGGGCAACAAAACTCTTTCCACTCAAGGTGCAAGGGATCTCTTTCGTACCTTCGACGTGTCTAGCCAGAATCGTAATGCAAGGTGGGCTATACACTTTGCTAATGAGATAGACATGACTAAACAATACACTGAGTAAAAGAAAATTAGGTGTCGTGGGCTATACACTTTGCTAATGAGATAGACATGACTAAACAATACACTGAGCAAAAGAAAAGTAGGTGTCGTACATAAAAACGTAGGATACATGCGTAAATCCTGAAGTTAATATCCAGAAGCAAACGTATAACTGAAAACTTCTACTTACTTTATAAGTGTTCCATCTATACCTACTTTTCGTATGAAACAAAGAAATGTATATAGGTGGTTATGATCTCATATACAGATCCATGTATATAACGTATAGCTCAGTACAGATACGGAACGCTGTTAGATGTCAGACATCCTGCAGCGGCATGACGTAACATCTAAGCGAAAAATAGGCAATGCGTATGTAGCATATGGATAACGTGTGCTCCTTACAGATTTCCGTAGTAAACATATGGGATTCGTATATTTGTACAATATACCGCTCTGCGGATAAAGGATTTTCCTCAATGTACATATGCGAAGCTATAGTTTCTTTTAGGTTTAGTGTTTACTTCTAAAACACACTTTTCAAATTTGCTATTTAAAAGTTCATTACTCCCACTAGCTTTGTTAAAGATGATTTAAGTAAGTAAGTACCTGTAAACTTACATAAATCGTTAGCAGAAATTACATTTTTGACAAATTTTATGATGCTCTTATCAACATCCGTTACATCTCAGTATAATCAAATCTTTTACAGAAAATATACTGGTATCTATTTCTTTGGAAAAAAATACTACAATATAATGAATATTTCACGGGGAAGATGTCTAAAAACGGAACATATACCAATCACTAGATTTAATTGAGCTATATATATATATATATATATATATATATATATATATATATATATATATATATATATATATATATATATAAGGAGTGTAAATCTTCATAGATAAAATCGAAACTTTACCTATTAAAAAAATATCCTTTTTCGTTTCCCAAAATATTTTTGGATTATTTTCCATTTAGTTTTCCCTTTCTTTAGTAGTTCCTTTCCATTTAAAATCTTAAATTTATTTTTCTTTTGTTTCGGGATTTTCATTACAGAAAAGGACCTAGTCAAGAAAAGTAATTACATAGGATAAAAGTTCCAGGAGTTATCAGTATAAGAGTGGGTGACAACTTTCCATATTTTCCTACCTTTCAAATAAGTCCCTGTCTTTCAGTTGTTGCTTAGTTAAAACAAAAAGGCAATTTATATTCATTGGTGACCATCAGATTAAAAAAAAAAATCTCGTAGAGTAATAATTATTTCCTTCACGAAAAAAAAATATATATATGGAAGGTTGTGTTACGTATTAAAAATTTGCTTTTAGAATTCTAAAGATGGTATGATAACTGGGGCGTAGTGACCCAAAAAGTGACGCTTCTCATGTTTTTGTAATAAATAAATATTTACCAATTTTTGCGATACCTGTTTCTCTCCCACATCAAAAGTATATGCTAACGTCAAAACAATGATGACAGAAAAGGAAACAAACTAAAACTATTGTATTTGTAAACATAAATCGGGAAATAAGAAACCAATTCTTTGAAATCCTTTTCTTTTTTAAAAAAATAAGAAATTAGTTCCTGTTTCCCGTTTCTCGATTTTTGGTTTTTCGTTCTTCGAAAAACGTTTCTAATTTTTTAAAAACATTTTCGTTTTCAGAAAAAAAAGAAAATACGATATGATATTTTTCAAAAAAAAAAAAAAATTCGCAATTTCTAGACCAAATCTGTCAACAAACTTTTTAAGTTGCTATAATCTCAAGGCTATAGGCTTAAGCATACGCAAAACTATTCAAAAATAAAAGCAACATCTTAAGTGCGGTTATGATTAAAATTTTAAGATATGATTGAATGTAAAGTTATAAGAACAACATTTCATTTAAAGTAATATTACTTTTAAAAAAACGTAAATATTGTACCGCGTGTCTATAAAGTATGTTCCACTTTAAAAACATTACGACGAGAAAATTATTGCCTTACTGTATATTTCATTATGTAAATTGCTTATGATAAACTGGTCCTTACGTTTTTTTAAAATCTCATTTCAGGTTTGTGTAGTTTCCAATTTGGCCACCAGAGGCACTTGTCATCAAAGCTGTAATAATGGCATTTGTGGTGCTGACAGGTCATTCTGCGTGTTGAAATTTGAAAGATACGAATGTTCTGCGTAATTGTTAGTAGTGAATCCATTTTTTGTTTCAATGGAAAGGTTAATTGTCACACAACTTTCGAATTTAGGGAACAAACAATCCACACAGAATCATTGAAGTTGAACGAGATTTGCCAAAATTCAACGTTTCTTTGTGCCATATCACAGCGGAAGCTCCACGGCTCCTTTCTTCCGCAGAGGAGACTGTAAGAAGCATGTTCTACATGGATATGCTCCAGCTTTGGTTAATTCCACTCTGACAATTATGTATTCCAGCAGGATAGAGCACCACCTCATTATCACTGCCAGGTTCGTTCATACCTCAATAAGGTCCTGCCACACCCACAACGTTGGATAGGAAAAACAGGCCCTTTGGACAACGCTCTTTTGAAATGGACTGCCAAGACCCCCAGATTTAACTCCCTGGATTTTTCTTATGGGGTCACATGAAGGACCGTCCTTACGTGTCTCCCCTTACACAGAATCTAGATGAACTACGAATCAGAATTCAAGAAGCAGTAACATTTTGGTTACACCAGATAGTCTAACCAAGGTCTGGTAGGAGCTAGATTTCCGCATAGATGTTTGTCGTGTCACACACGACGCCCACATTGAATCCATATAATATCTTTAGTCCACCATAAAACCGTGAAGAACTTTGTATCAAATAGAACAAAAATTTCACATGATATGTACAGTATTTTTTGTTATTAAATGTTATTTATAAGCTATTTTTCTGTTATTGAATAGTAATATATGTTTTTGAACCTTTAAAGTTACCAATTTCTGATTTCATTGTAATGAAAAAGTTAAAGAATGGGATTTTTGGAATTCACTAACAAGCACATAAATGGAAACATACCGGTACTGAGATAGAAAGAAAAGAAGATTTACCAAGTGACTGCAATACAATAGACTCTACAATATTATTAACATTTAACTGAAAAACACACAAAGAACCCAGACATATACTAATAGATAGTTCTCATTGAAATGAACATAATGATATAATTGAGTGAGAAAATCGTGAAAAACGATGTTTTATTGTAAACTTAAAAGTTGATACTGTGCGATAACTACGCCACCTATTGAGATAAAACTAATACTAAAGTACACACTCATTACGTTTTTCACTACAGCACTAGCAGAGTGTAAGATACATCACAGACTTGTAATTAACTCTCAATCTTTGATGATTGACATACTGCTAAACTCTGAACTAGGTTCGCAATCTACCGGTACCTTAAATGTGACCGGTTTTGTGACGTAGAAGGCAGTTAGAAACTTCCGGAGGCATGTCAAACGGAGACCTTTTGTCTGAGTTGCAAACCCCAGACCATTCTCATACATGAAATTACTGAATGGCCTTCACATCCGCCCAGTTTCTCCGAGAAGAAATTTAAATTATTGCACGTTTTGAGGGCGTAGAAAACGTAACTCAGAATTGATTATAAACATGGGAATAGAAATTCAGAGTTAAAATTCGATAACGCAGAAACAATTTAAAATAAAAATTTAATGATCTGATGTTGAAATCACAGAGCATTGTATGGACTGGTATGACTTTGAGACTAGAGAAGACAATGCATAATCACTTACTTTTAATAACAGGGATAAGCAGAACCTCTGATGGACAGAATGACGGAGTAGAAAAACTAATGATGAACGCTCTGACTCACAGAGTCTCGACGTCAAAATAGAACGCCCAATACCCGGAAAAGAATCCGGTAGTTGTTATATGATTTTTCCGTCATATCAACATTCTTTGTGCGTCTTCCTAACTCTAGAAGTTGTAGCCGGTCATTTGCATTGTAGAAGTCAAGGCATTCCTAAAATTTCCATTGGATTATGAATCCTAAAGAATATTCAAACTGCCTCCACTTCATACATTGCGTATTTTATACACATTTTACAATTCAATTAAATATTTTGTTTGATTACACATTGTGGTACACAATAATACGTATGTCTTATATTTTTGGTAAGACGTACGTACGTACGTCAATCAATAGATGACACCGATCTGAATAAGATGACGTGACATAGGTTAAATTTCGGAGGATTGTAATCCTGCATGCCTTTTACAAACAAACAAATAAATAAATATAAAGTAATTTTGGAGAAAATCAAAGTAAACTAATTTTTCTGGCACTAAAAGTGTCTCGTTTATTGTCAATCTGATGGAGTTGATAACTTTATTTTACTAGTGTAGATTATTTATTTACATGTGTGAGCTTTTTTCTACTGTAATAAATTATTTATTTACATATGTGAGCTTTATATTACTGTAATAGATTTTCTATTTACATATGTGAGCTTTATTCTACTGGAATAGATTATTTATTTACATTTCTGCTGTACATTAAAAATATAGTCTAAAATTGCAGCATATTACTGTTTGATTTATCCAACGGATACACCTATACTCTTTAAAAGTGACGCAGATACTACTTGAAATATAGCAATGGGTCAGATAGCTGCGAAGTATAGCAAACAACAATTCAACACCTTGTTTAACAATTGTACCTGGGAATCGCTTACTGTCTGAACGAGGTTTTGTTCCAAATCATTGTGTTTTTTTTATTTTCCCTAATTCTTTCTCTGTCCAAGTAAGTTTATGGTATGTCAACATTGTGTCCGTGGGTTTTCTCTGGTACTCCCGTTTTCTTCTATTTTCTCATTCCACCAATTCTTCCATCATCATTCACTTGCCTTAATCATCCGTTTCCCTTAGCCTATAAATGGCATGATCGTGGGAAGTTAAACTGAAAGATTTCATTTCATTTTTTCCTTTGACATCGCTGTTGAACATTCCATTTTGTAATATATTTTTAAATTGTCTTGAAAAAATTGTATGTATCATGTTTGAGAAGACTGTTACTATTAATCTTCATTTCTCTTGTTTTCGTAATCAAAAAGAGTGTTTCTTCGGAGATTCTCTTCTCACTTTCGTTGTTGTAAGGATTCTACCTTTGTATAGCTGGATTCATCAAAATTTCTTTAATTTTCTTGTTAACTTCTGAAATGTCCATATCCTGCTTGAATATGGAAAGGCGCTAGTTGAAATGCGTTACACCGCTTTTGAAGAATTTTCCTTTACACATGTTTCTGTCGTCCTAAGAACTTCTAGCTTAATCTTCAGATTCAATTTAATCCCATACAATTCAGTAGTCAGTTTCTGTGTTGAACCAGTTCAGAACAATATAGACTTGTACGTACAACCCGAGTATTGTATCCATGTGATGTCGCCACACTTATTTTCAATGAGAGTTTTACTTGAAGAACGAATGCATAACGTACATATTGTCAGCTTTGGCTAGTGCTACCAAGAGAGTTCCACTTTGTATTGTTCCTACATCCGAAATTTCCTATTTATTTTTGATTGGGTTCTTATTGTCCGATTTCGGCGTTGAAGTTTCCCATAATGTGATTTATACAATTGTTTTCTCTCTTATTAAACTACCCAATTCCTTTGTTATACTTTTTCAGTTTCTGAGCCATCTCCTGGTTATCTAGTTAAAACATGCAACTTTGGTTGATTTCCAGTGAGAGCTCACTATGTTCAGATAACACGTTAAGCTGAAGGTTCTCGTCTTATATAACCCCAGTGTTGAAAAGGATGTTAAAGGAGCAGTTCGACTTAGAAATGCATTTTTTACAATTTATTTCCATTTGTAGAGTTAAAAATTCTAAAAGGAATGGCGTTTGTTTGATCACGATACGTTCAGTCGTTAGCGAGTAACAGAGGAAGAAAGATTTTGTGATGACGTCATAGGTGGGCAAGAAGCAAGAGCAGGCTTACATACTTCACAGTGCCAAGCATTTCGTTTGTGAGAGGTGCGGTGGCACGTCCTAAGTGCGGTTTCCTTTTTCAGAACTGATTGCAAAGACTTACAAATATCATCTGCATGTAGAAAATGATATCTGATGGTGGGCTGTACAATATTATAAAACGTATCCTATAAAGCATGAGTTCAGCGTTTAAAAAAAAAATAAAAAAAAAACGAAACCAATATGTAAATAGATGGCGGACGAGATTGCTTCAACACCTAAGTACCTTTTCTTTAATCATTCTTCCGATTCTCAAACATAAGTATGTTCATTTTCACGTTTTGTTGCAATTTTTAACGCTGACCCTATAATTTTGTGGTTCAAGGTATGTACAGGAGCGTAACATATGAGGCAAAAATGAAATAACATCTGTAAAGTTTGCCAGAATACGAAAAACACTTCACCGGTTAAATTTCTTTTATTCTCATAGCTGTCCGCGGAACAACTCTCATCACCCGTTTCATCATCATTGTCACATGATACAGAGAAATTAAACGATGGTTCAGTGTCTTGATTAACAGTCATCGTCACTGATTCCTTCTACAAGCCGGTATATTTCACTCCCTAATTCACATTGTATAGCTTATTTCTAAAGCAGTATCTTTAGAATCATAAGTGACATCGTCTCTATTACCCTCTAATGCCTCGTCTTGACTACAACCATCAATTGCGTCTTGTACGATATTTGTACGTTGGTAACTAGACATAGATCGGTGCTTGTTCAATGGCTCGGATTTTAAACCTTTCAATAATATACTTGGAACAGCATTCTTTCTCAGTTTGCGTATAAATAATTCTCCTGGCATTAGCCAGAAGTGCATCTAGACGCTAAAAACTCAGGGGGGGGGGGGAGTCAGAGCCCAGACTATGATATGTATATCATGTTTACTAAAAACTTTCAAAAATATCTAAATAATAGCTTAAATCAATTTTGTCACTCAAAAACTGGGGTGCCTAGGCCCCCGGCTCCAGCCTAGATCCGCCACTGGCATTAACTTTTCTTTCAGTAAACTTGACTTCTCGAAGGCCGGCTCTTCAAGATGTTTGGAACACGGGTGATTTTATTTGGTACATTTTTTCCCATTGATTTTCTTGAGCCATAATTTATATCGATCTGATGATTTCTCACGACTTAAAAACGTAAGATAAGATACTTTACGTCCTCAGCTTCAATTGCACAAGAATTACAACCGAAAACACAGCAGGTGTTAGGCATTTCTACTTCATTTCACAGACACAGCACGCGCTGTACTAACACGTGTTTTCTACTTCACACTAGTGTTTTTTTTTTTCAGAAAAAAAATCCGGGGGGGGGGGAAGGGACACTTAGTATTCGGAGAGGCACATTATTTTTACACAGTATTATTATATTTATTACATTATAGACGTATTATTTTGGTCTCCTCCGGGGAAATCTCTCAGAGCTCCGGGAGACAGTGTCACCCTAAAAACATGTCTGGAAGAAACATTGTTTCGCACAACAAACGTAATTACTGCTCTCTACTCTTTTTTTTATACTAATGCTATAGGAAAAACAACTAACAAAGACTTCCCTCAAGAATTCAACACACAGCAAGGCTGCTAACAAATCCAAAACACAATCTATTAAATCCAATGCACTATTAAAAGTTTATCAGCTGCGTACAAGGGAGTGTTGCTGACTCACATTGAGTTTCTCACGTATCCCACCAATGACGTCACGATTTACGATTCATCAAAAACAAATGCCTGTAGAAGCTGAACGAGACGGCCTATCAAGATATAAAAAGTACGGGTCTCTTATTTTTTGTTTCTCTTTCTATTGCACCAAACTTGTTTTTAAGTCGAACTGCTCCTTTAAGAACAAAGCAAACGAATCAATCAATCAGTTTTCCAGGGTAGATTTGAACTACTTGTAGTGTTTATGTTTGAGAAGTTACATAAAAATTCTTGCTACTCTAATAGAAGTGTACTATCTACTTCCCAGACACATCACTCTTTAGTTTTTCGTTGATAAAAACGCTAATATTTCAGTCTTCTGTAAGATAATAACTGTTCACTCTTCTTCTTTCATTCTTACTTTGCTTAATCCGATGATGTTGTGGTTGGTCTTCTGTAACCCTTCGTTCAGATCCTACAGTCTTGCTTCAGATGCGATGTATTTCACATTGTAAGATACAATAGTTAATTTTATGTATCAACCTAGTTCGTTTAAGGAAGTTATCAGTACCATTTTACCTTCAAATTATTTTGGACGTCGCTGAGTTACAATTTAGTAAGGAGAATGAAAACCACCACCTTTTTTGTTCTTTCACATTTATTGAAACAAGTTGAAAATATTCCGTCAATAGATCACCGAGCTGACCAAGTATGTTGACAATCAGTCCCACATCACTACTGAACCTGTAAGATCCACTGTGGAAAGGAAGCTTCCAATCTGAACTATTTGGAAAAACAGGTGGAAGCTTAAATGTCTGAGAGAACCGATTCCACACATTTTCAACTGATCTCACCGTGTCGGATTTCTTCTGGTTAGATGCCCTTTGTAGTTCTGCACCTTCAAGTCGGTATCGCAGTTTTCCCAGATGTTGAAATCCAGAAGAATCCTTCTTCCTGGATTTTATCCATCGACACCCTTCTCCCTCCAACGCTTTAGTCGTCGTATTTTTATCTTTGCTTCCAGCTCCTTGATAGATAGCTTCTCACGAGTGCTAAGAACGAGAAACCAACAATCTGATACATCTCGAGGTTTCTCCGTGAATAATCACATTGGAACCTGGAACTAGTTTTGTGCCCAAAATCAGTTGCTATGATAATTTGCGGAGTACTGCCAAAACATGGTGTTTCTCGTTCAATACCAGATTTTCTATATCTAGAATGTATGAGATAAATATCTCTGTACTTGCTAGGTTGTACGAGTAGTGGAAAAATTAATATCTAAATGCTTCGTATTTTATAAAATTTGGTAAAGCCTGTAGTGACGTGCATTTTCTCAATTTATGCAATTTACTACACATTATCAAGTTTCATAACATTCGATTTGGTTATTGTTTTGTTTGTTTATTTGTTCGTATTTTCTTGCTATAAAACCTATTCTCAACGAAGATTTATAGAGCGTATGCGCGAAATATCCTTATTTGCACGTAATAATAATGACAAGAAAACAATATTAAAAATAATATATAAAATTTTTTGAATCGTATAGAAGTGAATGTTTCAATCAACGTAAATGAAATAACATCGTTTTATATTAAAAATAAGTAATTATTTCATAATTATCATGTATATCTTAAACTATAGGAAGAAGATAAAACAGATCCAGCCTGGAGTTTGGAAAACATGATGTTTCACAAAAAGTAAAGTATCAATAAACATACAGGTTAAGTTAAAATACGAAAGTTGGTCATAAGTCTTGCAATATTTCCACAACCGAAACAGAAGGCGAGAGTATACGCCGCGATCGACAGTAAATACAAGAGAAAGTGGCAAATGAGATATCGTGGCAAGCGAGCTATTTAACATGGTAGCCGCAACTCCATTAATATCTTCTGTCAGCTTTTAGTAGCAATGATGATGAGTGCTCAACAAGGTTTGATACGTAAACTGTTATTGCATGAATTCGAACTTGCAACCCAAACATATGCCATACGAATGCGGAAAGTGGAGTGATCCACATCACAGTAAACTCATTGGTACCGGAAATTTTGTGCAGTTGTTAAAATGCCGAAGACGAACTAAAGTCCGGCTGCCCCAGAGTAATACATTCTGAGGTAATATGACACGCCCTTGATGAAAATCTATCCACCAGCACACGACGATTTAAAACCAACTTGACATGTACCAGTCCACTGTAGTACGAACTCGGGGAAACGATCAGGAACCACCGCATTGTGCCATGGAGTTGATGTCAGCTCGGGTCTCGAGGAGAGTGGATATGTGCCAATTGCTGTAAAATTCATTTGATATGCGTTTACTGAAACAGATTGTCACATATAACGAAAAGTAGGAGCTTTTTTTTTATAAATCGGAGTGTGCCAAAACGTTGGTTTATCAAAGTTCAACTTCCAAAACCGATGGTCAAACAGGGCCATTGCGAGCATAAAGTTATGTTCTGTGTATGTGGTGGAGCTACGAGGGGGTAATTCAGTTCGAGTTTATTCCTAACCATCGTACCATCAATGCTGACGTCTGCTGCACTATGCCAAAAAGTCCTGCATTTGTGAACCACAGTGCGCACTGCTGCAACAGAATAACGCAAAACCACAGGAGGCTCGAAAAACAAAAGTAAAAAATCAGGAACTTGATGACATTGAACTGATGCTACACCCGGCATAATGTCCTGATCTTGCCCCTTCGGATTACGCGTACTACTTGTTTTGGTTCGTAGACCACTTATTGAAATCACGATGCTTCACCAACTAGTAAGAAATGGATACAGCAGTGACTGACTTCATTGCCCCTAAGGACGAGACGTGGTATCCACGTTGAACCGAGGAGCTGACAAGAAGATGCTAACGAGATTCCAACACTAAGGACTATATTTTGAATACTAATCTGCTTCCACTGTGCTGTAATAAACACAGGCATGTTATATACCAGAATATTGTAAGGTTTATTCAACGTTATAATACGACACCATTCAATTTTAAAGTTAAACTTAGAAAATTGAGTGAATCTTTTCCTTCAATCAAACAATGAAATACAAGACTAACTAAAATGTGAATTAAAATTCAAGATGTAACATAACTTGGTATTACATTTTGCTTCTTGATCATTTATTTGCATGTGAACAAGTTTCATAATATATGCTGTAGTGCTCTTAATATTGATTATATCTGGTTGTAACAAATATTGATTAATAGAATGCTATGTTTACCATCTGAATATGATAAAGGTAGTGCCTCCACATAATATTCTCTGTAATAAAGAATGGAAAATAAAATTAATGGTATTAAAATTAAAGAATGTAATAAGACAGAAATTTAATAGGTATTTAAAGTAATGGCAATATGGCGTGTCAAATAATTGAAGTGTAAAGAAATGTATATAAAGTGATGGTTTTACGAAATGTTAAAATAAGAGAAGAACGTTATATTACTTGTTTGGTAAGATAGACATAGCAGAAAAGGACACTTACAGCAGTTACGTACCAAAGGTTTTCCGCAGTTTTGAAAAACTATGAAATTTTCAAATAGCTTTTGGAAGCCTGAAAGAAAGAAAATCAATTACAATATATTGAAATAAAGAGTAAACTACATTACATTCTACATACTACAGCTAATTACAACTTATTCTACACACTAGATGTAACTATAACTAGCTACCACTAACTACAAATAAGAGCTACAATAATACAGCAGTCTAGCCAGTAATCCTACCTCCGTTTAAGCATGTGAGAGAAATGGCTGGGAAGAGTGACGCCAGTCCTGTGACGTTGTATGCAGTAGTTCAGTAGACAGTGAGCAATAGAAGGAGAAGGTTGTGTTGCAGTTCACTCGTCCACTATAACAATTGAAAAATGAACCTCAATAGAAAAACCCGCAAAATTTGAAGCGCGTGCGGTAATAGGATTTCTGAGTGTATACTGTGAAACGTTACGACAACTCAGACGAGCCATCCAGAACAAGCGTAGCGGTATACTGACTTCCGGTGCTGTGTTGGTTCACGATAATGCTCGCCCGCACACCGCTGGACGTACTCAAGAACTTTTGAAGCAATTCCACCGGGATGTTTTTGATCATCTTCCCTATAGCCCAGATTTGGCGCCGAGCGATTACCATCCCTTCAGGCACATGAAACAGTGGCTTCCGTCGCACCGCTTCAACAATGGCAATGCGCTTCAGAATGCTGTTAGTGGGTGCCTTGATTCCGCGGCGAGAGATTTTTTGGCAGAAGGAATTTCAAACCTTGTAAAACGTCATGGAAAATGCGTCAACTCGAATGCTGAATATGTTGGAAAGTAATGTTGTAACATCCTTACAGTGATTAGAGGAAAAAAAAATCTTTTCATACCCCCCACTCTTTCCTTTTTTTTCTCTCGATGCCTAAAGTTTTCTGTTATCAAGCCACTATGATCAACACTTTCTATTAATCCGTAGAAATTTTCATCACTATAACAACAAAATCTTAAGTTACGGTCGCCGGAATTCTAGTAACTCAGTAGCGAACGAGACGGTACGAAAGTCCTGTCACATGGTCGACAAAACTCTAACCCTCCATAGCAACGATTTCAGAAGAAACCATAGGAAATATTAACCGTGTGTTGAATAAGGCGGACACTTCACCGAAGAAAAGAGAAATGAAAACATTCCAGAAAAAGAAAAAAATGAAATGTCTTTAAAATGAGATGACGTGAGTATGGCCGTTAGACTAAGAAAGAAAGAAAAGAGAAAAAAGAAGAAGAAGAAAAAGAAAAGAAAGAGAAGAAAGAAAACAGTATTTAACTTGTCCACATAAAAGGATAACCCTGAGAGAAAATATTAAAAAAAAAAAAAAAAAAACAATTCTGCAATTTAAATTATTTCACTATATCCTTTTTTCAACCAGTCACCGTTTCGAAGATTACTCCATCTTCCTCTGTTCTATACAGCACTAAATATATGTATATATCTAGATTATATTTAGATGAATAGTATATGATATTATTTCATAATTTCGATTAATACTGTTTTCAGTGCATGCCTAAATTGGGTATTGATTTTACTCTCACATATATTCATTCACTATTGAAATATTCCTTATAACCAAATCGGAGTAAATCCACACCATCACATCAACCTAACATATATAAATACACAAATAAATTAAAATCTTACTAATCTACCATTAGTTACTAGGATGCATTGGTCTACAAATTATAGTAAATAAAGAAACATTTTCCAGCTGGAAGTTTTATTTACATTTAATAATTTGATATATTCAAATTAAAGAAAAAAACTATTAAACTCCGAACTAAACACATTAATATTTTCCAAAATGGAAATAGCTCCGTCCACAACGGCAGTAAACAGGAAAATGGTTTTAGCAGTATTTCAAATAAAATTTGCAGTATCAAATGATTTTCAAAACAGTTAATGGTTAAACAAAAAGTCTTTTATGGCTTTACTAGACAAAGAAAGTTTCATGAAATTTTTAAATAACATTGCGTAAAATTGCACAAAAAAATTATAGCACAAAATTTCTGAACTGTAGTTCTCAGGGAAGTGTTCCATCGCATTAAATATGTTGAATTTTTTTTTCATATTCTTCCAAAATTATTGCAGAACAATGTATATATCTTTAGGCCAATTATTTGCAAAGAAGACGGTGTGTTTATGAATAAAATTTAGTAAATCACAGTTCCTGTAAATTATTAATTCCTTGCCACTACTTGTTTCACTGTAATTTGGGCATACTTAAATTCAAGGTGATTCATAACCTATATATTTTCTTAGTACATTATTCCTGTCTATCCAAATTAATATAGTAATTTATTTCCAAACTTTGTTTTGATTCCGGCATATTGGGATATCTGCGTTAACCTGTCACTATTTGCACTTCTAGAATAAATTGGATGTGATTTCGCACTATGGCAACTCCCAAATGAATAACTAGGGAAACACTGTTCTATAAAGATGAACGCACTAAATTTATGCAAATTAAACTTTCAATTTGGGTGTTGGGTTTTTCTTTCGGGATAGAATGATTATTACGGATTCTTCACTGATTACGAAAATTTTCATGGTTCCTGAAGGTACTCTCGCCCTTACAGAGAAATCATATACAAAAATATTGACTTTACATGGCAATATCGAATATAAATGTTACTATTTTAATTTTCCATCAATTGATTTCGAATAGAGGTTAAAATTTTGTAACATAGATAATTCCAGAAAATGTCGTAAGTATAGCCATCGCTGAATAAGTGAGACGGCACAGAAAATTGAAATTGAAGTGCAAACAAGCGATTTACAAAAGATTTTCTTATTTAATTAACTAAAAGTCTTAAACATAGATATTACGATATGAAACAAAATTTCTGGTAATTACCTTCACCTACAGCTGTACAGTCTCGGTCTAGTAAAAGGGTATATTAGGTAAGTTACAAAAATATTATAGCAAGAGCTTTTAAATTCGTAATAACAGAAGCTGGTATATCTATACAGTAGTATTCTCGTATGGACGATAAATATCAAAATTTAAAAATAATACAAAAAAAAAAAAAAAAATACTTCCACAAATATCCAACCCAAGGTTTTTAATCAATAAACAGTTTTTCTTACTCATCCAGGTATATTTACAAAATTAAAAAAAAATCATGTTAATTGCGTACGCAGGTGATTAATATTCCTCCTTATTGGTGATTACCTAGGCCTAGCTGATGTTAAGGATACTATTTTGCTATAACTGGCAGAAATATAATCTGTGGAACCACTATGAATATCGGATTACAGGTATATTTAATGGAGACTAATTTTTCAGCAATATGGAAACGACTTCCAAGATCATGAACCCATTTCGGAACTAAAATCCCAGAACCTAAGTTGTAAGTTCTTTTAAATGAAATATATATATATATAGATGTAACATGTCGTCTGTTAGAGATGTCTCTATTATAAATATTAAAAAAAATACTTATATCAAGGAATATACAAACTGGCAAAAATTTAGTTCAAGGAAAGAGATAAGGAAAAGAAAAAAAATCAAAGAGCGAACATCGAATGCCTCCAAGGTGATAAAATAGCAAGTAACTTAAAATTTATCCTTTCCCCATTCCAAATAACGCTAGCTTCTTAGATTTTTAATAATCAACGTCTTGGAGTCATCGTTGATCAGAGATACAAGGAAAAGAACCGAAGTGGCAAATGAAAAACCGAACAATTTTAGGTCGTCGAAGATGATAAAACTTGCAACCATTTGTTGACTTAAACCGAAACAATTTGACATAAATCCCGAAAACGTACGGTCCTAACAATACAGACCGATTATACTATCCTGAAACCCGCTAGAAGTCTGTGACCAAGCAGAGATACGAAGGAGGACCACCGTTAGAAAGTTCCCCCTTAGTACCTGCGCCTTAGTTATTCCGTCTCCGCTAGACGACCTTCAGAATTAGAATTTACAATAAAATTTCTATATAACAAACAATCTTCGTTACCACCAAAAGTCGGTTAAAAACAAAGGAGACAATAGAAAGGAAAACTTTCAAAAAAAATCCCTTTCAATAAAATGTAAGTAAATAAATAATATAATCAAAAGATGAACTAAGTATAAATATATTCTTTTTCTCTAAATCATCATCATTATCAATTCTTCGTCCCGACATATGACATTAGATTAGCGTTATTGTCAAAGCAGTCAGAATGTCAGCAGGCTTCAATAAGAGATAAATAACATGTCCGGAGGAAAGCTTGGAAATTAAATCGGATAGTTATAGTACAAGTCCATCGGTGATGTAAAATAATGGTAAACTTTCCTACTGTGAGCTCACACACATGTCCCCCACATCACGACATCGCTCTGCCCCGAAGGAACCATGACAAATGCCATGAAGTATACAAGGAGATGAAAACTTCCTCTCACATGAAAACAAAGTAGGAAGAAAGTACTTAATTCTTATGTAAAAAAAAAAAAAACTATGGAACAAAAAAACTGGAAAATACCGAAATAAAAAAAAAACTATAGGATGTGTTAACCTGTATTTCTTTTTCCTCACCGAATCTTCCTCGTTATTGGAAATATTATAAAAATATAGTATAATAACATTACTAAATAAATGCGTACGTATTAGGAAGTTTCGCAAGATACCAATACGCATCGATATTATGATACTATTCGCCTTCACTTCCACACCGAATTGCGACTAAATTCCACTCAACCCAATCATATGAATTTGCTTTTCCGAAATTATAATATTCGACGATAGGTCTGGGAGACTCCGATCGCATTCACACACTCACTCACTTAATCTAGTGGCCTCTCATATGTATATTCATTACTGGGCTTATATTTTTATATGTTGGGTTCCTATTATATTCTTAATATTCATAATCACAAATCAACATATCTATATTCTCAAGTACTAGTCAATACTGCGAAACACCAACCAATTCACAAAATAGCCCATAGACTCGATAATCCTATACTATAATATGCTTTTATAAATATATATGCCACTATTTGTATCGTAATAAAGGTTGTCATATGTACACAATACCACCGGGGTATTGAATACATATAATAAAAAAAAATATATAAATACTCCACGAAAACTCCCGTTCCATTCATCTAAACCAATATTATTTATCATTCCTACTACTTTCAGCTACTCACATATTACCATATTACTTCGAAAATCACTAATTAAATTTCAGGCTTACCTTCCAATAAACAAAACCTTACAGATTTATTGCGAAAACTAACCGATACGCACAATATTTGGTAAAATATTCTGCTATTTCTATCAATAACTTCTGTTAAATATCCTTGTATTTACTCTCTATTAATTTGCTCTGTATATCAACAATCAGCTTTGAATACGACGCTGCTAGCGCCACACTTACAACTATGAACGGATCCTAAACTATCCAAGCACAAGGAAGCGATTTAATTACTGCAATAGTTAACTATTGAAAGTTAAATTTACGTAATAACAGATAAAAATTTTCAATGACACGTTAAGCACTCTCGAATACCACATTGTCCAACGAAAATGAATGTTCAATATACACACAATGACTCGTTATCAAAATTTTCGAACACCTGGATTCCCTCACTAAATTACAATAGTTCACATCCCTTCGCTATCACTAAATTATCCATGATGCAGTCTTTCATCATCCCCACGAGACAAAGAAACATCGAACAGGGAAAAAACGCATGGGAACTCACAGTACGAACCAGACTAAATATCTATATACGGAAGTTCGAATTCAGAGTGGTTACTAACACGAGAATAACCCAACACTAAAATTTCAATACAGAAGTGACCATGTCAACGGGCTAATCATATATAAACAAAATAAATATGAGTCCATTATAATCACTAGTGTGTATCCCAACCAAAGCAATAATAAATATACACTACAAACTTATACACTACACATAAAACTATCATTAACCAAATAATTATTAATCTCCGATGGATGGTGGGATTAAAATTCTTGCTATTGTTAAAAAAATATTATATGACGAAACCATCTTTGAATTGTTTTGAATAAATGACAAACATGCGAAAATGGGGAGAGAGAGAGAGTATAGGTTAAGGTCCTACTATTTCATAATGTTCTGATGTTAAGAAAACAACAACACAAAACTCACCTAGGAACTGAAGGTTCCTAAGGAGGAAAAGAAAACTTAGCCAGCTACATTACACCCTTTTTGGCACTCAAACCCTCTTTAGCCCCGCATGGCTACGTGTTCAACCTTCACATAAACAATACTTCGTACCATTTTGAACTTGAGTCACATAAAAAAAAATAATAATTATGTTTGCTTTCAGTTATACCTGTACATAAATCAACGTGAGCGAGAGTAAAAGTAAATCAGAAGAATTTTATATTTCAACGATTAGACATGTTCAATAATTTCCAAATATGGCTGTCCTTATTCACTCAACGAAGTCTGAATTTTACGATCCCAAAACACTATTTCTGTCTATCTGTGGCTTTTGATTATTCGAACATATTTGTTGTACTTACAGTTTGAAGATTTAGTTATTCATCTGACGAAAATTCGATGCCGGAAACTTTTAAAACTGAAAAATTTTGATAGCCAAAAAGTGCTTGTTAATTCTACCACGGTAAATGAAGAAAAGACGCTTCTAGATCCAGTGTTGCCAGACACAGCAAGCAAAATTACACACAACTTCCGCCCAAATTGCACAATTTTACACACAAGCTGGAAGACAGTGCACACAACATTACACAATACATAACTACCTATCTATATGTATATTATGACTAATGACGTACATACCTATACGTGCACTAATGTCTAAAATGATTGTCGCATATCTATAACAGGCTCGTTGTGCGAATATATTTGGATAATTATATACCAGGGTACACAGGGTACATTTAACACTCTTACTATTCGTATAATCGGCAGAGACATGCATGTGGTAAAATTTCATGTCAAAAGATCTGTATATAAGAACAATATAACGAAAAAAACTTTTCTTGTCCATTTAGCAACATTTGATGTACTCATTCAATTTTTCGTATTTATAATTTTTTTCTATGAAATTTAGCACAAATATACATTTCAAGATTATATATATAGTAACAGTACTAGAAATACCTTGCGAGTTTATTATCCAATTATTTTCGCACAACACGACCGTTATAGATATGCGACAATCATTTTGGTCATGAGTGTACATTGACCAGCCATTGTTCAGGGATTCAGCGCTTGCTTTACTATAATAATAATAATAATAATAATAATAATAATAATAATAATAATAATAATAATAATAATAATAATAATAATAATAATAATAATAATTGTTATTATTATTATTATTATTATTATTATTATTATTATTATTATTATTATTATTATTATTATTATTATTATTATTATTGGAAAACCGTCACCTTCCCGCCCATTGTCACTTTCATTTTACTTTCAACCATGCGCGCCGACTACGTGGGTGCTCCAGGGTTCCGGCACCCACATAAATAATCTTGCAGCGCACCCACAAGATTTTTAGCTTGAACCCGGGTTTGAACCAGTTTCTCTTGCGTTTAAATCAGTCGTGTTATCGACTGAGCTAGGGCAGCCCCAATTTATCCTTATAGTACCGATATATTTTACTTTCTCACAGCACAGTCCTTTATGACAATGTTCATAAAATATTTAACTAAAAGTAAATCAATCAAACATCGAGACTTCCCTGAAAACATATAGGCTAATATGACCCGCCATTGATATGCACCCACATAAATCTTGGAAAATCTGCGCCATTGCTTTCAACGTACTTAATGTTTTTAATTGGACATCGGCCACTCTGTAGTTCATCTGTTTGCAAAATGGCATTTTCTTCACAAGTGGTGGGAGACAAAAGACTTCTTACCCCCTACGCCTCATGTTTTGGCCAACATCGAGGGTCAACATTCATTCACATTGCTTGCTTGAACAAAGCGTCTTTGCTTGGGGATGTCATGACACCCGCTTCTGAAAAACAAGAAGTTTTTACCAAGGAAGCAATATAGGTTTTTATCATACTGTAGAGAAAATAACAAGAGATAACAATAATAACAAATAACTTGTTACTTCCTCTGCGGTTTTATTGCGCTGGCCTGGAGTCAGGCGTTGGAGCTCGTAGTTTTTAGAAGGCAATTTTCAGAAAAAAAAAGTGGAAATAATGAATATTTGAATGAAAGGAACTTCGTAAAAATCATCGATGATCAAAATTTTTAATTGTGCCAAATTACACACAAAATGCACACAGATTGGCATTACACACAAAATGCACAAACAGGCCAAAATTGCACACATTTTGTGCAATTGCACACACATTGGCAACGCTGTCTACATCTCTTCCTCCCGGCTTCTAGAAATCTGGAAGCTAAAATCTAACCAATGACATTTCTTCTATCCACCTGTGGCAGATGTTACGAAGGAAAAAAATATCCGCTAGCATTTGCTAGCAATTATTTAACTTATATTTATTCAATAAATATAAAGGATTCTGTAAATAATAAACTGTACTATTATGGTCCCAAAGAAAGAAAATTTGATGCTACAGATCTTTTACGTTTAATTATTAACTGAAATTTCTGTTTTCTTGGTAAAGCGCTGATGCTTAACAAAACAAAAAAAAAATCTATATGGTAAAAAGGAAAGAGTGGGGGGGGGGGGGGTATGAAAAGATTTTTTTTTTCTAATCACTGTAAGGATGTTACAATGTAATGTTGTACTTTTCTGACATATATCATAAAAGTTCTGTATCTGCGAGCGTATGTCGTTGTTAACCAAAGGGAAGTTTTTTTTTTTCGAATTCTCGTAGTTATGTTATATAGCATAACCTTTTCTATACATTTTGATGTATGTTATTATTGAAAGTGTAGACTTTTTGTTTTGCTCTATACGTGTACAACATCAGATATTATGTACAGAAGCAAATATAAGTCAATCTTGTAAATCAAAACTCATCCTAGTTGACAACAATCTAATTGAGGAAAGTTTTTACATATTTGTTCTGGATATGTTTTAGAATTCTATTGTTTATGTTCAGTTTGGTTAATTACTGCTTTGTAAGCAATAGTAAAACACGTTTTATCTGCAAGTAGAGTTGTAGATGTTGTTTCACGAATGAATACATTGAATTTACGATAGTACTCCCATTTTCTCCATGGCATTGCCACTTCAGAGCTCTGTGTGGTCCTGCATTACCGTTTCGAAGAATCTTTTCGTTTAGTTTACACAGTTCCTATCCTCAACCTGCTAGTTGAGATGACGACATTTAACACTGGATCTCAGGTTTCAGGCCTTCTCGCGAATTTGAGGCTGTTTCATCAGAATGGACTCTACCAGATTACAAGAAGATTGAAAGTCTTCAAGTTCATGCTTACGTTATAGGTTGCTTCTAGCACTGTGTTTTGTTGTGTGATATTTAAAGTGTAGACCACTGGCGTCTGATGTTTTTTTTTAAGAAATACCCTAACGATTTTCGAGGATCCTGAACAAAGTAAGTAATTTCTATCTTTTACAGAATTATCTAAAGCCAGATTGCAAAACAAAACAATGAAGTAGCAAACTAACTTACGTGGTACATTACAAACTCTTAATAAAACGTTAATGACCCATTATTCTCTCAATGTACTAAAGATGAATGGTACCTTTTTATATAAAAAATACTAATTATTTATCATGAAATAACTTTAGAAACATACCTTTCGTTGCTTTACTACATAAATTTTTGGCATTAATTCGATATTGAAGTACATTTTTTTGCCTCCAACTTATGCGGGCTGCATTTGGAGTTAACAGTATTAACAAAACATTATTTCAACGTTTCATCAATACCAATTGAAAGGTAATTTTGAAGCATTATGAATATCGCTGTATTACAAACAACACGTAGCTGTGTAATCTATAGGGAGCAATTAGTGACAACATGTATTTAATAAATGTCTATCGTGTAATGGTTATCACTAGTACAAATCCGCTTAAACAGCTTATTATTTTAGAAAGAAATTATCTTTTAAACTATTTTTTTGTTGTAGACAAACGTAATGAATCATTTTTATTGTCATATATCGTGGGTAAAATGTCTGCTAATGTAGTGGAGAGTCGCTCACCCTTCCTTTCACTCTTCAGAGTAAAAGCAATTGCTGATGCCAAAAAGGACAGAAAAACTTGGCTGTTGTCCAGTGGGAATTGGTCTGGAAACAAGCAACCCACTGGAGAACAATATAGCATCGCACTGCGCATCACAACCCATTGATCAACGCTCGGAGAGAGAGGGAGAGAAAAAAAGAAGAGAAATTCCAAGTTGCTTATTTGTGTATGTGGCTTCTATTATTTAGTGGGGGTATGGAAGAGAGAAAGGAAAAGAGACAGTGTGTATGAGAAAGAGACAAAAAAAAAGAGAGAGAGATAGGATAGGAATGGAGATAATGGCAGGAGACAACGCCAGTGCTAGCAACTCCCTTATGTAATATAGTAGCATGTGTTGCCAAAATTTCTAATTCACTACTGGTGTGATATAATGAGCCTGGATTTAGAACCAACCTCTATAGCGTAATGGCTCTTGTCATTGTGAAGGCGACCCACGATGAGAAAGTAGTATGTACTTTTACTATTGTTTTGGACTTCATAAAGATTTTATGTGCATTCCTTCCCCCCCCCCAAGTCCTACTAGATTTACATTCCTGTTGATGCGTATTCGTATAATCTATATAATAAAATAACTGCTCGCCGTCACGGTTGACAATGGATCACCGGTTCTCATCACATTCATTGTATTGAGGAAGTTTCGAAACTGAAATAATTGGATATCTGAACCGTACTAACTCTTTATAAATTACTTCGACGAAGGTAAATCATTATCGATATTTCTGTACTCCAAAACGGAAAAAGAGCCGCGGTGGCTCAGTGGTAGAGAGTTCACTTCTGATGCATGGGGTCACTGGTTCGATCCCAGCTCGCGCCAAGTAAATTTTCTGGTGGACAAACACCGTGTGCATGGGTTTCCTCTGGGTTATCCCGTTTCCTCCCACTTTCTTCATTTCATTCATTTCTGATAATCACCATCTCCTTTAGTCTATCCGGCATGACCATAGAACGTAAAACTCTAAGATTTCCAAAAGGATAATTCAAACACATTGTTGTCTAGTATGTTCCTAGATGAAAGCTTACTTATAGTTTAGGACGACTGTATCTTCCTGTGAGCTTGAAATTTGTTTAATGGAAATTTGTGTAGAAGGCTCATCTTCAATATCGAAAAGATTATTCTAGAATAGGGTGACCAATCGTCCCGTAAAAAGGGGATTGTCCCGTTTTTTCACTACCAATCCTGGTGTCCCGAAAACTTCTCCCGGGACACCAAAATGTCCCGTATTTAGGTACATTGCGTACAAAAAAAAACCTCCCGAATCGCTAAAATTTCCTAATTTATATTATTATTTTCTAAGCTATGTGATTATATTGGAATATGTCTAATTACTGAACAAGTCATTGCGACCTTAGCAATATTGGAGAACAATTAATGTAACCTGTTTTTACTCTCTGTTTCGGGAGGTGGAAGATTGAGGAGCTGTCATCAGTACAGTACAGTGTTTCCGTGATTTGACTAAGATGTAACATACTTCCATTTACGAAAGGTGACCAGAAGTATAGAAATATAAAAGTGAAAGTAAAAAGAAAACTAGTTGTAAATGAAATAATGTTTAAAAGTAAGAAAGTGCAAATAAAGGGAGTTGGAATCCGATGCTGAGAGTAATTATAAATCCTGTCGGGGATATATTTGAGCGCTCATATATTTTTAGTAATGTTTTCAAATATTTCATTTTTTGTTAGCTGCTGATAGTTACTTATTATCTAATTAATTCCACAACCTTTTCAATAGGTTTTGAAAGGAAAAAGTGTAAATTTGCCCCCTTTTTTTGTGAGAGATTCAAAAACAGAGAGAGATAACGGAGAGGCTAAAAAATATATTTAAGGGAGCAATCCATCCAGAAATAAAAGGTGTCCCGTTTTTTCTAGTTGACGATTTGGTCACCCTATTCTAGAATCACGTAAGTGAATCTCATAAGATTATAATGTTATTAGGATCACATTAGTAGTCCTTATAAGATATTGATGTTATTAGTCACACTGGTGGTCCTTATAAGATTGTAATGTTATTAGAATTACACTAGTAGTTTTTATAAGATCAAAATATTATTAGTAGAGCAACCCCAAAAGCATAACAGCAATTTACACATATGGTTGGTACCTTGAACATGGTTGTGGTTGTCTAATTGTCCAGAAGAAACTAATTTTAAAAGCATAATAAAGCATAATTTTAGAAAATAAAGCATAATTTAAAATATATAGCACAATTCTTGGAAAATTCTGTTTAACTGCAAGTTTAATACACTGTATTAATATTTTTTTTAAACCAATATTTACATTGCAAAATCATTGAGAACATAACAGTGCAACAATGAAAAGCTGATTTTTATTTTTGTAAACTTTTCGATGTTTACTTTGATGTGCAGGAAAGAAAAAAGGAAAAGAAGAAGAAAACTTTCCTCCAACAATGAATAGTACGGAAGAATTCCACAGTACATTATTATGTGTTCCTCTTGAACTTGAGCACTTCTGTACTTTTTTGTGGCATCTTTTACTTTTCCTTTCTATATATATGCACATCTTAATCGCATACAAGTGATAGAGAAAACGGACTCGAGTAAAGCATATCTCTTTACAGTGTATTAAGTAGAAAGTTCATTAAATATGAAAGAAACTGGTTGCATAAAATATTAATAAATAGATCAAGATATTTAGAATTTTTAATGTATAGTAAATATTATCATGATTAATGTAAAACAATGATTGAAATTAATAATAAAGCATAATAAAGCATAATTTGAAAAAATAAAGCATAATTAAACAAGAAATAAAGCATAATGTGAGTTGCTCTAAATATTAGGATCACGCTAGTGAGCCTTATAAGACTGTAATATTATTAGGATGACATTAGTGGGCCTTACAAGATTGTAATGTTATTAGGATCATGCTAGTAATCCTTGTAAGATTTTAATATTATTAGAATCACACTAGTGGTCCTTATAAAATTATAACGTTATTAGGATCGTGATACTGGTTCTTATAAGATTGTAATGTTATTAAAATTACACTAGTGGTTCTTATAAGATCGTAATGTTATTAAGATCACCCTAGTGAACCTTATAACATTGAAATGTTATTAGGATCACGCTAGTAGGCCTTATAAGACTGAAAAGTTATTAGGATCACGCTAGTGGACCTTATAAGATTGTAATATTATAAGGTCCAGGCTAGTAGGCCTTATAAGATTAAAAAGTTACTAGAATCACGCTAGTAGGTCTTACAAAATTGAAGTTATTAGAATCACGCTAGTGGGCCTTACAAGATTGAAAAGTTATTAGGATCACTCTAGTGGGCCTTACAAGATTGAAAAGTTATTAGGGTAACGCTAGTGGGCTTTATAAGATTGAAATATTATTAGGATCATGATAGTAGGCCTTATAAGATTAGAAAGTTAATAGGATAACGCAAGTGGTCCTTATAATATTGTAATGTAAGTGCATACGTACGTTATTTCACACAATAACTATTGGACGACAGATTTTTTTTACAATATATAGCTAGAGCAATTATCTCAGTCGAACTCGTTAATGAAGTTAGTCCATTAATATCTCCAAGGCAAACTTACTTTAGCAATGGCTACCCATATCCCACTCATTCATAAACATACATTTAGCGTAGTCCTCTTTACTGACTTTAACAGAATTTATCTTGTGAGCAATTTTTTCCTTAGTGCGCAGTAGCTTAGCGTGATTTTCTACTTTGCAGTAGTTTAGCGTGATTTTCTACTTTGCAGTAGCTTAGCGTGAGGAAGCTGTTTAACATTATTGTGTTATTTATTTGAATATGTTACTCTGTTTACTCAAGGAAGCAGCGCTTCTACGGCTTTCATGGACACTATGTCCCTGCTAGTTCAATAACTATACTCTTTCCCGTACTATATGGTAAGGAGCTGTACGTATGCGGTTATCTGATATGAATATAGCTAAATATATGATTTTAGTTTTGTGCGGATGGCAAATACAATATTGTGCACGTTCATAAGAACTACTGTTTAAGTTATAACATAGTGAATACGGATCTAGATAAAGATTTTCTGCACTGAAAAAAATAAAGCAGTGTTCGGACATTTTTTTTTTCAAAAATTATTTTTCGTCATTATTTAACGTGTCAAAAATGTCCTTAATTTTTCTATTAGTGAACCAAAAGGTCTACAATGCCTGCTAACAGTGTAATAAGAACAACGCTCTAAGTGCTTTAAAAATGTATATCTAAACTTCTATTGTGTCTAATGACTATACTGGCAGAAACGACTTTGAAATGTGTAAATGGTAGTGTGTAAAGTGTAACAGTGTTTAAAAGTCATTTCGTAGCCCCTATACACATAAGTTGTTTTATACACTATAATATGTTACTTTTATTAGCATCTCCTTTTTGTCGCATATTATGGTAATGTCACCTTTTCATTTGAGAGAGATGGCCCATAATTTTCCACGAAAGATAGTCAATATATTTTTAAGGCATACTTTGACAGAACTTCTATATTTTAATCATCTTTTGTAGTAAATTTTGTATAGGATATTTCAAAATATATGAACTTAACAGTAAATAAATTTGCACTGTATATGCAAAAACTAACCATTGCGTCGTGGTCACTACTTGTACAAAATTCATTTGTAGTTGTGTTTCCAAGAGTTCTTGTTATAGGATAGCGCTTTGGTTTCGATAGATTGAACAAATTGTGGTGAATTGCTAAGACTAAATAGGGCCTGTAACGGATCAAAATTTAGTTTTGAAGAAAAAATAACCTGTAACATCGAATTGTTAGTGTGAAGCTGAGAGTATTATGTTCCAGAAGTGGTTCCAGTAGTGATTTCTTGGGAAAAAAGGATACACTATAATAGTTGTTGTGTGCTGCTATGCAGAAGAATGTTTCTTCCATCAGTCTCCATCATGAAGGGAGAAAACGGAAAGCAAAATGTCTATGATGGGATCTTAAAGGAATAGTTGTCTACATGTCTGAGAGATAAGTATACATAAACTCAACTCTATTCTCTGCATGGCTGAGAACGCATTTCGCTCCTCGAAAGTCAGAACGAAAAGTAATTCTTATATTACAGTAGATGGGCTTGCGTCACGTTGCAAGTCAGTAGATAGCTGGAATTTGCAAAGATGAATGAGATCATATCGATTCATCTCCCGAACCACATGGCGTACTGTCTTCAACCTTTCAGCACGCCACTTTTTAAAAGTCCTTAAAGAGTTATTGTTACAAAACTGTAGTAATGAGGATGAAGAATCACCCTGGCTGCAGAATGACAAGGTTGCACTTTGAAGAATCGCTGAATTACTCTTGGAGAAAATCAGCCACACTAAAAAATGTTATTTCTGGATTTAGCTCTACGGATATATACAGTTACAATCCCAAGATCATTCCAATGTTCGTTTTTCTGACTGCAAACCCAGTCGCAGCTGGACCTTCAACTGCAGAAATTGTGCTGACTAGACTTAATTAATCTGAACACGAACACGAGGACCCTACTGAAAATTCTGTTCCTGTTCGTCTAAGAAATTCCTAACTACAGCCGAATGAATATAAGCTTAACATGCAAGAGACTCTTACAAAACTTTGGGTGCGTTTTCACCGGTACCATCTTTAGCCAGACTTCCTAGAAGCAAAAGACCAAATCTTCATGTTACTGTTTTAACTACTCCAGAGAACATAAAGAAAGATGAAGTCAGTAAATGCTAGCAGTAAACGTATAGAATTAAGTCCCGTCCTAAGTACATTTCAAATTAGCTGATTCTCAGAAAATGATCTGGTTCATTCAATAGCAACCCCAGTTCCAAGAAAAGCGTTGTATTCGATGAGTAGTTCTGTAATGATCAGTTCGTGAATCTTATACTAACAAATGTGTCGGTTGTCGTGAATACTATGAAAACACAAAAAAGGAAAACAATTGGATTTAGTGTGTTCACTGTAAACGCTGGCTACATGAAACCTACATTACATTCATTGATTTTTTTTTTGCCTTGTTTGAAAGTAATAAAAGCAAAAGTTAAACAAATGTTTTACTGACTCAAGTATTTGTCCTTAAAACTTATTCGTATATACATGAATTACTGCAATAAATTTGCAACCTTCTGTCAATACCATAATTTTATTCATTCCCAGCTAGATTTTACTGAGGGGAAATTTTCTTCCAAAAATATTGTGTGTTTGGGAGGTGGGAGAATGAATGTAATCATTAAGGAATGTTTCTTCATCCCTCCAGAATATAGCAACCTTGATTGTAGTTATACCTCAACTACATGGTTTCGATATATAATTGAAGAAGATGTAAGTTGCTTTTTAGGCATACCTAATTGTGAATGATAGTAGTGATGACACAAATCCAAATTAATGGAAAAAGTCGATTATTTACTATAATTGCCAATTTTTGATCGGTGCTATATGGCGTTTGGCGAGAGAGGAAACCTGCTCCATGTGGTTTATCTAAAAAGAAATGAGTTATCTCTATATTTATAATGGATGATTATTTTTACAAGATTATCTTCTAAATGATTGTAATTTGTACTTGACTACATATTCCGTTAGAAAAATATTTTATCAAATGTGTGCCTTCTCTCCCGAATTTATTTCAGATATTAAAGTGCAAGCAGGTTTGAGATACACTGCACTTATAGGAGTGAGCAAGGATGTACTGGATTCATGGAAAAGAAGGGGTACCGATATTAATTGGACGGTTGTACAAATACTGAGTGCATCGATGTTAGAACGAGGGGATCCTCGCCCCTCCCTAAGTTTGATTGGACACCCAGGATCTGCATATATTGCCTTAGAAATCTGACAACAAAATACGCATATTCGAACGGGCCTCCGAAGTTATACAGAAATCAGCGCTGCAGACGGGGTGCCATATCAGTTAGACCATGTTTATATACTACACGATATCCGCATGACATTTTGCGTTAACTAATGAGCAAGTGCCTCTTACTGTGGTCTAGTAGCTATTGCGCGTACTTTTGGTTTAGTGTTGTTTCGTGACTTTATATAAAAATTTAGAATTGATGTAATGTTGATTGTTTTGTGTAATAATTCTATTAGATTCTATGAAAATACATTAATACCTGTATAATTGTTGAATTCTTAGTAGTAAATGGAAACAACGTAAATTTAGATGCATCTTTAATATTAATTTACATGAAGATTAAATTGTTTGGATTGTTGACATTGTGAGATCATGAAATATTACATTAGGATCACAAGAACTTTTAAATTTAGAATAGTCGGTCTATGAGGAAGACCTCCGTCCTTAATGAACTTCTTGTTAAATGTCACTTTACATGATGGTTAAAACGTGTAACTTACAAATTGTATAATAGGGATACTCCTGTATGTTTCCTATTTTCCAAATTTGTTTTGACTCTTTCATTTTTAAACTTTCTGTTTATAACTTCCTTGAAAGCGAACATGATTATTGTTTATCTGGAAATTGATACTTTTACATCATATTTACAATAAATTAAATTTTTAATATATATAGGTTTCCAGTAATTTATATCACAGCGTTGTCACAATATTGACACAAAAAGTTTGTGTCAATGAAATGAGAAACGAAATGACTCCAATTTTGATTGAAAAGACGCTACAAATTGGAGTCATAAATACTTACGTACCAACACTGTAAAGTATTTATATTTTATAATTTTTAAAAATGACCAAAAGAAAAAAATATAGCATCCAGTTCCCTTTAATTCATACTTCTACAGCAAAACTACTCGTTTTTGACGCTGTATCACTTGTGCCTCTCAATGGAAGCTGTGCAAATTATGAGACATGACATCTTAGAACTGCTCTCTGTTAGAGGACAAGGGGTAAGAGGAAACAAAGTGGAATCGTGGAGGGATGGTCATATTGAAAATTAGAGATTAAAATAAATGCAACGCAAAACAAAACATATATCAAAATTGATTTGAAGAAATATCGTTTTATTCCAGGACAAGTTGTTCGTATCACGAAAGTCTGTATTTGCAAGTTAAGTCTCCATGTTGTTATTAAAAACAAATCATCACAAAACGTCGTCAATGGGAAAAATGTTTTACTCTCGGTATCCTGGAAGGGAAATCCCGTAGATTTAGTGACTTCCCCCAAAACTGGCAACATTGCTCTGGAAGAAGACACCTGAAACTGCATATCTAAATCTCATTCCCTTTCATTACTATGAGTAAAAAAAGCATCAAATGAGGCACCCGTCTCTGTCTCATAAGAAGAGTAGGCCTAAACCTATGACGTCTCTTTCTCTTCCCCATATAGCCTCGGTGCTGAAATGGGATACTGAACTTTGATAAACAAACAAATAACAATGAGTTTGTGCGTACCTACCTATTGTCAAATCCACACGATAGGTTTGCTTTGAGCAGGTATGTGTAACGATACGCTGACATCACTAAGAACATATAGCATGTCAGCCGAATCGAGTTCAAGCTGGCAACATCATAAAGCTGGCAACATCAGAGTAAGCGGATTAGTGGGCAAAGAACAGTACACAAGGTCAAGCGTCACTGTTAGAGGATTAGTTAACATAAGAGTAGCACTCAAGGTCTAACGTCAATTCGTCTACCGTGAAAAATAATTGTGTATTTCTTACAAATTAATTTCGAAAAATCTATTAAAAGATCAATCAAATAAAACGAAAATTGTTTTATTAAAGGAATACAAACCACATTGACAACAAGGTACAGTCGTGTTCAAACAATTTATTATGTAATTCTGCAAGTAGTGGTATCGTGGAGTTAGCTCTGTCCAATATCCAATCACAATTCTTCATATTAGCCATAACCTGGATTTAAAAAAAAAAGAAACTCACAGTACACGAACATTACAAGTTATTTCACGAAAACTAAAAAAAAATAATAAAAAATAATTAATTAAATAAAATTAATCACCAATCTAAAATGAGGTCAAGTATTAACTAATATAGAAACTATTAGGAACATCAATTCAAAACTTTGATTTCCCACTGCTTATTGGTAGCATTCTATAAATTATGTTCACCGAAAATAAACGCTGATGGACATGAAATCTTTTCTGTGTTAATTGTAATTGCAAATTTTAAAATTAATTCATAAAATATTTGTCCATTTAGGACATTGGTTCCCAACCTCTTTTGACTGGCGACACACTTTACTGAAAACCCACAGCACCGTGGCACAGTTGTTTGATTTTTTATTAATGATAATAATAATAAAAATTATAATAGTGTAAGACTATAAGCGTCTATTAAGGATTTAGGATTGTAGATTTCTGGGCTTTCTGCATCTAAGGCCATTTAGCCCATCACGTTTGAGGGGATGACGTCCCTCGGCGAGCACACAATCCGGGGAAAGAGAAGGAAGAAAGGATTGGGGAAGAAAGGAAGCGGCCTGGGACCTATAAGTTAGGTACCGCCCCAACGTTTGCCTGGTGTGAATGAGGAAAACCCAGGAAAACCTCATTCAAGGTGGCTGGCCTGAAAAAGCTGTTATACTTTTTCGACCGAGTGCCCCCACCAGGAATCGAACCCGGGACAGCTAAGTGTCTATTAAATTGCGACCAAGTAGCAAGAAAGTTTTCGGTCAGTTGGCGCGTGGTTGACTTTTGGCTTTCTACGCTTGTCCTTTCAACGCGTGCTTTCATACAATCTGCCTTTTGTTATATTTGAAAACGATACTTTCGCAGAGCGTCATAGCATCACTATATGTTCATTGGCTATTGACTTGCCACCAGCGTAAAACGCTTACGTCAAGCTTCAATGAAACACTGAATGCAAGATTGCCGCTATATAACCTTATTACTGGAATCCAGCTAGCGGCATGCTTGAATGCTTTCCAATCAAGCTGGATGCAAGCTTGCCGACTTTCAATGCAAGCTTACAGTAAGCAGTTTGCAAGTTGTCTCTGCTATTAGGAGAGCACGTTGGTGTCGCTGAAGACGTTGACTAGTAGACTCTCTCAAACGTGATTTTTAACAATTAAACCTTCACCATTGTTTAACTCTAAAATTTCGCCTAACAGCTTATATAGAACTGGGGAGTATCAGAGATGACATTACTAATTTAATTTCAATACAGAGACTATTAATGAAGATAAAAAGCAGGAAATTTCCGTGTTTCTACTTTGTACCTTAAATTGAATAACGATTAATGTCATACTGCAAAGCTACTAATGATATCTTTATTTTTAAGATATCAACAAAATTGTCATATCATGTCGAAAAAACTTCATACAGAGAAATTCATTCTTTCAGCATAGTGGACTTCTTCAATAGATCATTTATGTATCATATTGTAGAGTTCTTCAATAGATCATTTATGAAATACGAAAAAGTTCATTAAAGTGATTTTCAAGAAACTCGACTTGAAACAAAATATCGAACATATACGACAGTGAGAAAAGTTTTTTTTTTTTTAAATCAAACTATGTATCTGCATAAATTTCCCATCGGGGTAATTTTCTCCTCCTATAACCTCTTATTCTTGACGATATGACTATTTACTTCACTAACAAGAATTTTAGGAATGATCCAAAAAAATGGATCAAAAGATTGTGATCTTGGCCAATAATTAGATTTTAGGTCAGGGGCTACAAAACTTTTGAACGGCCCCTAAATCGAGTTTTCGTATTTTTTTTTACGGAATAAGCACATCATACTGAGTTAAGTGGTGGTTTGGGTTTGACAACACTATATGTAGGTTTCGTGATATGGGGCGTCCAAGAAAATTTGTGACTGAATGAAATATATTGGATTTTTTGGATCAGGGGCTAAAAAAAAATTGAATGGCCCACAAATTGAGTTTTCGTATTTTACGGAATAAGCACAACATGCTGAGTTGAGTGATAGTTTGGGTTTGGCAACACTATATGTAGTTCTCCAGATATAGGGCCTATGAGATCATTTTTGCCTGAAATATATTGGATCTTTTGACCCAAAAATAACAAACAAGCTAAATTTTAGTTAAAACCAGATGAATGCCATAAAAGTTGCTGTTACTCTTTATACAGAATGCTGAATGTTAGAGACTTCTTTAAGATCGATTCAATCAGTGTTTCTTCCAGACTTGTTTTTAGGGGGACACTGCCCCCCCCGGAGGTCTGATAGTGCCCCTCCGGAGGAGACTAAAATAATACGTCTATGATATAATAATAAATAGAATAATACCAGCAATACCCCCTCGGAGCATTTTCTTTCTGAATTCAATAATACACAGGTACCGTATAGTTTCCTATGAATGGCTTTCCTATTATTATTTAGCAATTGAAACAAAGTTTTGTACGAACAGAAATATCAACAGCCTACACTATAGTAATAGAAAATACCAACAGCCTTAGTAATAGAAAACACAGCCATTTTGCATAACGAACTTCTCAAAACATTCATACCATATTATCTAAAATGTATTGTTGACACTTTCATAACAAGTTTGTGAGATGGCAGGGAGAGCAGCTCTCACTTTTAGTGAAGATTTTCTCTTACAAAATGAATTTAAAAATAGAAACATATGTTGTGTTTGCAGAGAAAGAACCACATGACATTGTTCTCTTTCAGAAGTGGACAAGCTTTTGCTTGCGCTCACCTCTGCAATTATTTTTTCAAGTTCTTGTAGTATTTTCAGGTTGGTTCTATGTTAAAACAGTCGACGTTGATTCTTTGATCATTTTTATGTGGTTCTTTTTTTCTTTTTGAAGAGGTTCTGGTGGCCAACGGAACCTTATTAACTAAGTAATGTTTTCGGCAACCTTAACTTAGCAGTGACGTACCATGGTGCGGCAAATCACAGTGCTGCATATAAGACGTAAAAGTTTAAAGAATAAAATAGATAATATTCGGAGTCGTTCTTTTAGCTCCAATTCGCTTTGACATATGAAACGAAAAGCAGAGATGAAGTAACTCTCGAGTGCAGTTTTAAATTTGTTTTGGCCATCACCGTTCTATTCTAACAGTATTCAACTATCAAAAGTGATAAATATACGATGGAATAGATGTTTCGTATTCCAATACAAATAATATTGGAGAGCAATTAGAAATTTTGCCAGATAACTTCTCTTAATATCAGTTCGTGGTTCTAATCATTAATCGAAATACATTTTGTAATGTCAACTCAATGACGTATTTACGATCTTGTTTACGATAGCAAAGGAAGTAGGGCTTTGCTATCTTTACTCATAGAAATGTGAGAATTCTGCAAGATATTTCATTAACTTTAAAATAGTAGATAACATTTCGGGGGGCTTAAACTCGGAAGCCCCTAAATACGCCACTGTGTGAACTAGTTTTTGTTTAAAGAATTTTTATAAAATTCAATATCGAGTTGATGTGGGTGCCAAATTACACTATTATCACGTTTCTTTGGATTTGCTGAATGTAAAATATGTGAACATGTCATTAACACGAGCGAATTCAATGAGGCTACTGTATATATTGGAAGCAGGGATTTTTAAACTTTGGATGTATAATTACACATGATTATTTTGTCTCGTATAGCTTTTGTAAATATCAGGAGAATAGCTAATTCGTATGCACGAATTTTGGAAATTTCTTCGCGGGAAACTGAATATAAAGCGGGATAGTATCCTTACATTTTCATGATTTTTGAACCTTTAGACACAAAAGCACAAAATTAAGCACTCCTTTCTTTTTATGGAAAATACGAGTTATAATTTACATGTTCTGTATGAAGAATGCAGAAGTAAGTGGCACGAAAGGAGAATGGTACAGAAAACATTGTCTGCGGCAACGTGAGGGAGCATTTGTTATTCCTTAATAGAGAAAAGGTTTACCTTATAATAACAAATTATTTACTTATGAGTGAATAATGTGTCCTCTCTGAAAAAGTTGTATTGGCAATCTGAATTGTTGTTACAATGCTGATGTTGTTGGTTCGGAAATTAGACTAACGAGAAAATAAAATGCATTTCAACATCAGAACCGAATTTCTACTCTCCCATAGCCGTTACCAAGCCCACGTTTAGAAACGAAGAGAGTCTCCTCTATTCATGAACACAGCCTTATTAATTATTTATTTATTTTTTGGTAGGTATCTAAGCTACACAACGAAAGTACACTGTAGCAAATTGTAAGAGCACTGCAACAGGTATCTTTACATGTTACTTTCATTTCGCATCTCACATACTATTGCATACTTGTGATTGCAAAAAGCAGAGGTCTAAGTACGTTGCGGCATACAGACCTCATAATCAGGCAATCAGTACCAGGGCAGACGAAGAGCTGGGAGTAGGTGCAGTCGGTAGAAGTGGAAAAATTTACAACAGTTGGAAGCCCGGTGCGTCCGTTTCTTGATCAGAAGAATGTGAAAATGGAAAGAACTGTTAGCGGAATTCTTCAGCCTATTATTTCTCGATCACTAACAGACCAGTGACTGGCAGCGTCTAGCCACCAGGTGAGAACACTAAGCTGATGCTAATGGATGGCTAGCGAGGCTCCAAGTAATATGTGCTTTTTATGACTAGATTGGGAGTTTGGGGAATTTTACTTTACTTAAGAGAATATAGTCATGCTTTTGTAATGTTGTGGTATTCTCGTTGAAGCTTGAAGCCATTGCGGCCTTGTTTATGGACAAAAGACCCTGAAACTGCACAGCTTGCTGTTTCAACGACAAGTCTTGCCTGAATAATTATCATGTGTATCACTTAGATCTTACTAACTCAATATCATCCAGCTAATTCTGATAATTTAGAAAACTAATTCAGACTACCTAGCATTGGCTTAAACCCATTTCCAGTGCTCGGAAATAAAATTCCTATTCCTGTCCTGTAGTGGATGCAGTTCCGATTAACCTGATTGCTAGTAATAGGGTATCTGGATATCCCTCCCTTGTTCAGCCTTCAGCCGAACTCATCAGTTTTACCAGATATTAGAATTTACCCTTCCAACTTACTAACGCTATTAGTAACCGTTACTTCATATCATATCTTTCTTACATTACCTTGGTGAGTAACCTCTCGCAAGTGCTAGGATCTATAGTGTAAAATAATTGCTTGGTTGAAGTCTTTGTCCAGGACCGGGTGCTGCGAGATTTGCAGAGCAGTACGCTAAAACTTTTTCTATATTAATCTTCATTTTTAGACCTGAGTTCCAAATTGCCTGCTTCTTAATGTATAAGCAAGTAAAGCAGTATTAGGACATATGTAAAGTGATATTAAAAGCAATTTAGACAAGATTTGTTTATACATAAATTTCTGTCTCAGATTGTCATCTTCCTATTATTTACATCCTTTTCTGCAACGCACCCACCAATAACATAGCTGGTCTCTTCTGTATGTGACTATTATCAGATAAAGATTGTTATGAGTATTCTTATATGTATGGCATCCTGAGAAACTTTGGTCACAGTCCGAATGAGTGACTTTGTAATTTCATTTGCATACTGCTGATGACGTCACTGTCAAGTTAAATTGTCGAAAAGATATAGATGCTGATAGGCTTCCATAAACAGGAAATCCAAGGGATATGGTACAACACAAAGTGTTCCATCACTGACCCAGTAATGTGTGATGTGTCTGCTTTTAAAGTACCTATGTTATTCCGAAGTTCAATGGTGCAGAAAGTTAATCGATTTCGGGAAGGTTACATTCTAGTACGTACTTTCCAGATGTATACTTCAGTTTTTCCATCATTGCCACAAACACAGATTAGCTGTTAAGTTGGGGATGAATCGTGGAGAAACGTATTCGTGAAACTGACACTGCTAGTGTTGCGCAAAATTAAAACAGTAACGTCGTCAGAAAATCCACCCATTCAGCGTTCTTTGTCCACAGGTTATATGTGTGCCATAACTACCATCTACCACGCCATTCATAAAATGTGGTTCATAAGGAGGATGCTCATGCGGTGATACCCGCCATCTGATCCAACAGGAAATCAACTGCGGGCCTGCGTCACTTGGCTGGAGATAGGTGGAGATTGCAGTCACTGTAAGTGAGGCATGCATACCTCACCAATTGTAGATAGGTTCCAGGTGCTATACAGAAGTCGATTCTAAACGGATGAAGTCAATTCGTTCGTAAGGTCTTTGCACCGAAAGTTGTCCGGTTTCATGAGTGTGGCTCATTTTGTTATTGAGGAAAATTAAAGCTCCTTCATGTTGCAAACAATCTGAAAATCAATGCTGTGTGTTACCAAGAACAGGATTTGAAGGGTAGTCAGCTGAGGAAGCGGTCAGCTGTTCTAGGCGGACACCAACCGAGTGGAACTGCGTCAGGGTAAGGAGTACAGCCGCACTGCCAAATCAACATTAGTACTCTACAGACGGAAGGAAGCTAGAACTGGGATTAGACTGGTTTCAGTTACCGACATCCTAGTGAAGAATCAGGAAACCAACCCAGTGGACTGCAGTGCATTAGGATTTCTAAAATATTATCTTTCTTTTCGTAAGGTATGCATAGTTTGAGGCCTCTCAACAATAATGGAATAGAATACCCATTGTACATCTGAAAAACGTATTCCCTAGTTTAAAGTGCACTACCAGGAAATCGTCAAGAGTACTGATTGTCGCATAGAATGTAAATAGTAGACCCTAATGGATTGGCAAAATGTAGATAATAATTCTAAGTCGTATGTAAGGAAGCCTATCAGCATCTGTGTAATCTAAAGTTAACAAAATATCAAATATTTATATCTTTACATTATATACTATCAAGCCTTTTATTTAAAAAAAAAAAAAAAAACTTAGAAGAATACAGATAGTTTTCAAAATAATGGTTATTGAATAAATATTTGAGTTGCATAGGAAGAATTTCCATACTTATTTAAACCAACCACAAAATATTTATCTTTGAAGCGAATTCCGGTTATAAGCAGTTTAAATCCTTGTATGGAGAATGTAGTAACTTTAGTAAATAAATTTTGCATTCTAAAATTATCTTATTATAATTTATTATTTTTTATATTTCTATATATAATACTTCTAGGAGTTCCCATTCTTCACACAGGAAATACATTTTGTGAATACAAATTCAGAAATTATATATAATTGCTCTTTCTTTTCTTTTGTTTTAATGTTGGGACACGTTTCCATTGATTTCTACGAGGAATTTATGTACCAAGTTTAATCCATAGAATATGAGGCACTCTTTGAGCTACAATTTTAACTTTCTACTGAATAAGGATAGACATTGTAATCAAAATGAAACAGTTCCGGGGTGACCGCAGCGAAGCGGGGTGAACGCTGCTAGTGAAACAATAAAAATATGGCTGAATCCTCGTTCTATATTCGAAAATAAACTTCAATTGCTTCATCCATTTAGTTGTGAAAAGGTCACATACAACCAGCAACCATTGGCTACAATTTCTGTTTAAGTTTTGGAGGGAGGAGTTGGTGTATGTCTGTTCTCAGATATCCAAAGATCCAAGAGAAGATAGGTAGATTCTCGGAGGCCCAAGCAAACTTTAGGTTGGAGGGGGGAAGGTTTGCTCGGGCTCCCCACTATGCATGGAACGATTTCATTTATATATATAAATGTTTGTCCTATGGTTTTATTTTCTTAAGTTGTTTTTAACTTAGTTGAACTGGAGGGTTGTACTAACACCTTTAGAAAATATAAATTAGATAGAGAAAGAACTGTATCCAGTGCTTATTTCTTATGCAAAGAGTTGTTAGTTCGATTCTAAACCATCTGAATTTGTTACGGACGTTGCCTATGGTTTCTATCGGAGTTCTCCTACTATTTATTATTTATTAATCACATGACTTCTTTCGCTTAAAGACCATAACATTGGGACATTGCTAAATAGTTCTACTTTGACTACGTATAATATCTAAAATAGTGGAAATAACTTCTAATGTTACACACTGTGAGTAAGAAAATATCTTACCTTGTGATGCATTTCAGTGTTGCCAGTTCCAGCTTAATATTTTAGTAACTTCTCCGTCTATTTTTCTGAATTTATAAGAATATCCGTTATTTGCATCAGTATCTCATCCAGATTAGTTAGATATTCTAAACCAAATGTGTGAAAGTTAAATGATTCTTCGTATAAACATACTTGTTTAATTATTTCTACTGTACGTAATCACAGGAGATGCAACCATCCAACGGTGCATCTCAAAGCTCCTATAGGCCCAACAACGCCCAATACGGCCAATAATGAACACTCCTTCATGGCCAAGACAAATCGAAATCACATGGTTTGAGCTATAGCAAACCACTATTACAAATGAAGAGAACACATGATTTCAGGTTTTACTCTCAAAACAGAATCAGCCAAGTGTAATACAAAGGTATTTGATGGTATATATCTAGTGTAGGCATCGTTACAAATATAAAGCACGAACAACCAACCTAGGATGTTGTGTAGCAATTTATATTTAAACAGTTCGTTGCGAAGTGATAACGCTTTAAAACAATATCGCTATTTACTTAGGTAATATCTCGATTGTTAACTCCGTTCTCATTTTCCTATTTTCTTAAACTCAAACAATGGCTTTTTGGTAAAAAATACGAACCCTACAATACTATTAGCTTCTAACAAAAATAATACAAAGATGATAAACATTTTATATTATTCTTATGCGTAATAATATAAAATGGAGAGAACTATATTTTATGGTCCTGAAAAATATCTTGTCGTGGCGAATGGTTACAGAGAATTCCTATTGTGTTGAAACAAATTTATTTTTACATACTCTACATGTACACCTTTTAAACAGCTGATTGTATCTTGTAATGTAACATTACAGTTATAGTAGCAAGTTAGGAATGCCATGTTTGAATCCGAAGACAAGCCTGAAGTGACAGTGATCTGGTTTTCGTTTGCGATAGTTTAAACAAATATCTGGAGATTCTGAAATATTTATAATATTCCCCTTTGTTTGCATTTTATTTAGGTTACGATAAGTCTGTCCATATATATATATATATAGTTTGTTTGTGTAGTTTATGTGACTTTTTTTTATTAACATGGCGGTATATGTAGATTCCTTTGTAGTTGAGTTAATTACTATTATGTCAGTGTAAACGCTAACAAGGACTCTCATTTATTCCTAAATTGACAATAGTTTCCAACGGAAATGGGCTGAATAATTTCATAAATGTTCTTTTCCCCTCAGGAAAGGAATCTTTTTATTAATAGTCTCAATACGTCCCTCCCGGGGTATTGACCATAATCTTAAAATTGAAAACATGAATTAGTTGATAGAAGGGCCACCTGGCTCTGACCCCCTTTCCTTCCTTCTCAGTTCCCGAGATGGTTTAGAATGGGAAATATTAGTGAATTGTTAGGGATTATATGGAGTAATTAATATATACAGTGATATGTGTTAGTATGTGTAATGTTTAGTTTTTCTGTGATGTAGCATGTATATGTGTAATTTAGTGTGTGGTTAGCAGAAGTGATGTATGTGTGCAGGTATGATTAATCTATTTAAAACTTTACTTTTTAGAGCCAATTAATAGTTTACGTTTTATAAAGAGAAAGTGAGCGTGTTTTGCATTCAGATTGTATAAAAGCTGTCCAAATTAGATATTTCTCTCATAATGTCTGAGGAAGGCTATGTTACATAGCCGAAACTGTAACACAGATAGGATATATATACTATTAAAATATATATACACGCTGCTTTTCCTGCTTGTACTGCTTCTCAGCTTGGATAGGCTACCCCGCAGTCAATTAGCAGCCGACTTTAGTCCGAAGGTTTCCACAAGCCTATGACTGCCTTTATATTCCTTTTCTTCCCTTTCTTACATGATAGTTTGTACACTCGCCAGCTCTACCAGATTCAAGACCCGGTCGTGGTTCGGAGTCAAATCCTTCATAACCTCGATGCTGCATAAAGTAATCAAACACAAAAACTCAAGAAGTTTCATTTTAGTAGATTAAAAAATAAAATATGTTTGGAAAACTGCTTCTAAATTTGTAATGCATTGCATTATAAAATTTAAGTTAGTAGACACTTGTTTTGTTGCGTTGATCAGACCGAAGACATGCCATCTAAGCCTATTTTTGTTTTAGCGCACTTGTTATATGGATAGTTTCTATTTTGTAATGCCAGTTAAAAGGTACGCCATCAGGATTTCTTCCATGGGGTGCAAAAGACCAAAGCACAGTTGCCGATATACATACATACACACTGGCGTATTTACGATTTTGTTTCGGGAGGGGCTTTGCTGACTTTCGGGGGGGGAGGCTTTGCCTGGAAATATGAAAATTCTGCAAGATATTTCATTTACTTTACTATACTAAGTAAGATTTCGGGGGGGCTTAAGCCCGGAATCCACCCCCCTAAATACGCCACTGTACATACATCTTGATGCACGCAACCACATAGTATTTCATATAGAACAAAAGAAAATATATATACGAACATTACAGCACTTTATTAATTTCAGTGAGTATATTGGGGACTGCAGTGACTCAGTGCTAAAGCGCTCATCTCTGTCTCGTGGGATCCATGATTCGATTTCAGCTCCTGGTAAATGACTTTGTAATGGAAAAGCATCGTGTATGTGTGGTGAGGTTTTACGGGATTTTTACCCTTTTTTCTGTCTCATAATCACCTTTGCCTCGATACATAATTGTAAAACGATAATTCTCATATATACACCATAATACTGGAGTGTTTATTATAAATATTTTAAATGCATGTATTTTAAAGAACTGAAACCTCTCTCAAAAATCCAAGGGATAGAAATTTGCCTCCTGCTGCGGCCGACCATGGTTGTGAACAATCATCGGCTACTATATTGCAAACATTGTTCTAATATTCTATTCTAAAATTATCTGGTAGATTAGATTTCATTTAGTTCCCAGTGCCATTATCTAAATAGATGACCTAATAGTAAATGTCTATTTTTTTCTTATTCATAAACAGTATTTTCTCTTGCAGTTTGCAACTTTTGTTGTTGGTAGTGTAGCGCGGTTTATTGCAGATTGCGGGTTTGGCATTCGTTCAGCAATATGTCACGTATATTGGAGGAAAAAGTGACTAGTAGTTAATCTGCAAGGTTGGCAATCCAGGCATCATGTTACAGGTTGGAGTGACTGGGAACGCTGCTGCAGACAGAGTAGAGAGCCTATATAATAGATGACAGCTGAAACTCGCTCTGCTCTTCAACGCACAACAAATGAATGAACTTGCTACTGTTTGGCGATGAATGCACAAGTGGCAAATTATAATGAAAAGAGACATTGAACGCGGGATTTCAGTCGAAGTAAAGCGTGAGAACTGTGGACGGAGATGAACTGAATATAAAGGATGATAGATGGACGCAAATGGACGCATCAGCAATGTGTGCTGACAGTGGATTCTAGAATGATTTGTGTTGTCAAAAGATCTCAAAAACATTACTAGTAGCTTGATAGATCATTGGTATCATCGTGTTCTTCATTAGATCTAATCATGGAATTAGCTCCGTGTTGTTTCTTTCTTTTCTGTTTATATGCGTATGTTTTTTCTGTTTGTAACCGCAATCAACAGTACGCATTGGGAAGAAGCTTAAGGGCGCAATGGCCACAGAAGTCGGAGACGCCCAGAGCCGGATCTAGAAGGTAAAAAAAATGAAGGGGGGGGGTGGAAGTCAAAACCCAGACTATGATAGGTATATCATCTTTACTATTAACTTTCAAGAATATATAAATAATAGCTTAAATTATTTTAGTCACTCAAAAAATGGGGGGCTAGGTTCCCCTTCCTGGGACCTAGATACGCCACTGGAGACGCCCCTCAATGATTGACTACTTGGGCTGGCATTTAGCGTCCCTTTTAGTACCGAGGCTATGTGAGACGTGGACCCACAGCTTAACGGGATTCGAACCACATGACCTCCCACTGTAAATCGAACTCGGATCCCAACGCCAATAGGAGAGTGTGCTAATCATTTACCCGCGAGGAATCTTCCTGAAATGGCTGGTTTTGCATTATACTCATTAGCGGTTCTTCGTCCGTCTATAATAATTGTTGACACATAAGTTTTTTTTTTAAATAATGTACAGTAGGTAGTAGTTCAAATGATGGGCAGTATTTTTTAATGCTTTTGTGTTCAATGCACAAGATACTGTGCATGGTACTTTTCTGAGTGCAAATTAGAAAAAAAAATAACGAAACATGGTCTTAATTGCAATCAAATTTCAAAATTAGGCATACTCAATTCCATGTGCCTAATTATCCTCGCTAGAATTTCTTTCAAGATTTTGTTTCGTGACTCTATTATACTAAAGCTACTAACAGTTTACACATTGCTGTTAGTAACTAGGAATGAATTCAAGGTAGTGCTCATGAATTTATTGTATCATCACTCTCAAAATCTGTATTTTTTCCTTTCTATGGGAAAGGAAAATATTTTACAAGAAGTGTGTAAAAGCATTTTGTGCACTATTAAAAAAATACATTGCTAGGAAAACGGACAATATGTAATTTTGTATTTGTGATTCGTATCGCAATTTAAATAATGCCTTCAAAGTGAAAAGTCAATGGGGTCCTTAAACTGGGGGCAGAGGTTCTGTGGGGAAGCCCGAACCCGGTTTTGCTGTCATTGCAAAAGGGCACATGTCTCCTCAAAGGTTTCGGTGCCCTACTTGAATCTTATTCCACAACAAGCCTTTTAAACAGATTCAACATTTAAAAAAAAAATGCTCAGGTATTGGACTCTACTTTTTTTAATTTGGTGATCTCTGCAAGTTCACGACTACAGCACGTAAGACTAATCTCCATACATCTTCTTTTCTGTTTTGCGAGTCACACAGAGGATGTATCACAGAATTATATAACGAAAAAGTGTAAGAGCAAAATTTCTTATTTTACAAGAGAGAAAATAGACTTTATCAAGTATTAACAAATTATACATGCCCACTCCTCGTATCATCGAAACTACTCAGGTAATGGACCTGTGTAACAATCTTAAACACTCCGTAATATTACAGTATTAGGGTTGAACGAAAAAACTTTAAAGATTAGTCATATACCAGTCAATGGATCTTATTGAGCTGAACATAATTATATGATTTAAAGTAAATACTCATGCTTAGTTTACGAACAGAATTGACAAAAACAGTTTCATCGCACTAAAGAGTTTGTCATTTGACACAGTTGTTATTTCGCCGGAAGCTATTTATTTATATACTCTATACGTATTAGGTTCTATCATTATTTGTCTTTTTCATAACGGTGGTCCCACACTCCCTTATAGACATATTTGTAAAACTGAATGTCTATTTGTTTGTCGGTTTTGTTCTTTACACAAATCCATACGTTTAGCTCACCACACTACTAACTTGACATACTTCTAGGTAACGGTAAAGAGAAGAACCCTCGACCGTTTAGAATTTTTAAAATGCGTATCCTAAGTGGGAGAGTAGCGTTTAAAATTTATATTTTACATTAACCCCTTTAGCTAGACAACCCAAATGACTTTGTTGTGTTACAGGATGCATATATTTCAGCAGTGCTAACGTAAGAATTGCTGCTCGTAAATAAAGAATTAGAAATAAAACCCTTTCATCAAGAAATGAAATGAAATCTTTGAGTTTTACGTCCCACGGTTATGCCGGCTAGGCTAAAGGAGACATGAGATATGAATGAAATGGTGGAATGAATAAAGTGGGAAGAAACGGGAGAACCCCGAGGAAACCCACGCACATGGTGGTTGTCCACTACAAAGTTCACTTGGCGGGAGCAGGGTTTGAACCCGGGACCACAACCCCTTTCATCAAGTAATAGAACTACCGTTGGAACCAGGGCCGGATCCACGATTGTCTGAGATGGGGTGCACCAATAACTACCAAAATAACCAATCACCTGAAACTCTTTAAAGGGACATGTCACAATGTTCTTTAGCCTGACAACACTGATGAATAGAACTGAGGAAAGTATTTTAAAGAGGATCGCAAGTGTTATGCAGGAAAAAAAAATGTTTTTCTCTCCTTCTGCCTTCTGTTTCCTTCCCTACTTGACAAATGTCATATTGTTTTGCTTGGTGAATCCTTTTCGTTTAACCTTTTGAAAATCGACTTAAATAAACTATTGCTTTTGTAAAAGTCTGCTTTCTTTTAAGGCCCAAACGTTAACATGATGGCAGAAAGTTTCGGAAAGTGTTGGTATTTTCAATTCTAGTTTTCATTTTAGATAGTGTATATTTACAACGAAGGGGGGTGCTGTGCACCTTTGCACCCCCTAAATCCGGGCCTGGCTGAAACTATGAGTGGAATATTATTCTTTTCAGTATCAGAGTTTATGACCCTTTGCTACACAAATATCAAATTAAATATCTTATCATCATTTGGAATGAATTTTCGGGCAGAGCTCTTGGGTCTAGTCGTTTTTATTTATCATTTTACTTTCATTAAATGCAGTAGTATTGGTCGACGTACCCTGGTATCACTTCTCCCTGGTTAGCTGAGAGACGTCACTTCATGACCTGATCATGTGCTATGACGTCACAGAAGTTAACACCTTCTTGATTTTGGCAGGGATACCTTGATCCATCCCCTCAATTTTCGGAGGATTATATAGGACTACCCCTTTAAATATTGGAATTGGCAAATTTTAAGAATTGTGTGTGGAAGTTTAGCATTTGTTTATGAAGCTGTGTAAGTTTGGGATGATCCATTTTATTCCCTTTCATGGGTACAAAATTGTAAAATTCGGAAATTTTGACTTATTTTATCCACTTGAAAGTGAAAAGGTGAAAAAAAAATGGTAAATGTCCTTTAGAACCCAAATAAATACGACTGTAAATTTGGGTAGTCTTTCTTATCCGCTTCCTCTAAATTTTTACAAGGAGTACATTGACCTTCCCCTTAAAATTTGGGATTATTAAAAAACAAAATTGGTAAACGTTATTTAAAAATCCAAATAAATACCACGTTAAATTTTGGTGAATCTATTTATCCTTTTCGTGGATAAACAAATACCAAATATGAGTATGGCTACATATTCCTCACGTAGTCGGTTATTGACACAATTTATCTTCTTTTTATGTGCTTTTAGCACGTTATATATGATTATATAGTTGAGAACAACAGTCTATTCTCTTTCATAGGACATGGGCACATTGATGTTCCCTCCTCAAAATTTGGATGAAGTACATATGATCACCCTTAAACTTAGGAAATGTCAAAAAAATTGGTATACTTTCTCTAGGACTCAATATTTGGGCGTCCTGCTATCTTCTTCTTTGGGTAACAATTATCAAAATATTTATATTGAAATTCTTCATAGTAACAGTAGATCTTACGGAATTTCGTACTTGATTCAATTTGAACAATGATCGCTTCACAAAATACGTTTTGCCATATTCACTATATCCAACTAGAATACATGTAAATGGATGTATTCATTGCTTATCTATAATGAACCCTAACATCTGGTTTCAGATGTAGTGTGCATTTAAAAAGTTGTTATTGGATATCGAATCGATGGTTTGTTTAATTTTCTTAGTTTTAAATGTTTTTTTCTCAAAGTTTTCTGTTAGAAACATTTTATTCTTTTAGTTTGAAAAAATAATGTTTTTTTAAATTTGATAAGTTCTAGTTTCAAGAAATGTTTTAAATTTTAATTTCAACATTTTTGTTCATTTTTTGGACTCACTGACAGATGTGGTAGAAAAATTGCAACTGTTTATTTCTTAATCGAATAGTTGAAAATCTGATAAAATTTTACAATTGAATGTGAAACATCAAAATTCTTGGTGTAATTTGATTCGGTAATCAGTGGAAAGTTATTCTTGATGATTTTAATTGGTTGATAATTTTCAAGTCTTTGTTTAGATCTTTAGAAACATTTCAAAATTCTGAGGTCACTGTTTTGAAAATTTTAAATTTTGTTTCAAATGTTTGCTCCAAATTTTTAGGTTTGAGAACTTTTAGTTTAAAAATTTTGGTTTGAAAATGTTTAGTATGATAATGTTGATTTGAAACTTCTTACTTTGAAAATCTTGCTTTGAAAATTTTTATTTTAAAAATATATTTTAGGATTTTTAGTTTGTAAATTTCGGTTTGAAAAATTTAATTAATTTGAATTTTTTGTAATAAAGCCTCATCTAAGAAGATAATTATATCAATAACCGACCACAAGGTAATATGAATATTTTTGTAATTGTTATCTATAAAAGGAGATAAGCAAGACCACCAAAATCTACGAAGCTATATGTTTGAGTCCTCTGGAACGTGGATCAAATTTTGTTTCTTCAATTAAATTTGAGGGTGGTACAATGTACCCCTCACAAATTGTGAGAAGGGAGTATCAGTGTACCCATGTTCTATGAAAGAGGATAGACTGTTGTTTGCAACCATATAATCATATATAACCTGCTAAAAGCATACCAAAGAATATAAATTAGGTTAATAACTGACTACATGTCGAATATGTGGTACAACGAGATACTTTGTATAAATTGATAATTACTTGTATTTTTGGGCAGAAAGTGCTTCTACATAAGCACTATACCAGATATAATGTTAATTTAAAAATAACAAAAGAAGAATGTTTTTAATATATGTAAGAAACATACATTATTGTATAGTTAGTTGCTATGTTGTTGTTGATAGATACCTAATCAACATGTATGTTTGCAAGACAGTTTGAGTGAAAATACGTTAAAAGAGTATCAACTAATAAACCATTTAATACCGATCATCGACTTGTAATTTCGATAGAAAAGATGAGAATACTAGTAAATGTAATCACAGAAGATATTTTTATGTGTAAACAATTACTACCACTCAAGATTTACTTATATTATATAACTGAACCAGGGTTAACGGCTACCCTTGGTGAGTCGTTGTAAAAATTTTGGTTTACCTCACCCGGGATTCTTGTAAATTCATATCCCGAAGTAAAGTAAGGGTGAATTTACTTCTGTAATAAGGTTAATGAAACAAACTTGACAAGACTTAGAAGTGGTAGAATAATCACAAGAAAAATGAACGGTGAGGCAATGGAGAAAGGAACCAGTGATAGTGATAACGGTGAACGAAGTGTAGCACCAGGAATGACATTAGAAGACAGAATCATACTAGCTTTACAGCGGCATGAACAAAGCCTAAAAGACGATATGGAAGCCATGAAGCAGGAATTAAAGCAGATGATACAGCAGAAATCCAAGGAATCCAGCCGACAGTATGAAGAAATTAAAACGTTGCTGATTAAAGATTATGCATGTCATAACAATATGGTTAACGATTGTGTGGAAGTTCCTTGTTCACAAGAGATGACCTCGCCTTCACCCGTATCTGATGAGGACATTATTTTGGAAGAAATCCATCCGAAGAATACAATTGAGCGGAAAAGAGACGGTGGATCTACACATCATGCCGTAGATAGGAATGGTCACTCAACAAGAACACGGAATGATAAAAGGAAGGTAAAGTTAAGGGTAAATATGAGTGAAATACGTGTTATGAGTAAATGCATTGGTAAATGTAACGAAAATGCTACTTCTTTCCTAGAAAAATTTCAGGACGAGTGCAATATAATGTGTATAGATAGATCGCAATATATGAAACTAATCCCTCATTTATTACTCCCACCGAATCATCAAGCGGGAGTAGATAAAATTAAAAACAATTCAGATTATTTTGTACCTGTTTGAAATCTAAATATCCGTAGTGTGAACGATACGGAACAAAACTTAAATCGAGTAAATTCAAGCAATCAGAACGAGCAAAATAGGCAAAGCTATGTTGGGAATCAACCTAACCTAACCAATCATGACAATAATTATGTCAGATCACTCAACCGAAGTAGACACAAAAACAATCGAAATACATGGCGAAACTCTAGAAATGCTACAAATCCTATGTATAGACATAATCGTTGTTCAAGAGATGGCACTTCGTATCAAAATCAGAATCACGACGCAATACATGTACAAAATAGTACGGAACCTAATCATGATTGTGCAGTACAATGTACTTTATTAGAATCATATGCTAGTACAAATTTAAGCTGACTCTAGTTAATGAAGTAAGGGTTAAACCCATACCAGCTATAGATTCTTGTGAACATTTATTTTTAAGTTTATGTGTTAATATCAATAATGAAAACAATTCTTATGACTTCGATATACAAGCTCTATACTTGATAGGATTAGTTAATCTATTATATAAAAGAGAACGCACAAATCCTTTGTTAGCTCATCACGCTAATACGGCTGAACCAATTTCTTTCATTTTTGGGGGGTTATTAGGATTTGGACCCTAGATGGTTTTTATCATATCACTTTAATTTTTAATTACCAGTGTCTTGAGATAATTGACCATTCAAGTGTCCATAACGTACAAATCCTTTGTTAGTTCATCATAGGTATAAAAATAAACGTATTTATATGCAACCCGCATGACCGTGTCACTCGGCGGGTTAACATAAATGACAGGCGCTATAATGTTAACATTTACTGCAATTTGAAAGCGAAAAAGTAAAAATTATCTAAGTAACAAAGTTTATTGCGTTCCGGGGTGACCGCAGCGAAGCGGGGTGAACGCTGCTAGTGGACTCATAAATATTTTATCACATTTGTTTCAACAAATGATAATTTTCAAATGATTTTAATTCTTTCTCGTTAATATGAAGAATTATAGTTCGATTCATTAAAAGCAAAGGTTATTTATAGTATATTTGATTTGTGTTGAAACTTAATTGTCAAAGATTATGTTAAGTATATGATTCATTCTATTAAGCTAATTATTCGACGACTGTCTTCATGCACCATCTTATATGTTACTTGAATAAGATTCTTCTATATTCTGACGCTTAATTGATACAATGCATACTGTAGAATATCATCTAAAGTAGTTACTATATAATGCGCCCTTGATCATGGTGACTCATGTTTTAAAATGTAATTGCTTCTTACTATTTTGAATTCGTACCCTTCGTTAATTATATAAATAAGCGACGACGTTTTAATAATAAAATATATATATTAATGTAATAAAGAATAAATGATAATGAAATGAAAGATTTATTATAAATATATTTATATGAATGGAAACTAAATAATGTTATATATACATACGAGGGTCGATCAAAATGTATAGGACATAATTAATGGAATATTGTTATTATAAACGGACCAGTGGTTCTTAAATATAAAAACCAAGCTCCCTTGTAACTTTTATATTCAGTCCCATCGTCGGGCGACATTTTATACAACGAGATACTTTGTATAAATTGATAATTACTTGTATTTTTGGGCAGAAAGTGCTTCTACATAAGCACTATACCAGATATAATGTTAATTTAAAAATAACAAAAGAAGAATGTTTTTAATATATGTAAGAAACATACATTATTGTATAGTTAGTTGCTATGTTGTTGTTGATAGATACCTAATCAACATGTATGTTTGCAAGACAGTTTGAGTGAAAATACGTTAAAAGAGTATCAACTAATAAACCATTTAATACCGATCATCGACTTGTAATTTCGATAGAAAAGGTGAGAATAATAGTGTATATAATTATTGAAGATATTTTTATGTGTAAACAATTACTACCACTCAAGATTTACTTATATTATATAACTGAACCAGGGTTAACGGCTACCTTTGGTGAGTCGTTGTAGTGGCCATACTCATATTTGATATTTTTTATAAAACAGAAGAGGATAAGCAGTTCCACCCAAATTTAACGTGGTATTTAGTTAGATTTTTAAATAACATTTGCAATTTTACCTTTTAATAATTCCAAAATTTAAGGGGTAAGCTAATGCACCATTTCCAAAAATTTAGAGGAAGAGTATAAGCAAAACCACCCAAATTTACAGTGATATTTATTTAGGTTCTAGAGAACATTTACTACTTTTTTTTTTGACAATTCCCAATTTTAAGGGGTGGACCTATGTACTATCCGAAATATTTAGAAGAGTGCATAGATTTATTCATGTCTTATGGACATGGACTCCTATACTAAACTATATAACCATATAACGTGATAAACTTTCATCAAAGGGGATAAATTGGGTCAAAATTTTCCAAAGTGTGAAATATTTGGCAATTTTATACCCATAAAAGAGATGGACCACCCACATTTAGAGTGGTATATTTTTGGATACCAGAGACCGTTTACCAAATCTCATTTTTCGAAATTCCTAAATTTAAGGGGTGGTCCCATGTACCGCTCCCAAAATTTGAGGAGATTATTAATTTATCTTATGGAAGGGAATGTATCTTTATCCTCACCCATAAAATTAAAAAAATAATAAAGCTCCATCAAAGAGGATAAAAATAGGTAAAAATCTCCGAAATTCACAATTTTGGCATTTTTTTACCCATGAAAGGAACGAGATGAACCACTCCAAACTTACAGAGGTACATACCCAAATACTATTCTATCATATCATTTTTTTATTGACTAATTCCAAAATTTAAAGGGAGATCTATGTAGCTCTCTCAAAACTGAGGGGCGGGCCAAGGTATCCCTACCAAAATCAAGAGGGCATTGACCACTATGGAGTCCCTCAGCCAATGAAAGAAAAGTTAGACACATATCGACCATTACTACTAATGCGTATTCTAAGAGTGAGGGCGAGGATCAAAATGTATATTAACAGAATAGGATCTCATGAGCAATGTAGTTCGGTATAGTGTAAGTTGGGCAATGTAGTTCTGTACATATACTCCCTATTAAATGTACTGACCAGTCAAAATATGATCACCTACCTAATATGTGCAAAGTCCACGTTTGACTCCAATTTTAAGAACAACAACTGTTTGGCATGGAAGCAATGAGGCCTTGTAGGTAGCTGGAGGCATAGTGCACCACATCTACATACACACAAATCACTTAATTCCTGTAAATTTCGTGAGATTTCGAATCTGACGTTTGATGACATCCCAAAGGTTTTGAATTGGGTTAAGGTAGGGTGAGTTTGGGAATCATTGAAGCAATTGAAATATACCGCAGTATTTCTTGAACCATTGCAGCTCATCATTGAAATTGTGATCGTGAAGCATAGAAGCTCCTCAGTTGGGGCAAGTGAACCTGCCAATAATGGCAGAACATCTATAATGATAATGACTCACAAATCATACTAGAAGAAAATTTAACAAACATAAAACCCGAAACATGTAGTACGCTTCAAGGTAACTTTTGTTCTGTTATATAAACCTTGCGCACCGATAAGAGTATCAAGTTAAAAATGCTTTCGTGGCAAAATTTCTTAGAATTTTGCCGAATTTATAGATCGCGAATCATGCGAATGGCATTGCTTGAAAGCCTGATTTATTTTAAAGATAATGATATGTAAACAATGAGTCTAAGGTTATCAGGATAAGACTAGCGGTTTCCCGAATGGAGGTTTAGAATCTACAATATCGTTAAATATTCGTTTAAAAGGACTAAAGACACATCTTCCTTTTCAAATTACATTATTTGTTATTAAATCTTATATAATATAATGCTTTTGAAAGACATTTAGGAATAACCTGATTTTTTTATTTTTAATAAACATTTCGCACTTTGATTTAAACTTGATTTAGACATTTTTGGAGTTGAAAACCAGTTTGAGTTCTTAGGTACTCGTATGATACATTTAAAAGTAAATCTAAAACTAAAAGCTACCTCTCTAAACTTGAGGCGCATTATCTTTTATTGTATTTAGTCCATTAAGATTTGGAAGAAATAATTCTTAGTAACACATTTTCGTTGAAGTATGGCGTTAAATTTCGACATAGAATTCTCGCACTATGCAAACCTAATCATCGTCGAACAGAAATAAAATAAGATCAGAAGTGCATTTGCACTTGCTTAAATCAATCATAGTAGACAGCGTTTTCTGAAGTTTCAAATTTTGTTCATCTCTTAAACTTGAGTATTTCATGTATGGATATTTATTAGTAGTTATAATTATTTCCTTCATTTAACGTTAATAAATATCCATACATATATATAAATAAAACGAAACCGAGTTTTCTCTCTCAGCGTCACAGGAATGAACCGTTCTGAATGAATTTCTGAGCATACCTTCCTGCCTACCTAGAACAGGGATTTTATCATGTCACTTTGATTACACTATATTCTAAGGGGTTGGAGAGTGTTGAAAATTTGCAATTTGAAAATTTGAAAAAATACCGAAAATGGAGTATCTCGGGAACGCCTTAAGTTAGGAAGATGTAATTTAGTACTAGGTATATAAAGTCATTAAAAATAAATTGACACTTTGTTTCAGCATTTTTGAAAATCCCGCTTCTAAAGGGAAAAATGAGGGAAATTTCCATAATAGTCTAATTTCCTATTTTGTATTCATAAAATGGCCAAAAGGAGAAAAATGGTTGAACTATTTTAAATGAATTTTTGATCATGTATGGGTTTAAATTTATTGATTGGTTTAAATACGCATTGATTTACATGCGTATACTAAAGGGAGGAAGGGAGTTAAATTTTTTGCAAGGAATAACTGGTGCACTTTTTGAAATGAATTTTTAAATGTAGTTAGTACTTGAGTTGAGTTGGGTTTTCATAAATTCATTTTGATTCAAATACAAGTATCAAGTGGAGAGGAAAAATGTGGTTCAAATATAAATTTCAAATATTTTTTTCATGAATTTATTCTTCCCGTGCCAAGAACAGGCATTTCGTGTTGTTTTACAATGAAAACGAAATTAGTACAAGAGTACTTGAATGAAAAACGTTCCAAGAAATTGTATATGTAGCCACCAACTAATACACGGTGTAAAGTAAAAATTTTTACTTTTGCATTTCTTATTCCTTTAGTACAGCCTTACTCAGTACGTTTATGAAGTATTGTTATTGTGGTACAGATTATACAGTGTCTGACAAAGCTGTTAAATATTACATTGAGTTAAACAAAAAGTGAATGGACTACATACTTCAAGTTTACATAGTTTTATATATACAGTATACAGTATATAATGAGATCTAAAACTCCTCTGATCATCTCCTCAGTACAAATTCGAAGGGACAAGAAAATATCTATTACATCTCTTACTTGTGCAACTTCAGAAGAGACACCTGAAAGTAATTTCAAGTATTATTGAGAAAAATGTCTTTCTATGAATTACATAACTCGAAGCGAAAATATTTTGTACATTCACTGTTGCCAGCTCTCTGCACACATTTTTACTTGTCATTTATGCTGAATCCGTTTTCACCATTCGTAGCGGCTGTGGCATTTTTCATGTTCATTAACTCCATGAATTTCTGACTAAGTGTCGGACCATGTGCCAAAGGTTGCAATGTTCAATTTCACCTTTATGTTTTCTCCGCTCTTTCTCTCCTCCCGAAGAATGGAGGGGAGGTGACAAAAGGAATCGCTCACTTGGAGACAGCAGAGGGGAAAGCAGGAATTACAAGAAATAAAAAGACTTGACCAATCCTCTCCGGAATGCTGGGCTGAATAGTGATGACCTAACAGATCGGAACTGGAACAGGAATTGGAACTGATACCAGAACCGGAACTAGGTTTTTACTTATTTTCTCTAGTTTAGTGCGGAGAAAATAAATTATGTTCATTATGAACTTCCGAATCCATTACACCAATGGTCAATTTATTTAAGCCGTTGGTTATGTCCTCTAGGTTGAAGGAGATATGAATTTGAATAATTATGAAACTATTAGTAGAATGAAAATGTGGTCCAATTAAAACACACTACCTGGGATCGAACCAGAGAGCCTTTACATGAGAAATAAGAACTCTACCTCTTTTTTTTTTTTAATTCGCCCCAACCGGGCCTACATGGTCTTCTAATTAATCTTAAGTCAATTTTCTACTTAATCCGATAAGACAGAGATACGAACACAGAAACTTCGAGGACAGTTGAAAAATGTTCATACTCTTCGAAGAGACTCGAATCTTCAATGGCTTTTGCCTCACAGTCGGAGCTAACGACTCGGGTCACTCGACTACATTTGCACTACTGAGCCATCGTGTTCTACGATCAATTTATAAATATTGTATTATTATTATTATTATTTCTTTTTAAATTGGTAACTCATTTTCAAAAATAGAGAACTACTACTTCCCTTTCTTATTTCTTAGCATGTTTTGATATATAAACTTGTAGAAAATATTCTAATGAGGTGAAGAATTCTCAAATTTGACTCAGTCTTATTTGCTGATAAGAGAAAGTAGCTTCTGGGAGAAAAAAAAAGCTCTTTGTTCAAGTGTTTGTTAAGATGATTGTACTGAGGGATAAAAGTGGATTTAAAAAGGTTGGGGAACGCATGACGTCACGCCGTCCCTCGTGCCTATCTTTGCCCATTGTTATTTTCTTTTAGAAAGCGGGGGGAAGCCACAGAAATTTTCTGGAAGTGGGGAGACGACGTTAACCCGCGTTCCCCCTCACTTTTACCCCTGATTGTACTTCTTTCATATCGTGCTCTCTTCAAAATGTGTGAGAAATTTTAGAGAAACCTAAACAACAGAATTCACTAACTTAAAGGTCATGACCTATTAGTAATATAATAACCAATTTATACATCTAATGCGATTGTAATAGTAAAGATGATCTCATAAGTCAGTAGTTTATATTGGGGAAATATCATCTAATAGTAATTACCTTAATATGTAATTAAGTCGAGACACTGAAGCGCGAAAAGACTTGGAAAACTACCAAAAAAATACTTCTGTACTTACAAACAGACGAGGATATTTGTACTAGTTATGAAGTGTGATTACAAACTAGCTTCCACATCCCCTTTATTCACCTGACATGACATCTTCAAACTTGTTCTTCGTCTTCAAAACCAAGGAACCTGTTTTTTATCTTTAATTTGTCTTCGTCGAGGATGTTATTCTTTACTATGTAGGGAGATATTGTCAAATAAAAATCGGAACTTCTACACTGAGGATATGCGGTAAGGTGACATATTGTTGGGAGAAGTTTGAACTTTATAGGGAGATTCTATAGAGATCGTTGGTATGAATTAGATGACTGCATATGGTTGAGTTTTTCGTTTCGTAACTTTGTTCCTTACAAGAACAAAAACTAACCTTTTGTTGTTCTTCTGCAAATGAAATGAAATAAAATCTCTCGTTTTACGTCCCACGATTATGTTCTTTAGACTAAAGAAGACGGATAGTGAGTACTCTGCCATTAAGTCACGATATATCCTCCTTCTCTTTCGACTCTGAGAAAAAAATAAACTAATCGCTATGCAAAGCAAACCAATATATTCTCATAAAACTAATATCTTGTGACAGTTTCGCCAACTAACCACTTGTCTTTATCAGAGACTATAACGTGCATGGGAATTAACAGAAGATTAAATGCTAAGAGACATCTTCCTGTAACCTGATTTGTAGCTGATAGCCAACCACCTTGCAGAGCCAAAATAAATTTAAAAAATACTGCTAATATTATGCAAGAATTCCACATAAATCTTAGACCTCTTTTTCTCATTGTAGCGTGAAGAAAAGAAATATGCTGTTCTCTATGGCGAAATCGAGCGTCTTGAAAATGGTAGACATGTAAGAAAGTCTGTGAATGTTAATATCACTCCTTGTGGTAAATGCTTTATCCGATGGACATGCTGACCAACGTAAGTACGGCCATTCAGGGAGATTTGGAGCTCTATGCTGAAAAATCACAGCAAATACATAATATTTAAAACAAGATGTGTTCTTTAGACCCTCCTTTAGAAAAATATTCCAAAGTTAAATATTAGTAGTACGTACATTCACTGCAATGACTTATATTCGAGACGTTCTGCATCGGATGCTCCATTCTAATGAGTGACAGTAAATTACCTGTCCATTGCCACTCACTAGAAATGTTTTACAAATCGTGCACATTGGATATATTGTGTATACTGTATATGGATATCATCTCCCTAAACTTTCTGTCAATAAAGTTCGTATAAGACTATGAGTGTCTAAATGCCGTTTTTGCAATGTTTGCTGGCAATTATATTTGCACGGTAATGATTTATAGTTCCTTATGTCAGAAACCAAACTTCTTGATTGAAATCGATTCTTAACTGCTTCACGATACTGGATCGACATTGAAAACTCAAAAGCATGCGTATAAACTACTCGAATCAATTGTAGATCAACAAGAAATGCAAATTACAGGTATATATCTGTTTGGATAGTCATGATATACAAAAAGTGCATATTTAATTGACATCCCTTTTCTTTTCTAAACATCCACGGACATACAGGAGCACTAGACATTAGGTGAAGATATTTTCTTTTTATAGATTTACCCAAATAAGTTCATTAAAACACTACTGATTGACATGCTACTCACGCCATACCAGTATCTCCGTTTAATATTTACATCATATCTAAATGATATTTAATAGGGACTCATGTGTGAAGCCAATGTCATTAAAAGTGATGTTTTATGAACAGATATTAATAGAATGCCCATTAACATTACGAGTTGATTCCCCCAAACCTTTGGCTCGTGTATTAACAATATGTAATTTGTAATTTTTTTTGAAGCTTGCATAACGTCGTAGGAATTTGCATGAAGAACAACAGAAACATTTATGCATTATACAACATAATAGAACTCTGACATATACTTTTGTTACAAAGTTGGCAAATGGCATTTCTTGGTGGGTTTTATTGTACAAACTTCTGTGTGTAATTCGTTGCCTTCCAGTTGAGTTTATTTGAAAAGTTAATATTTAATTGTGTGCTATGTCATTGGAGAGCCGCAACTGTCGCAGGACCTGTTCGTTGCCTGTGAGCTGGCGGTGTGTTTCAACAAGAGTGTCTCTTCCACATATGTGATTTTGTGACGATTGAACGTAATCTCCTCGATTGGTCTCCTCTTCTATCACATAGGAATGGATATTTTTTTTAAATAACTGACAATGCCAGAGTTTCGAAGACGTTTGGAATAAGGTTTATTACTACAATAAAAGAAAGATTTTTTTAGAATATTCAATGGAGAAGGACATACTTGAGGATTTAATTCCGCGAGATTCATTTAAGATCATTTTAATATAATAAGTAGATTATCTGTCCATATTTTCTCATTATTTAAAGGTATTGCTGACAGTTTCATCTTTCTTCTAAAGTCCATTTGACTTACATGGAAAATTACATTTTTCTTTTCTTCAAAACGACCTGAAATTTCATTGATTTCACTGAATGCTTCTTCAAATCTCTTTATTATTCGAAAATTATATGTTGTTATCCATAATTTGAATATTTAATGATCAAATTTAGCTTATGTTAAATTGATATACTACGCAAAATCGATATGAAAACGCACGGGTTTTTAATTAGACTTAAAGAAATTAGTAAAAATACATAATTAAAAATTGGAGGCCCTCGTGGCTCAGATGTAGAGCGTTCACTTGTGATGAAATGTGTTCGATACCAGCCCATTCATCGCATTTACGGATTTTCTCGTTGTTTTTTTAAAACTTCCTCCTACAATATCATTCCACCAATTCATTTCGTAATTTTTCACTTTCATTAATCATCCACCCTATTTACCCTAAAGTGCGCAACAGTAGAGTATAAAACTAGAAATTCCATTTCATAATTACAATATCAGTTCATTTAAAGGAAAATAAAACAAAATACTGCATACACTGAGAAAAATGTTCGCTTCCTAAGTGAGGTTTAAATGAAAAGTATGTTGCTATTACCAGAACTTCTGTTAAAAATATCCTTTTCGAAGACGTACTCTGAGTTACTAGTAACCGAGTACTCAGTTAAACCATACTTCGCTCTTTTAACATATTTCTGTGATACTGTGATATTTACCAAAGAAAATTGGCGAAAATATATTTAACAAATTCATTCGGTTAATTAAACCTGTTAAAAACTATGGGCCTTATGCAGAGTCGTTCTGACATGTGATTAGTGCCACACTAAAAAGTTCGACTAACATAATATGGGTATTTGGACAAAGGTGATATGTTCATACTTTCATTTTGGTCAGGACACACAAGTCAAGGAATCTCATAAATCAGACGTTCTTGCAAAACTTTGTTTTTATTAATGGAATATTCACTAAAGGTTCTTTTGTTTTTATGTAATGTGCTACAAATGCAAAAACTTCGACATTATTCATATCAGTCAAAACCTGATTTTCGAAGAAAAACGGACATATCACATTTGTCCAGAAACCAATCAATATGTTTCCTCTAGTAGTCAGGCCTTTAGTATGACGCTAATCATACGTCAAAACTACTCTGCATAAGGCTCCATGCGTTTCTGGTTGAAGGTGTAAAAGAACCGTGAAGCAACTGAAACTACGTACAAAGTTTTGACCAAATTGACCCGTTTGGAAGCTCTCTCTAGGTGTGTTGAAATGAGGTGTTCCCATTATTAGGTTTTTATTAGAGAAGTAAGAAATGACATGTTTTTCCGCAAAATATTAGAAAAACTGCTTTGGTACCCGAGCGTGTTAAGACTTCACCCTACTGATCTGTGGATCAGTAAGTAGTTCGAACCGTCTTAATTACGTTAAGATATTTTTTCTTATTTTTCTTAACAGTTTATACATAGTCAATTAACAAACTATGTATTGTGAATTAGTAAACTAGTCGGTTAAATGAGCAAATATTACCTAACAGAGAAGTACTCGGTTGCAGTAACCGAGAACTTGGTGTGCTATATGTTGACAGAGAAACTCGGTTACCAGTAACCGAATTTTGGCTACTTTGACCCTTCAAATTTTCTCAGTATAAGTCAATAGGCTAAAAAATGTCGTAAGTACTCGACAAACTTAAGTGACTTTCTTATTTATTTAAAGATCTTTGAATGTAATACAGATTCACATACTGCTAATCAGCTCAATAATAAAATAGGGGCACGGTAGCCCAGAACTTAACTCTGGTGCGTAGGATCTTTGGTTCGATTCCCGTTTGTGGTTCTGGTGGACAACATCGTGTTTGTGTTTAGGGGGATTCCCGTTTCTTCCAACATTCTCATTCCACTAATTCTTCCATCATCATCATCATCATCATCATCATTCACTTGACTTAATCATGCATCTCCTTTAGCCTAACAGGCACAATTGTGAGACGTTAAAGTGAAAGTTTTTATTTTTCAATAATAAAATTATCAAGTAGTATTCAGAATATTAAAAAAAATATTGGTGAGTAGAAATTTAACATTAAACGCTGTTGTGTTTGAGGCGAAATCACAGTTCCTCACATTCACTGATACCGAAACTGTGATTGTTAAGAACCGGAACATCTACGCTTAGTGCTGAAAGGTAGGAGAGGACTGAAAATTAGAGCCATGGAAGGTAGCCGCAGTAGGGAGGGACTTACAGGAAGAGACTAAGTACGTTGTTAATTCTCATTGTAATGGCGACTATAAAATAAATAAAGAAAAGAAAAAAAAAAAGAACACAAAGCGCGACAGGGGAGGAAGACGAGGAAGCATCCCAGGTCTAACTGGCTGGGTAGAAGACTATTTTTACTATCAGTTGGCCAGACACAGTCGCCAAAATACTTTAAGTATCTTGGCCCAGCAGTTTGAAAAGGACCTAAGAAGTAGCCAAAATTCAGTTTAATAGCTGCTTTTTTTTATTTATTTATTCGTTACTCCCATTCTATTATTCTCTGTTTTGGGGTCACGAACAGTGCAAGTACAGAAAAGTTACAAGACTTCGCCACGGCGAACAACGTAACAACACATTAAGCACGAACAAGAACAATGACACAACAAAACGTAAATAAGGTTACAGGGACAAGAATTATATCACTTGACCTGCATTTACACTGTACGCATTATCAACACAATTAAATGACTGTGTCAACCTGGAATCAATATAAGCACTGTTTCACTGCGTTAACTTTCTCGTTCAGCTGCGGGTCTCGAATTTTTGTTCATGTTTTTTGAAGTTACTTTTAAAAGGATTTTCCGTGACAACAACTAATAACATCCCCTGAGCTCATTACGATATATTCATAAAAGTCATATAAAAAGAATCGCTAGAACCATTTTCAAGAAAGAAAATATCAATTTTCGATTTTTTAGTTTATCACTAAGTAACATTTCTGAATTCTATCGAAAAAAAATGAATAACTGTATTAAAGTCATTAATGAAATACAGTTGGAACACGATAACTCGAACCTCGATAACTTGAATTCCTTGATAACCCGAATTTTTTACGTTCCCTTTAACTTTCCATAATACTCAATGTTAAAATAACATCTGAGAGTCGAATGTTTAAAAATTATACCCTTGATAAGTCGAATTTTTAAGGGTTTCATAATCATACTTTAAAACCTCGGTAACTTGAACTTTCTTATCAGCAAACCTCTACAAGTCGAAGTTTGACTCTATAATTCGAATTCCTTTTGATGTGACTTCAATAACTCGAAGCTATAGTTCTATGCTTTTCTATGATTGTCATTGTTGCTAATGTGTACTGTAATTGTATTTTACTTATGTCTAGTATTTTATTTTTACTAACCATATTATTTAATTTAAGGAAGTTTCACAACTTCGAGTTATAGAGGTTGAATGAATAAAACTTAGAGTTATAGAGGTTGAATGAATAAAACTTCGAGTTATACAGGTTGAATGAATAAAACTTCGAGTTATAGAGGTTGAATGAACAAAACTTCGAGTTGTAGAGGTTGTAAGTATAGTCACTTTTCATGATTAACAAGAAACCTCGGTATCTCGATTTATTGTTGCAAACATCTTGATAACTCGAACCTTGATTACTCGAAAAAGACTCGATAACTCAAATTTTTATCTACTCCCTTAAGGTTCGACTTATTGAGGTTTCATTGTATTATTGCATTAATTACAGGTCGACATGGTTAGGAGAAATCAAGTTACAATAGATACTATCTTCTATTTAACGCTATATGTTTTAGAACAATAAAACGATTCCAGCAGAATAAAAACTATCAACTGCATCAGATTCACCACGAACGACCCCTTAACCCCATAAAAATTAGTTATTTTCGATTTTCTCTGAAACTACGCATGAAAATTTTATTTCGAAGCATGTCATATTTTTATTGATCTCGGTACGATCTATCAATTTTGATATATTTCTTATCTTTCAATAACATAATAGTGAAACAAAAATTAAACGTTTAAGAAATAATCATAATTTTCGACGATTATCTCACTTACCATACTGCATACTCTGTCGTCTTACTTGCGTGTGCTAATCGAAACTTTGCTTAATGTACACTTTAGTATTAATTACATTTTAGTAGGCGGCATGCTTATCATACGTCATATTTCTTGATTCTCTCGAAAACTATGCATGCTATGCATGATGATTTACAATCACACCACATACCATTTTATTTAGCTCAACGAGAGTTATTGTTCTTATATATATATATATATATATATATATATATATATATATATATATATATATATATATATATATATATATATATATATATATATATATATATAATCATCATCTTTGGAGAAAATATTTCCATTTAATGTTAATAATATTGTAAATCATTTAAAACATAAATAAAATAGGAATTTTCCATTTTTCATTATCATTAAGGGATCCAGTACCTGGTCCATGTTTGTTGTTTAGCCCACTGATGTATATGAAGGAATATTCTTTTGGAATTTTAATGTTTTGATTTTAATACTTTGCCAAATTGTTTTTGTATTTGCATTAAATTTAAGTCCATTTATAACATAAGAACGTCTCAGTTGGAGCCTGGAAAGCTCAGTGGTAAAGCACTCACTTCTGTTGCATGGGGTCCCTTGTTCGATCCCAACTCCAGCCAAGTGGACTTTGTGGAGGACAAATACCTTGTGCGTGGTTTTTCTCAGGATTCTCCTGTTTCCTCCTACTTTCATTATTTCAGCAGTATCATCTATCTCATCATAACTGTGTGTCTCTGAGCCTTGGCGCATAAACGTAGAACATTAAAGTATAATAATAATAATAATAATAATAATAATAATAATAATAATAATAATAATAATAATAATAATAATAATAATAATAATAAATACTCTCAATGTATGAGTAACGCTAATTCAGAATAGTTAAAAATTGCACCTCCGCTACGTCTGTTGGCTGCATTTATTTGAAAATACAAAGTTATGATGCTAAACTGTGAACGTTACTTGCTGTTTATTACTAAAAGCCGGGGCGTATTAAATGTAAATATGGTTGTATTTAAGTTTTATATAATTCACAAGTATTTACTTCATGTCAAGCGCAGTATATATATTACAGATAGTTGTTGTCGTTTACCTTTAGGACACTGCAAAATTTGCAAGTTTTATCCCCAACCCACATCAAGCATGCTAGCATCAGAGGCTGTAATCATATTTAGAACGGACATTTCAACTGATTTGTTTTTTATTATGCTATAAAATACTTTAGAGCTAGTTCATTACGGGAAACATCCTTTCGCTCATGCATTGATTCTAACTAGTCGAAATTTTCGATTGAATTTCGATCTGTTACTACACATTATTACTCAGTTACGATCCACATTATTACTACCACTACTTTAAAGGAAAGCAAACCAATAAACGAAACAAAGAAATGTTGATTGCCGCTGGACTTTGCGGACAACTTGTATGCCACATTTTTCAAACACACATCTCTGCATTGGCCTCTAATAGCTGAAACTGTAAACCGTTTTATATTTACTAGTTGTTGTAGGCTGTATGCTAACTACACACTGTCAAATCAATTATCTCTTGTACTACGTATTTATTTATTTATTTATTTATTTACCTTCTTATTTTTCAGATGCAAACTCTATATTTGAGTTCTATGAAATGGTACCGTAAACCGTTTCAGATTTATTTTCTCGTAAGTTAAAAAAAAATAGCAAAATAGCAGATTACCGCCTTCGGTGGTACTCCATTGTCTGATGGCTACGATCTCGACTGTCGACTGTTTGAACGTAGATTGAAATCGTGTTAGGAGCGCACAGTCACGGATAATATTCAAGTAGTGGCTTGTGTCCAACTTAAAATATTAGGGTTAGTCCTTACGTAGCCAAGTGCTTGAAAAAGGTTAAAGTAAAACAAACAAACAAACAAAAAACTGTGGATATTGTCAAAGTCTAACTGCCAAACTGTCTCTTCTACTAGTAAATGAACTCATCTTGTCCCAGCATTCCTTCTATTTCTATATTCTACATTCATTTCATAATTCATAATCACCCTGTACTTTAGCCTAAAGGACACAACCGTGGAACGTAGAATTTAACATTAGTGATGTAATAAGCCTACAATGGAGCACTTTTTATCACCTTGGTGCATTGTACTTTGGCAACGATAAGACAAGTGTTTACCTTTTCTGATATCTATTTCATCGTTTCAGATTTATAGGGTGCCATGTAGTTTTCAATGAAGGATGTATTACTACGTTGAACGCTCGCTATTTGGAGGATGTATTACCATCTAGCACACGAGTCTTTAGCATAAGACTCGAGATTTTTTCCATCTTCTTCCTTTTAGCAATACTTTTAAATTATACGTTACTTGATTCCTCTTACCATTTGCAAATTTTGAGTTTGACCCCGCCTGGGGACCTGGGGTAAATGTTTTACCTCGATAGGAGGTACTTTTAAAATGATGAAACACGTGTTTTCCGGTTTTGAGATCTGTTTCACCATTTCAGACTTTAAGGGGTGCCAACGGATTTCATTGATACCATGCTTATTTATTCTCTTATTTTTCAGATACAAAAATCCTTTATCTCGAGTTCTATTAGGTGGTACCGTGAACCGTTTCAAATTTTTTGTTTTCTGGTGAGGTACTATCTATGTGTAAAATTTGAGTAGAGAAACGGTTCTGAGAAAGATAAGAAGCATGTTTTTCAACTGTCTATTGTCTTTTTGCTATTTCTTATCGCTTTTGCTTTATGTCGATTAATAGGCAACATATTCGATGTTGCCAAATCATTCTGGTCTGCAAAATTCGGTGCATGAAATACAGAAAGGTAGTCCAATTTACAATATATCGTATTGTGCGAAATTTGTTTTTCATTAATGTGTAATTTTTGCCATCAGCATAGCCACGAATTTAACAATAAGATAAATGGATAATAAAGAAAAATGGAAAAAAGGTCTTCAGCAGGAATTTGAAGAAAGGCTCCAAACCCCTTTGTCGGCAAGACGTTAAATTGAAAATGCAGTGTAGCGAATGTTATAATATATTTCATAGTATGTGTTTCAACTTTAAAGAAGAAGATGTGAAACATTTACGGTCTTCTGATCGATTGTGGCGCTGTAAAAATTGTAAAAAAAAAAAAAAAAAAAAAAAAAATCATGACGGAAATCAATGACAAGTGACCATACTATAATATATACTTGTCAAAGATTGAAAAAGTCTGCAAGTAAACCGGACTCAAGTATAGTAGTGAAATTTATTTGAAGGTTTGAAAAGGATAGTTTTCTGCAGAAAACATAAGTTGAAAGGAACTTAAATTGTAAAGATTGGGCATACAACAGGTGGAATAATTTATATAAATCGTACTTTAACACTACAAAGTTAACACTACCAAAATTTTATTATTGGTAGTTAAGATATACTCATTTCAAAAGACATATGTCTTCTAATACACGGCAGCTATTTTGATGGTGTCATTAGAGGGGTTCATAACCTCTGACCGCTGTCTCTGCAGTTTTGTATTCTTTGATACATACACAAGCATTGTCCAAAAGGTTTTGCTGTTGTCCGAAAGTAAAATATTTTTATACTACTTCACTGACTATGTACATACACCGTATAATCGCAATCTAAAACACAAACTTAGCGGTGTGTTGACGCAAACCGTTAGGAAATAAGCTCCCGGTGTCATTCGGCTTACGAGCCCAACCCCTAAATAAGGCTGTTGAGGTTGCTACGACTGTCGAGCAGGAAAGATTAATTTTACCAAAATAATGTAATGTTGTTCAAACCACCTGGCTATCCATCTGATTTTTTTGAATTTCTGTATTCTTGATCATACACGGGATTAATCCTCCCCTAAAAATGTTATTTGTTTGGCCTATGGTTACATTAATTTCAAGACAATGACACTCAAAAAAACGAGCTTAAAGAAAGTCAAATTCCAGTTGTTAAAAAAAAAAAAAAAAAACAAGTCAATGTACGTTCCTTTTCCTAAGGTCAATGACACTCATTAACTGCTAAATTCTTATGACATCTGTATCCTCAAAAGCATTTTATATTTTAGAGGCTTTAGAGGCGGGTCGTGAGGAAGCCAACCTACAAAAATTAAAGTACTATTGCTTAAAACTTAAACAAGAATTTTAGGAATGATCGAAAAAAAATGGATCAAAAGATTGCGATCTTGGCTAAGAATTTTAGGAATGATTTTAAAAAATGGATCAAAAGGTTGCAATCTTGGCCAATAATTAGTTTTTGGATCAGGGTCCACAAAATTTTTGAACGGCCCCTAAATCGAGTTTTATTATTTTTTACTGAATAAGCACATCATAACGAGTTAAGTGATAGTTCGGGTTTGGCCACACTATATGTAGTTCTCCAGATGTAAGGCGTATAAGAAAATTTCCTATTGATTGAAATATATTGGATTTTTTGGATCAAGGACCTCAAAATTTTTGAACGGCCCTTAAAACGAGTATTCGTAGCTTTTACGGAATAAGGACATCATACTGAGTTAAGTGATAGTTTTGATTTGGCTACACTATATGTAATTCTCGAGATAGAAGACCTAGAAGAAAATTTTTTCCTAAAATATATTGGATGTTTTGATCCAATAAGAAAAACTTCTTAGTGTATTAGCTAATTTTACATAGCTAATACACTATATAACAAATTAGATTATATTTATTGGATTCAAAACATCCAATATATTTCAGGCAAACATTTTCTCATAGGCCTTATATCTGGAGAACTACATATAGTGTAGCCAAATCCAAACCACCACTTAACTCAGTATGATGTGCTTATTCTGCAAAAAATACGGAAACTTGATTTAGGGCTGTTCAAAAATTTTATGGGCCCCGATCCAAAAAATCTAAAATATTTCATTCAATCAAAAAATTTCTTGTACTGTATTTCATTCATTCAAAAATATCTCGCGAATAACATATAGTATATCAAAACCCAAACTATCACTTAATTCAGTATGATGTGCTTATTCCGTAAAAAAATACGAAAACTCGATTTAGGGGCAGTTCAAAAATTTTGTGGCCTCTCACCCTAACTCTAATTATTGGTCATGATTACAATCTTTTCATTCATTTTTTTGGATTGTTCCTAAAAATTCTTGTTCCCTCTGTTTCAAGCGAAAAGATTTTAACAGAGTGACTTCCTTCACTCGCTACCTCTGATAAATGTATTCAATGGATCTTATTTCCGATAACCACCGCTTTCATGGTTGATTAAAATTATTGTTCATTTGTAAATTTTACACATTTTTATACAGAGTTGCCAAACAGTTACACACCCAAAGCGCAAATATTTAATCTTTTCTATTTTTTGCAAGTGACAGGTGATGATAACTGAAGCAAGAAATTTGAGTACAATATCACAACAGTATGGTATACACTAGAGGAAAGCATTTCCATTCTGGAAAGGTACCGAATGATCATGAAACCGTCATAGAACACTATTCAGAGACACATCCCGGGAAGGCATCGCCAAATCAATAACCCTTTAAATGTCTGTACGATAAATTCAAGAAAATAGACAGAGTGTCAAATATCTCCCGAAGTGTCTGAGAAACAGTTCCTACGGAAGACAACTGGCCTCTCACCCTCTGTGACAGGTATCAACAAGGAATATTCTGCAGACGTCCTTATGCATATTTAGTTAGAGCGGTGTGTCTCACAGTATAGCGTTACAGCTGTAAGGAAACCGTCACAAATATTTCCGCACAAAATTGTAATTCTGCAGAAGTTAGTGACAGGTGATTCTCTCAATGAGTATTTTAATTGATTCATGAAACATGTAACATCTGATGAGGAGTTGCAAGATTAGTATTGGTCAGACAATACTTGGTTTCACCTCGACGGATACGTAAATTTAGAAAATTTTCATTTGTGGTCGACTGAAAATTTGCATGAACTGTTTGTCTTCACGTCCAAAAGCTTGGCATATGCTGTACTATGTCTCGAAGTAGAATTTTCATTCTCTTCTTTCACGATTAAAAATGAACGTTATATTCAGTTAGTGAGGTAATTTGTTTGCTCGTTTGACTGATAAGGGGAAAAAGGTACCTAGTTTCAACATGACGGTGCAACTTCTCATATGATTCACGCAACCATGGAATAGTTAGTATTGGTGTTTAAGATGCATAATTTCTAAGTCACTGTAACAACCATGGTCTCCCACTCTCAATGAACCAAACTTTCTTTTGTGTGGATATCTGAAGTCAGCAGTTTACACAACTCATTCGCATATTTTGTTTTAAAGAACTACGGACCAACATTCAACGAATTGTAAACATTTCATATTTAAGTGTCAGGTATTTTATGTCAATCCTCCACTTTTCCCCAGGAAAAATTTATGACATCTATTGTGCAGTGCAGTTTGTAACTATATTATTCGAAATACACATTTAATATTAAAAAAAATAAAATCTTTACGTTACATCCCACGAATATGTTACCATCGAGACGGATGATGGATGAAAGTGAATGGTTATCAGAGAATAAGTGAAATGAGAATGTGCGAGGAAACGGAAGAACTCCGAGAGAACTCATAGACACGATGTTGAGGCTACATGTTTATGAACTAATATTTTGAAGAATAGTATTCTGCTCTACTGTCAAACCACATGTTAAATGTTGACCGTTACCTTTTAGTATTGTACTCAAGGCATTTTCGGCTCTCTAAATCAAAACTAATATTTTTTATATATATATATATATTTAGAAATGAGATAAAGGGTATTTGTCACCCATCCAATTAGTGTGTGAAGTTACAATGTGTGCGGGATGCCAAAGTGTTCTGGAATGGTGAACTAAAAGACGGTCACTCACTCAGGTGGAACAATCAAGCAACCACAGTCAGTCACACACGCAGTTCTTCACTTGGCATAAAAACTTCCCGATCCCAAATGACACGGAATCTAGCGTAAAGTAATTCGGGCTTCGGCAAGGTAATTGCTTATTGCTTTGTCTTCTTTCGTCTTGTTTCGTTTCCGTTTGTTGCCTTACCTCATTTCCTTTCCCTCCCCTTGCCTTATCTTTCTTCCTTCTTTCTCCACTCCCTTTCGTTCTGTTTCTAGTGTATTCTTACACTTGGCTCTGATCCTATATCTTTTAATCTCCGCCAATCCAAGTTACTACGTTTCCTTACTTCATGAACAAACTTGATCGAAAGGAATGCTGACAAAAATATTTTTTATCTTTCTGTATAAAGAAATAAAATAAAAATAATTGTTTTCAACACTACCTGTATTTTGTTGTATATAAGGTATTTGTTTTCCTATCTTTGTGACGTGTCAGCTTAATTAGTTACAGATTCAAGTCGACCTAGAAGCAGAATGAGCAATGTACACAATCGATAGCTGTATGGATAAGGTGCGGTAGTTCTTTCATAAGCATACACATATTTTACATTTAAAATACATGTAACACCATTATGGATTGAATCTAACAAATTCAAGCTAATTCTTAGAGGGATTCTATTTGTATTTAGGTCTATTAGCTATATACAGGGTGTAACAAAAAGGTACTGTACAATTTCAGGGTTGGATTCCTTATGGGTAGACGAGCAAAAAAGTTCACATGACCATATGTCAGGAAATGCATTGTTATAGAGTTACGGCCATGGAGCCGTCTGATGCTGTGAAATAGTCACATTCTGGTCACTTCTTAATGTGACTTAATTTAAACATCAATAACTCACCCCTAATTAAGGTAGGAAGACAATTTTGGTATCAATGTGTTTCTGAAGGATAAAGCTTTCGACTGATATGTATTTCATGTATGTGGAGGGTATCACAGTTTATGGGAGAGGGTAACTACGTGATGCAAAAACGAAAAAAAAACACGTAGTTTCCCTCACCCGTCCGCCTTGCTACCTCCTACATGAATGATATACATATCGGCGGAAAGCTTCATTTTAATTAGAGGGTGAGTTATTGAGGTTTAAATTAAGTCACACTATTGGACGATCAGAATGTGACTAGTTCACAGCATCAGACGGCTCAATGGCTGTAACTCTGTAACGATGCATTTCATGACATATGGTCCTATGAACTTTTTTGCTTGTCTACCTATAAGGAATCCACCCCTGAAATTTTGCCGTACCTTTTTTGTTACACTCTGTATATTATTCAATGTGGGTTACAATAATATTTACCATTATAAACTTTTGTGTACAAGAAACACGAACACGAATTCATGACGCGCTAAATTTAGGAAGTCATTTATTTTTATTAACTGTTCGTTACTGAATTTTCTATGTCTCTCTCTCTCTGTGTGTGTGTGTGTTATCTGCGATTTTTTTAAATTTTGAGCCCTACATTCGATAGAGCATCAAAAATTATCTAAAGAAGTGGTGGAATTTTGCGGGTCACTCTTACCTTATGTTGGCCAAAGGAGCCATATCTCGGGAATCTCAGTCATAGAGAGAAGATATTTTGGGAATGTTTCAATTTTGAGCCCTCTATTTTAAGCACATATCTTCGTAAAACAACACATTGTTGAAAATTTTAATAGAATTCTTCAACAAAACATGTGGAAAAAGATTAGTATTTAAAGAAATTATAAATGGATAGATATACTGTATTACAAGAATTCTTTAATGAGTATACTAATAAAGTACATAGAATAATTGGTATAAAGCCTGTAGAAATTAATAAGAAAAATTAATTCTCTTTAAGTTCGTTCTGGCAATGCTCTTGGAGCATTCTCAACTGGTTTTTTATTTGTTTGTTTATTTTTGTGCACTTACGAAAAAAAAATGTTTAACCCTTAACAGTTCACTACCTTTGAAAATTATCAAAAAATTATGATATTTTCAGTAGGTCGTCTATTTGGTTTGTATATTATTTGAAAGTAGTTTTCTAAATTATCCCGCAAATAGTTTTCGAGAACTTAGTTGTGTCTAAATGGTTACTTTGCACAGTTTTCCGTAAAGTGATTTTTGAGTACTTGTAGCCATATAGTAATAAAGAAAAGTAGTCTCATAAGAAAGGAGAAATAAATGAAACATGGTAAGAGTTGTTTACTTTATAGGATTTAATATATAAATCTTGAATATTAGTTTATAAGAAAATGTAAGGTACTATCTATGAGTCCACATAGAAAAAATAATAATATTTACATTTCGCAGAAAATACAGATTGAATAAATATGATATTCTAATATATGTGTAGTTTTATAGAATATTCTTCTTTTTTATTTCATTTTTAATATTTTTAAATTTGAATATATCAACGTAGTGTAACAGGGGTCTAGAAAAGATATCAATTACCAAGTGACAAAATCATTCCTTATCGTGATACATGTACTTACAGATGGAACTGCATAAAGGAATTCTTTAGTGAGCTTGTTACTCCCGACTTACAAAAACGACATCTTCCCTTAGATGTGTGGGCTGGCCAGTGAGCAATAAACTCTTTCCTTGTATTATCACATGGTCACGTAGCAACAGGTCAACATATTTTCACTTGAGGTTCGCCCAAGGTTTCTAAAGATGGTCTCTCTTGTTTAGGCTTTCTGCATGATACTAGTGCAGATGCAATATCAGCCCGAAACACTTTAAGATGTCTGGATGATTTCCTAAGTACGTTACACTCTCTTTTGTAAGGTAACCAGCTGTTTACAACAACTAAATCTAGCATGTACCCAGAAATTCTAAGACACCATCGTTTTGATTTGATTGGTGTACGGCAGAGTTCTATGAACATGTTTGACTTGTCTACACTTCTCATGTGTTTGCCTCAGAAGATAAGAAAAAAATCTTATCTTCTGCCTCCTAAACGATTTTGTCTCATTGCGGGAAGAGTTGAGATTTTCATTACATCCTTCAAATGTTGCATTAATTTAACACTTGTAAAAAGTTATCAATGTACACGACTAAAAACTCCTCTATCTTGAATGAGGACGTTGATTTCCCATAATTTTTCAGCAAGACGGAGCTCCACCTCACTATGCCTTATGTTCACGCCAATGGCTCGATAGACCATTTCCGGGACATTGGAATGGGCGACAGAGACGGATAGAGTGGCCCAGATTTTGCGCCACTAGAGCTCTTCCTCTGCTATCATCTGAGGAACCTTACTTACCAAGAACCTATCCATGATATCCACCATCTGACGCAGAGAATTTTGCAATGTTGTGAAACCTTTGACATGCTGTTTCTAATCCATGCGGATTGGCAGAGGCGCTTTGCAGTTTGTCTTGCTCAAGAATGATAGCACATAGAGCAAATAATGCTGTAATGCCAAATTTTCACTCTTTGTGACAAAATAACTTCTGAACCAAGGTTCTGAAATAGTCTGTATCACTGTTTCCCTGAAATTGAGGTCGTATCAAATGATACCCCACATATCCCCTTCCATTTTAAAAATCCAAAGTTGGATCCAAGATTACGGCTTCCAAGATGGCCGCCAGGGCAACCATGTCAAACAATATGGTCCATTACCCACCCGAAAAACATATAACATGAACCAAATGTGAATGGCAAAATGTCCCTGTGTTACAGGAGTCTTAAGTGACTGATACTTCACTCTGTACTATATCTCAGGTATATAATCTGGATCTGAATCACTGAAAGTAAGATCAGGTTCTGAATCCGAGGTTCCGAAATCCGATAGATTAGAAGGAAAAGAGATCACTACTGTTGGCCTTATGCTTAGTTTCCTTCCATAGGATATATCAACGGAGGTAAGTTCTTCATCCATTTTTGACGAAACACAGGCACCTGCAAAAATGTAAATAGTCTATCACAATATTTCTCCTTTGCATCTGACATGAGATTTCACAGTAAAACTTATTTATACACACATGTAGATTTTCACATATATATATATATATATATATATATATATATATATATATATATATATATATATATATATATATATATATATATATATATTCCATACTGAGCCTCTGTATGAAATTTAAAATTTGATTAATAAACAGAGTACTATGTTTCTTTTTCACGTTAGATTTTCTATAAAAATATCAAATGATACATCAATATAAGCTAGTCCAATATATTGTATTTTTTCCTGTACAAAGTATACGTTTGATCCGTTATCGGACAATGTAACCAAATGGTTACGTAGTATATTTTTATCGTAAATAGTAATCAATTTTTGACATTATGCCCTTTTCATACTTGCACATTGTTGGGCAATGACTTACAAACAAGAACATATCGAGAAAAATAAAAACATAAACTTCTTACCTTCAGTATTTATTATTTTCTGTCTGCTTCCAGCACTACTTGCAAAACAACAACATATCCACACACTAATTCCCGCATAAAATTCACCAGAGTTGTCACAAGAGGGCAATAGCTGCTCTCCCATCACAAGAAGTATGTACACAAATAACTACAACGAACAATACGGAAATATAACACTCTTCAACCAAATAGGCAAAATCAAAAAATGTGTAACCAAATGGTTACGAAAACTCGTTAAGGGTTAAAATGGGGCGGAATCCCTGCTTGTAGTCCTGTGATCTCGTTGCTTACACCGGTAGGGTGCTGACTGCCACGGGTGCTGACTGCCACAGCCAATTATTGGTGCTGATTGCCACTACTGGCGCTGATTGCCAATATCAAGGTGCTGACTGCCACGATGGCGTGCTGACTGCCACGAGCCTGAGAGAAAGTTGCTAGACGTAACATTACCGGACGCCAAGAAGCATGAAAGAAACTAGATGAACCTTAGGATCGTGTTGTTCAGACCGACACCTAACAAAGGTAAACAGGTCTCTGTATGTACACTCATGTCCAAAATTATTGTCGCATAACTATAAATATGTTGTTCTAGTAATATAATTTGATAACGAATTCGCCCGGTATTTCTTATAATGTTAGTATGTGTATAATCGACAAAGACAAGTATGTGGTAAATTTCATGTCAAAAGAGCAGTAAATAAGAACAATAAAACGAAAATAAATTTTTCTTGTCCATTAGTTACATTTTATTTTACTCATTATGATTTTCGTATTTTTAATTCTTTCCCCATGAAATTTACCACAAATATACATTTCCTGATTATACACATATCAATATTAAAAGTACTCTGCAAAATTATCAAATTATATTCTTACAAGAAGACATTTATAGATATGCGACAATAATTTTCGACATGAGTGTACTTCAGTTTTGTCAGGGAGCGGTGCGTACAAAATTGGTACGATTTATGTATTCTCACTTGAACTCCCTATGTCAGCATGAACTGTGTACAGCTGCCAAATTGTTTCGAGCAGCTCTTGAAAGTTCCATCAAAAAAGCACTGCTGGCTGTCCCTCACAAGGGAAGTTCAGGAGAAAGCACTCGCCTGTAGAGATACTAAGCATGCCATTTGAAGTCCCAAATCATGCTGATTACAACAAGCTAATAAAATTCCTGTACGGTTGAGAACGGTTATAGATATTCAACTTGGAAGTTTATATGAGAAAATGAGGATATATGCATTTATACGCGTTTAACGAATATTGACATACGAATTAAAAGCTATTGGAAGTAACAGAAAAAAAAAGTGTTTCGCAGTAACTAACGGGTTTGTTAGATACAATTAGTCATTACATTGTTCACAATAATCATAGGTTAGAGATGAAAATTGATCACTGTTGTTCTTCTGTTTTATGAAGAAATGACGCAGGCAAAAGACTCCCTTGCACCATGAACATTTTATATGTGCAATTGCGTTGCATTCGTCAAGGGAACAGTTCGAAGAACCAAAGCAAAAAGCAAATTCGACAAGTGATTCAAAAGTTATAGGCCTATAATTTGTTCGTAACCTGCCTTGTAGAACGCAAACTGAAACAATCCAATGTATAGCGGTGATCGGAAGTGATTCGTATGGACATGAACTTTTTTTGATTGTTTCGTTGGTACATTATAGCGTCCAGATGAAGAAGTTTCATACTATGTACAAATCTCCTGACATAATCTTTGATTGATCGGAATCAAAACACATCAAATGGTTGCACAAATCGTGTGCAATTCTTTGGTATCTTCTCAACCATTAGGTCTTTGCCATCCGTCATGCAACTTGTAATGGACAATTTGTCTGTGAATGGACCCCAGTGATCAAGCAATAGCAAGTTCAAACCATCAGTCTTCGCCATGGGAGAGAGTACTTAACGCATTGAAACGTGCATCCACTCATTTTCTTATATAAACTTCTAAGCTGAATATCTCGAACAGTTCTCACCGTACAGGAGTTTTATTACCTGTTGTAATCAGCATGAATTGGTCCTTCAAATGACACGCTCATTTCTCTGCAGGCGAGTGCTTCTCCCAAACTTCCCTTGTCAGCTGGCTTCAGACCCTCATATCCATTAAATAATACAGTAAAACAATTAATATAAACAATGAAATGTGCAAATTGTACATATAATAGAAAAGACAATCCCTTTATAAACATTCAAGTGTATGTCGTTCCACTTAGTGAGCAACTTTGTAACTTATAGGATGCCATATAGATTTGCTGTGATGATTACTAAATTAATCCCTAATTATTCTCTACTAAATTAATTAATAATCATAAATTTAGTATGAGGGATTAATTCCTCTCTTTCCAAATACAGTTTCTCCCAGGCTCGTGGCAGTCAGCACCTTTATATTTGCAATCAGCCACAGTCGTGGCAGTCAGCACCAAGATTTGGCTGTGGCAGTCAGCACCCGTGGCAATCAGCACCTATCCCTTACACCTGGGATCGATGTGTTTAGCTCTTCGGTGGTGCTTAGGTCTCTACTATTTTCTCTCTTAGAAAATCTCGCAAATAAAATTTGGGGGAGTAAGATCAGGATAAACTTTCTCTACACGTTATGGGTAATTCAGTTTTCCTTATACTCGTTCACAATGAAAACTAGCCTTGGATGGAAACAAGCTGATCGACACTGTACGAGGTCGCCGTGTTGTGTGACGTGAATATGTTGCCTGATAACAAAACAAAAATTGTGTAAAGTTCCTCAATTCATTAACTTATGTATCGCTATTGCACGTGTATCCTGTACTAAGTTACCTTTCATAATGGTAAATCGTATTGTAATTAACGCTGTATGACGTAAAATTGCGGTGGAAACTAGTATCTATCTACTAAACGAGACTATGTTAGAATATTTGTGACTAAGTAGATACAAGAGAAACAGCTATTTTAATTGGTATATATATATATATATATATATATATATATATATATATATATATATATATATATATATATATACACATTTTGGAGACGAGACATCCCTTCCACAACATCCTTTCGAGACGAGACAGTCGAAAATCCTACAGGGGACAAAACTTTTTTATTCGTGGAAAGTCACTTGGATTTAGAAGTAGAAAAATCCGATCTAGATAGCTAGTAGCAAGAAATATCTAATATTAGGTTTCCTATCTCAAAATACGCATAGTAGACCCCCTATCACCTGTACAAACTTTTCCAAGAGGTTATGGACGTTCTGTATATTTCTTAATAATAGAGTTTAAATTGAATGAAGATGAGTGTTTTGAGGTATTACAAGTGCTTCGACGTTGAGGTTCAATTAGGTTTGGAGAAAATATCCAAATCTTGTTGAAACACTGACTTATTCACAAATCAATCAATGTCGATATTTTGATTGATAATATTTATGACATAATATATATCGAGATACCGTATCCCTTAGCCGAAATGGCACAATCGTATGACATTAAACTGAAAGATTTCATTTCATTTCATTTTATATTGCTTCGGCATTCACAGATCATCTGCTGAAATAACTATGGGCTCCAGCCATCATCTTCGTGTTCACGTAGGAATTTTTCTAACGTCAGAATGGCTTTAACATCACGGGAGTTTTACGGTGCAAAATACAACTGAAAAGTACAAACTATTTTAGCCTAATTTTCTCTAAAGAAATAAATATAAGTGCACAATGTTAACACCTAACAAACACAAGTATAACCATTTACAGATGAAATCTGCTACAACCTAGGCCATACCAAACTCTGGTAAACACGATAAACATAGTAAATACATTAAAGTTGATTTCTTTGTTTATTTACACACATTTCTGAGTATTACTGGCATCTCTGGTCTTAAGCTGGTATGAGGGATGACATTCCTCAGCGAGCAAACAATTCGAAGAAGGGGGAAGGAAGAAAGGAATGTGAAAGGAAAGATGCAGCCTGGGACTATCCTAGTATTTGCCCAGTATGAATGAGGGAAACCAAGGATAGATGTTGTAAAGAAGCTATTACATCTTTTCGACCAAGTGTCCCCACCGGGAATACAATCTCGTAAACCTTAAATGCAGGGATGAAAATAAGCAACAAAACTTTACTAGCCCAAGATAAAATAACCCCATATCCCACAATAGAAATCATTTACTTACCTTTGAAATGAATAATAATGATATTAAAAACTCGCCCACACCGATGAACCACTAGCCCCGGGCGAGTGGTTATTTTTATCCCTGCCTTAAATGTATGAGATATAGATAGCCATGTTTCAAGTCACCCTTATCGTTAAGATATTAATTGATTAGCTACATTAATGAACTCGGTCGAAATAATCATCCTAGATATATATTTTTTTTTTTTAAAAAAAAATTAAAAATTTGCTTTTATTCAAGAGCTATCATGCACTGCAGAAATAAAACAATATGTGAACACATTTTAGACGTTTAAGCGATTTATGAACAGTTTCAGGTGTCAAAAAGTGTCCTGACGTATTCTATTAGTAAAGACAAAATGTCTAGAACAATCCTAAAAGTGTTTAACAGAAAGTGGCTTAAAGTGTCCAAATTGCTTATGTGTTCTAACAGTACGGTATGAGTTTAGAAAAATCTTTTAAGCACAGCTAAAACACTTTACATATTACCGACACTCTTTGATCGCTTCTAGATTACACTCATTCATCCCTTTTAGATACTTTATTTTCCAAGTATTTCCCATATGTGTCATATACTTTGTTTTCGAAATTCCTCGTATACTTTGTTGTTGGGAAAAAAGTGTTTTAAATATGTCACACTAGACACTGTTTTGAGAATTAAAGTTTTTGAATACGCAAAGCACACTTCTTAAACGTTATTTGATCAATTTTTACCTCAAAATCTGTTCTAAAAACGTTTAAGTGGTGTTTTTATCTTTTACTGTATGCGTAGTGACGTACGTACGTACTTACTTACTAGCATTACAATCTCATAAGACCCACTAACGTGATCATAATAAAACATAACAAGATATAATGTTAAGTTGCTCCTTGTTTAGGGATAGGAACATACCATTTTAAAGATTAGCTTAAACTTGACATGGAGTACACCATTAAAGAAGCGTGATATTCCGGAATTGGGATATCACTTGTGAGACCCAAAAAGCTACTGGAATTTGCAAAAGAACGTTATAACTGACGAACTATGGCCTATGGGACCCGGAGGTTCAATGCCGTGTACACAAAAGCTATCCATTGACTTCTATCCTTAGCTAGCTAGTTTGTATTCCTATTTTTTTGGAATCCATATTAATATTGCTTTCCCATCTGCATCTAGGTTTTCCGATTGCATTTTCAGTTAAAACTTTGAAAGCGCTTCTGCTTTCTTCCATTCTGGCTACATCATCTGCCCATCTGAGTCTCCTAGATTTGATGATCCTAACAATGTTTGGTAAAAGTATAAATTGTGAAATTCTTCGTTATAAAGTTTCCGCCATTCCCCATTCCCGTTCCTCTTTGGTTAGAATGTTTGTCTCAGAATTTTACTCTAAAATATAGTAGTTTCAGTCCTCCGAGTAAGCAACCATGTTTCGCAACTCTACAGAACAACAGGCATAATTATCGTTTTATATATTTTAACTTTCAAGTTCCTCGACATAATTCGCGACGATGAAAGATTTTGAACTAAATTATAACACAAATTCCCTACTTTCAGTCGACTTTAATTTCTTCTTTGATATCGTTTTGGTCCGTAAAAAAAAATAATAAAATAAAAATAAAATAAAATAAAATAAAATAAAATAAAATAAAATAAATAAATAAAAAATGAAAGTATCCACTTTATTGAAAGTATTATTTCATATTTTAAAGCATTATTAATTTGTAGTGGGAAGCCCGACGTACTTCCACGTATTTGGTTTTCTCTGCACTTACTTATATCGAGGAAAAATATAGAGATATAAATTCCGGAATTCTTAACATTAGAAAACAATATTTTAAGTTACTTTTAGGTTTCTGTAGTAAGGATTGTTGGTTTTCGTATTTATTTATGAAATAGGAAGAAAGTGGGCCATTTTGGAGAAAATCGCTTGAGTTGTTTTTGAGAAAATTGTCCGAAAAAAAAACTTACTTCTCAGAACAAACTACCCCTTTTCCCAGAGAAGTGATTTACAATGTAGGGTTGCTTTTAGAAAAAATTGATTTTTGAAATATAAACAAAATTGTCACGTACAGAGCATGTGTTTAGGCTGTTTTACATGCTATACATGTGCCTAGCATGTACCTTATGTACTTCAAGTACCTCAAAGGAATATACTTGCCAGTTGTCAAACGTACCCTTGTATATCAACACCCCTTAAGTATGCAATATCCTTGGTGAAATCGATAATTTTGAGTACGTTCTTATTCTTTATCCCTAACATATGTAAATAATTAACTGATCACATATTTATGAAAGATTCATCTCAATTTTTATTCATCAGTTATGTCACCTCTCTCTTCTAAATTCACCTCTAAAATTTGATGCATTTGTTGCTTCTAGTACACAATCGCTTAGGTGTTCGAGTTTTTAAGGTAGGTGTAGAAATTGCATACCTAAGTGCAAGAGTAGTTTAAGTTGACACTGCAAAAATAAAACAGAGAAACAACGGAGCCTTAGAGAAGAACTCTATTTTCATAGGCACCAACCACTTTATGCTAATATGTTTATTATTATTACTTCAGAATAACGCGCAGATACGTATTATCGCTTGCCATTTCAAACAGGAACAGGAAGTGTAGCAGAAAGCGCGAGAAACCGTTGCGTGTTATTGCACGTGAGCAAATGTAAACAGCTAACTGTCATTCGTGCGTCGCTGCAGATATCAACTATGCGTGATAAGTATCTGAAAAAGCATGTACCTAAAGGACGTACCTAGAACATGAAAGATATATGTCCCAAGTGACGACATAAAAACAAATGACTGTCACAGTGCAAAACTGAGCCAGACATATAAATGCTACATTTGTGGTACATAAGTCGCAAATATCAATTATGTGTAACAAGTACCTAAAACTGTAGGCAGCTGAAGTACATACTTAGCACATGAATATTATATGTGCCAAGTGTCGGGTACCTAAAAAGTAGCTGGGACACCTAAATGGCACATGCCTAGCACATCTTGTGCTGTTAGGGGATGTAATAATGCAAACCATTTTAGAACAGAATCCGCATTAGCAAAATTCTTCTGTATTTAATTTGGCATGTTAGGTATCAGTGGCGTACGCAAGAGAGGTTTCAAAAATTTAATCTCTTTCGAGGAAGATTTATGGAAGAATAATTACTTGGAGTATTCAAGAGGGGTTTCAGGGTTTTAAACTACTCTTCAGGAAGACATTATGCAAAAAATAAATACTTACCATGTTAAGATATGTACAGAAGCGCCTAAAATTATATGAAGAATTAGGATTTAGATTTCTGGGTTTTCGGCATCTATGGCCATGCTAGCCCGCCACGTATGATGTATGACGTACTTTGGAGATTACACTATCCGAGGAAAGGGAAGGAAAATTATTGGGGAGGGACCTGTATGGTAGGTACTATCCTGGCATTCGTCTAGTGGGAATGAAGAAAACCCAGGAAAACCTCAATTGGGATGGCTGGCCTGAAAAAGCTTTAACACTTTTTCGATCGAGTGTTTCCATCGAGAATCGAACCCTGGACAGCTCGCACATGAAATTATATGAACTAGGGAGCTGGAACCCTCCTCATTTCTTTGAGGAACTTCTGCACTCTATTGGTGTATTTTTATTTCAGGAGAAAACCCAAACCTGAAAATTATGCTACATATATTTTATGATAATCATTCCATTTGAAGGTATAGTCTTCGGTAACCTTCCCGAGAAAATGAAATGCAGAAATTCTATTGAAATTAATGGTAATTTGTAAATAGCCATTATTAATTGCTTTTACAGCTACTTTATTCGTCTGTATTCTCTTTCTATGATCTACTTTTCTCATCTAATGTGTGAAAAGTAAAGACATCATTGTTCTTTGTGTCTCTCACTGACATCTTCACAACGTAAGTGGAAATGAATTGCCACGTGGATATTTCGTAAATATGTATATTTGTATGAAAGGCGAGGAAGCGAGACTGTGTGTTTGGAGAAAAAGGAAGCGAGTCTTTGCAGTTAACGACCGCTTTTGCAGCTTCTTGTGAGAAGAAAAACAAGTTCGGAGCAGCATCTCGGAAGAAGTCTATAAATCTCTTAGCAGGAAATAAAATGTCACGTTGCGTACGAAATAGTTTCCCCATCCACTTCCCATCTCTGCTTCAATAGAAAGCGTCTTTGGTTACTCAGCGACGCAAGACGTCGCTGTTGGAGACCTCAAGCAGTAAATAGATTACATATTACATGGTTGAGGAGAGTGAGTTCTTGGAGGAAAAAGGCATTCCCCCAAAAAAAAACTCATGATTCTGCAAATTGAGATGTCAAAACCTCAGCGTTTATTTAAACTGTTACGAACTTTAAAATTTAATAACATCTCAGAGCTTATACTTAGAGGTCTTTAATAGAAAGGAATGATAGTTCAGTGTAACTAAATGTCTAATTAGCTCCCAAAATTGGTATTCGTTGAAACAAGTAAATATATTTCATAAGGTGTTTTCACTGAGATGACGTAATTAAAACTCCAAATACACACTTACATTTTGCTAAAGAAACTCCACACTGCGATCTGTTTACTGTTTGAACCATGAGAGCGCCAGGCCCTGGAGTGTTACACAAATTTTTTTTCTTCTTGTTCATAGGTTGGTGGTCAACATGGAAATTTTAAAACCTTTCTCTCGCTTGGGAGAGCTGTTTTATACTTTGATACGGCCTCTTCTTCGTAACTGCATCTAGATATTCTATGCTTGGTCTTCCTCTTCCTGGTTTTCAATTCTGCCTTTCCCTCTATTAGCACAGTGATCCAATCGGAGTGGCGAATACGATAGCCAAGCATACTGTTTCTTCTTTTTTCTATTATCTTCGTGTTCTGTCGTCCTTCATTAGCATCCTTTAGTACATCTTCATTCCTTTTCCTTTCGGTCCATGATATGCGAAGTATTCTGGGCTAACACTACATTTCAAATACTGTCAGCTTGGATATTTCAGCTTTTCTCACGTCTCTGATGCGTAAAGCGCCGCGCTCCATACCAGTGTCTTAATAAATCATTTACGAACTTCGAGCGACACATTTCTTGATGTTAGTAGTCCTCTTTTCCTATTGAATGCTTCTTTAGCCTGCGGTAACTTACGTCTTTTTCACTTCTTCCGTCCGAGGATATTAGACTTCGTAAATAGGGGAAAGTCTTCGATTTTCTCTCCATCTAGCCATACGTTTGCCTCTTCCTGTCCTGCTCTTCTGCACTTTATCACTTTGGTTTTCTTCTTATTTACCTTCATTTTGCATGTTTTTTTCCAGTTGGTCGTTCAAGTATGAAAGACCTTTTCGTTCTCCGCTATCAATGCTATGTCATCAGCAAACCTTATTGACCATTACTGAAAACCTGACCATTTACTTTTACGCCTTTCTTGTTTTTATCAAATAATTCTTTCATAGCCTCGTCTATATAGACGTTGAACAGGAGAGGTGAAAGTCCACATCCTTACCTCAGTCCATAACTTATTCTTGCTTCCTTCTGATCTCTTCCTGTAACAGCTGACTGGTTCCTAAAAAGCTGGTATATCATTCTCTCTCTGTAATCCACTTTCAGATTCTTCAACGCTCTGAACATGATATTCCAATCTACGTTGTCAAAAGCTTTCTCTATATCTACAAATGCTATCACAATTGGTTTGTATATTCAGATGTGCTGTTCCATTATCAACCGTAGACTCAGCATTGCTTCATTTGTTCCCCTTTTTCTCCTGAATCCAAACTGGTCCTCCGATGGTCTGAGTCAAGGTCTGCTCCTGGGTAACTCTTACTGTTCTTCACTTGATTTCTAAATGCTTGTCGGACCAGTATATAGTCTATTTGGTATCTTTCTTTGTCTACTGGTTTTGACCATGTGTATCTTCTTCTTAGTGGTTGTTCGAAGAGAGTGTTCGTTACAGTCAGATTATGGCTTTGCAAAACCCAACTAATCGTGCACCTCTCGCATTCCTTTCTCCTAGCAGGAGATCCGGGTTCGATTCCCGGCGGGAGCTCATGTGGTTCGGATTCCACGTTAATCAGTAGGTCCCGTCTCATGTAGCCTCGCTCTGAAAAGGAAATTAAACTCAAAATAAACTTAACTCCTTTCTCCTAGGCCGAAATTCCCAGTTACATTCTCTTCTTTGCCTTCGCCGACTATTGCGTTTCAGTCACCCATGATGATTAAATTGTCCTGGTATTCAGCTTTCATCAATACTTCTATTTGTTCATAGGTTTCTTCTACTTCCTCATCTGTGACATAGGCATATATACTTGGATTATCGTCATATTTCTCGGTTTGGTTGTTATCTTCAACATTACTATCCTTTCGTTGTATCTCCAGCTGCCTATAACTTTCTGTCCTATCTTCTTATTCAAGACAAAATCGACTTCTGCTGTACCGTTTAAAGCTCTTGAGTAAATCATTCTGAAGTTCCCACTCCACATGTCTCCTTCTTCTGGCCACCTAACTTCGCTGATTCCCAAGATATCTATCTTCATGCGTTCCATTTCTTTCCTCAGGTTTTCCAATTTTCCACATTGTAACAGCGATCGCACGTTCCAGGTTCCTATTCTGCAGGGGTTTCGTTTGATGACGACCGAGGAGGCCCTGCTGTGTTTCCCTCCACTGCCGAAAACAACCCTCTGTGAAACAGTAGTGTCGTAATTCTAGTATTTCTCTTTTCATGTTGTTTTCTAGGGACTGAGTAAAGTGGTGGTGACCCAGGTCCTTCCACCTCGTAGGGAAAAACCATAGAGGACATCTTGTCCCTGCCTGATTTGTCCACATCTGAGCCTTGCCGATGTCAATCATCTTCAGCCTCAGTGTGGTAATGGTAGAGCTGCTGCCCACTACCATAATATCACTATTCGTCTGATTCCTATCCCTAAAGACCTGTCCGGCATGGGAAGCCCTCTGATAGCGAAGTTATCTCCGGCATAGCCTTTGGGATCATTAGAGCACACAAGCCCCTCTCCCCCAGCTGCGGCAAGGTGAAAGAAAGTAATTAACAAAATAGTTTGGCTGAAATGTGTCTTAATGCAGAAAAATAGTTACTACGCATTTTTTTCTAAAACGATCATGTGTAGTTCTAGGGTAAAGGATCGGACTATCATTGTTGCTCGATTTCAAATAAATCAGGAATACTGCCGAAGACGTATATAAGCTGGCACATTACTTGCAACCTTAAAACTCCTTTGTATTAGCTTTGACTTCGATAAAGGTGTCTAATACTTCCCCAAAATTCAGGTTCCTAGGCCGGGGCTGCTCGGTGGAAGTAAGTAGTGAAAAATGTGAGTTTCACATTTGCGATTGCAGTTGTGATAGGAATTAATATAAACCACATCAAAGGACTACAGACCAGAAAATTGAATGAAAAAAGATAAATTTTCTTTATCAGAAGACATCTCTCTGATTTGCGTTATCGCTTTAGAGCAGGGATGAAAGTGAGGAGGAAGACGGTCGGACGTCGTTCTCCCACTTTCTAAAAAATTAGGCATGGGGGACGGCGTGACGTCAAGCGTCCCCTTACCTTTTCAGAACCACTTTTACCCCTGCTTTAGAGATGTCATTTCTAAGTACTGATCAAATGCTGAAAATGTGTTTATAAAGAACTGATCATATGTTTTTTTATTTTTCAAACAAGACAATAATAATACTGTTCAACAATGAAAATGTAAATTGAACAAAATCACTTAATTCTTATTGATTTTGTGGTACTTATCACGAATGTGAAAGCAAAAATCGAATATTAGCTCTGGTTTTTGTTTCACATCCATATCTAAAAATAACGTTATAATAGTGAATATATTCGCTTTATGTGGGGTAAAAATGTCCCAGATCTGGTAACACTGGAGGACTTATACAATGCTTTGTTTCTTTCTAACGTATGGTGAAAAAATTGCACAAAATTTGCAACACTGCAAACCCTGGCTACAGTGGACCGTGGCACACGATATGAGCTATGCAGGAAGATTTTTGTATCTGTCGTGCATTGGCAAGTGCAGAAGGAGAATGACGCACAATGAAATGAGTTTGGCGTTAAATGATTAACAGCGTTGTAAAATAATCGTGCAATATTGGAAAGACAATCCGAATGTTAAAAAGTCAGACCTTGTGAAACGCTTCCATAGTGTGGGATATTCAAGACGAACGGTGTATAATATTGTGTCGAAAGTAGAGAAGGATATGAACGTGAAAAATATAATCGGCAGTGAACGGAAATCGACTTTAGGTGATCCCAAGGTGTTGAGACAACTTCGACGAGCTACTGCAGTAAGGTGGCAAAATCGTACCAAAAACTTGGTAGGAAATTTCATTGTGATAAAAATACAGTGAAGGATGCTTTACAGAAAATGGGAATTACCAGACCTAAATGGAAAACTATGCCGAAGGTTACGGAACAACAAATTGTGATTCAGAACCAACGTTTAAGAATTTTGGTCACCGAAACTTTCACTGCTAAAAATGATGTACTCTGCATGATGGACGATGAGACCTATTTTACATTAGACGATCACGAGTGGCAGCCAAAATCCTACTACGATCTAAGAACTGGTGATATGCCTGATTCGGTGTGTTTTTCTTCGAAATCAAAATATCCACAAAAGGTGTTGCTATGGCTTGCGATGAGTGAAAAGGGACTCTCTAAACCACAATTTTTCACCACCGGTCTTGCTCTAAACATTGAACGTTACGTGAAGTTCTGTTTGCCGAAAGTTAAACAGTTTATCAACACGCATCATCGTGGAGACAATGTGGTGTTATGGCCAGATTTAGGATGCCACTACGTTACAACAAGTCTTGCAGCCTTGGCATACGCTACATACCCAAAGATCAGAATCCTCCTAATGTTCCTCAACTTCGGCCTATTGAGGGCTTTTGGGCAAATTTAAAGAGACAAGTGTATGCCAATAATTATCAGTCAACATCCGTTGCAGGTCTCATCCGACGAATCCGTAGATGCTTGAATGAAATTGATACATCGTGTTTAGCGTCACTCATGCAAAAAGTTCCCCACAATTGTCGCAAGGCCAGAAGATATGGCGTAGATGTGTTTGTACATTAAAATCCAGATGTCATTCTTGTTCAACAATCAGAGAACACAACAAAATTGCGGATGTTGAGTGTGGCAAACGGATTATAATTTTGTGCAAGTTTTTTCACAATACGTTATTCCTTATCACAGTTGTGTTCTGCTATTGTTCGAAACAGCAACGCTATTGCAGTTATCAGAGTTGTTGATATGATTTTCGTGTAGTGCTGCATATAAAAATACACAGTTTTACAAAGATATTTTTGAACAGTTCTTCTGAGTTGGTTGAAATGACATTTTGACTGTTTGAATAGACGAAAATGCCGCGACATTGTGTGAATAGAGTGCACAATTTCTGCTACGTGTGTGGAGAAGTTACATTTTCTCCACAAAAGCAGCATATAACACCATTAATAAGGAAAGCTTACGAACTTTATTATGGTTGTAAAATTGGAGACCAGGATAAGGCTTGAGCGCCCCACATTGTTTGTAAACAATCTGAGGAACTGGATTAATGAGAAGAGACGTTCAATGCATTTTGCAGTGCCTATGATTTGGAGGGAGCCAAGCGATCACATCAAAGATTGTTACTTTTGTATGGTTCCTTCTGCCCAGAAGGGAATTTCCAGGTGGAAAAAACAGACCTTGATATATCCTAATATTCCTTCTGCAATGCGCCCCGTTCTACATGGAGAAGAACTGTCCGTTCCTGAGCCACCCAAAGAATACGACCTTTTTTCGATGATGATCAAGAAGTTGTAGCTCCTGAACCAAGTACTTCGAACGACCCTGACTTTGTGGTAAACGATCCCCCAAGTGAACCACATAGCTCACTGAAGAAGAGCTAAGTGATCTAATCAGGGGTTTAGATTCACCTTCCAAAAAGCAAAGGAGAAATTTTAGCGTCACGGTTACAACAATGGAATTTATTGCAGGAAGAAGTAAATATTTCAGTGTATAGGAATACGGAAAATAAGTTCACATCATTTTTTACTATGCAAGACACATTTCTGGCATGTATAGATATAAGTAGTTTCATGAAGGCCCTCAAAATTAATTACGATCCTACGGAGTGGAAGCTCTTCATAGATTCGTCAAAGATGAGTTTAAAGGCAGTGCTTTTACATATTAAAAAGGAATTTCCTTCAATTCCAGTAAGCTTTGCAGTTTATTTGAAAGAATCTTATGAAAATTTGAAACGTTTACTTCAAGCTATTAAATATTATGATTTTCAATGGCTCATTGAGTCTTGCGTCCCACGCTTATGCCAGCTAGGCTATACGAGATGGTGATGAAAGAAATTAATAAAATGGTAGTATGAAAAAAGTGGGAGAAAAACGGGAGAACCCCGAGGAAACCTACGCACACGGTGTTTGTCCACCACAAACTTCACTTGGTGGAAACTGGGATTGAACCCGGAAACCCATGCACCAGAGTTGAACGCTCTACCACTGAGCCATCATGACCCCCTAAATCTCAAAGTGATATCGCTGTTGTTAGGTCTGCAATTAGGGTATACAAAATAAAATTGCTTTATTTGTGAGTGGGACAGTAGAGATCATGTACGGCAAAAGTGACTGGAGTACAAGAGAAACTCTTCAGCTAGGGGTGAAAATGTGCAACATTAATCACTTGTAGATCGTAAGCGAATTTTGCTTCCTCCGCTTCATATTAAATAAATTAGGTCTCATGAAAAGTTTTAAGAGCATGAATTAAGAGGGTGAGACCTATAGTACTTAAGAGGAAAATTCCCTCGCTTAAGTGACGCCAAAGTTAAAGAATTCGTCTTTATAGGACCACAGATTCCACAGCTATTCAGAGATAATCAGTTCGATCAGTTCTACAAGGTGAGGAAAAAGCTACGTGGAAAAGCTTGAAAAGTGTTTTTTTTTTACACTTCTTGAGAAGACACCGAGCAACCAATCACAGAGAAATTGTGGCTGAGTTGTTATGCTTTGAGAAACTTGGTTCCAATATGTCTCTGAAATTCCACTTTCTTCATTCCCATCTCGACTTTCTCTCTTGAGGATAGTGGAGCAGTAAGTGACAGACATGGTGAACGTTTTCATCAAGACATTGCAGCCATGGAGAAGAGATATGAAGGAAAGTGGAGTTCTAACATGTTAGCAGACTACTGTTGGACTATTGCAAGAGACCCTCCAGATGTACTGTATAAAAGGCAGGCCCAGCGAAGACGGTGAAAATGAATGCAACAGGAATCTATGTTGTACAAGGGATCTCACGAAACTTTTGCCTATATTGTGGTGTAGGTGTTGGTTTGAAAATTTATATTGTATTTTATTTTGCATCTCTTGGAAAATGTTGGATTTTGTTTATACTAATTGTGAATTCTTATTCAACTATAAAGAAATTAGGACTACTTCGTGCTGATATTACTTGATGTAGCGAAAAAATTTGTACAAATTTGTCCTACAACAATTTGAAGCTCGTTAATAACATTGATTTACGCATTTTAAATGTACAAGAGTATAAAAGTTATGAGCTAGTGTATGTGTTAATTATATCCAAACTTATCACATTACGGTTTAATGAATGTAAAAATACCTTAATCTCGGTATTTACTACTTTGGTTAAATGTTTAAATAAATTTTAATATATTTGAAAGATACTGATACTGTTGTACAAGGCTATTTTGTTTTCATAACCAGAGCTAAGAATAGTGCACTACTATTACATTTTCTCATATTATGCTTAAATGAATGCAAAAATCATAAATTAAAAAATTTACATATTTTTCCATAAAAATTTGTTGAACAGTGTACATTATTTTCACTCTATTTGAGCAGCTATTTTAAATTTCAAACCTTATTTTGTAACAAGACTATACAACGATATTATTCAGTTCCAACCTTAGAGGATAGATTGCGAGGTTTGTAATTATATCAATGAAAAGTGACAATTAAATTGTGCAGCGAACTGTAGTATTACAAAAACTAAAATTAGTTTTCTTCCTCGCCAATAGCAATAATGTTCTATGCAACAACAAAGAGTGGCAATTTCCTTTTGTAATGCAAAATCCTGTAGGATAGACCACAAACAAGAACGTAACTCTCTTAGCCAGAACCATTTTAGTTTATAAAGTCGCGGTGTAATGTACAGAGAGAGAGAGAGAGAGAGAGAGAGAGAGAGAGAGAGAGAGAGACAGAAAAAGAGCATTAGGTTGGTGCTTTGGATTTCGAACTCTGTAATTGTTCAGTTAGTGTAGTAAGAGTCCGAAACAGAACTTATTACTCGCAACAGGAACCAGGAGTGGTTCCAGGACGAACTTTTGGGATGTTGTAATACTTCTACTTAGAGCTACTTTTAAGAGCTCCAAACTCTGGGATGGGTTTTATTTATATATAAAATAAGAAATGTTCTTCTGGGAGGGGCCAATTGCCCCGATCGCCCTCCCTGGATCCGCTCCTGACAGGAACATATCAAAAGTTAAGAAGGAAAATTTGTGTGCTCTTGCATCAGAATTTAACACTCAAGTGATCGCGTAATCAGCGCAGTTCTGTTTGTCGCCTTAGTCCTTCACTTTGAATTGCACTGTTGTATTTCACTGTATTTTATTATTTTTTAATACTTATTTTGTAGAATTTCATACGATGAATATAAACATTTTCCAGTGAAATACAACATATTAGAATACAAAGAAATAATAAAAAATCCAGATAGGCGAATTATTACATTCTTTTATGTTTGAAATAGAAACCTAATATTCATACAATCACACATCTAATTTTATGAACACAATAGTTTCTTTATCCTCCTCGTGTACCGTTCAAAAAGATACACTGTTCAATTTCAGACTTCATTAGATCAAAGTCCAAGGTTTTCAAACAGACAAGGCGATCACCTTGCTGTGCATTTTATTGACTAAATATTCAGTATTCACTCCGGCGACATTGATTATGTGGAAGAAAAGAGCCAATGACCATCTGCGAGAATTTCTAGCCCTGCCTACACCTTTTGTGCAAGATATTCACCTTACGTGCTGTGTTATTATAGGTGTGGTGATTTTTTTGTTAGGGTATACAGCTTTGCTATCACATGAAGTATCATTGATATATATATATATATATATATATACAGTGGCGTATTTACGATTTTGTTTCGGGAGGGGCTTTGCTAACTTTCGGGGGGGCTTGCCTGAAAATGTGAAAATTCTGCAAGATATTTCATATACTTTACTATAGTAAGTAAGATTTCGGGGGGGGGGGGCTTGAGCCCGGAAGCCCCCCCCTAAATACGCCACTGTATATATATATATATATATATATATATATATATATATATATATATATATACCGTAAGACGGGGTTACTTTGCACATCAGGGAAAAGAGTTGCACAGTCCTCTGTCAGTAAAACTATGAACTGTAAAGAGAAAGTTTCAACTGCCAGCGTACACTGTAAAAAATGAGATGTTGAAACAACGCAAAATGACTACCACTTTAGCGTGTTACTTGTGTGTTAATTCAGCACCAAGATTTTGTTTTTTGCCGTTTACCCGGTTAAAGGGTTTTGCCCTTTCTTCGGAGAAGTGATTCATATACATTTTGGACTCCATAATATTATAGTTGGTCTATGGGATTTTTCTTTATTCATTAATAATTAAATAATTTATACATACATTCAATACTGATAATAATTAATCAAGGGAACGATAACTAAACAACAACAATAATAACAAAAGGTAATAGCTGCATAAAACGAATATATAAGGTCATAGGTGCACAATGAGTAAATAAGTGAAAAGTAGAACAATTATATATATGCATATAGGCTAACAAAGGGAAAAAGCTGTGACGAAGTAGAAAACATTATATATTAACTGAAAGGATGATATGATGAAATGATAATGAATGAATTGCATTAGACGCCACATCACGAGGTTTTGTTGGTGGACAGATGCAGTTATCTTCTGTTCCTGGGGCCACTCAGGAACTGATGAAGACAGGGGAGGCCCATATTACTTGGTAATCACTGTGCGTATGATGGATAAACATGAGGTGATAGATGAAGTGGATGATATATGGCAAAGATCTCTGGGTCTCTAGTGGCAGGGTCCAATTGGAGATGATATAGTGTCATGTAGTGTTGCAGCGGAGAGTCGATGTATCGAGGTGCTGCATCGTTATCTCTATCGTAGCGTATAATGTCCTGTAACATTACATGGTGTAACTCAAACCGAGTAGAAATGTATCGGGTTCGAAGCTGCTCCAAGTGTGGGAGTAAGGACGGAAAATTGATAAGATTGTACAGGAGCCTAGTTAGCCTTAGTAACCTGATTCTATACGCTAACCGTAAGGCATGTCTTTCCATGATACACATTTTTTGATAATATTTATCAGATGCAGAGACCCAATCCGTGTGGCCATATGTTAAGGTACTTCGCATGAAGGCTTTGTAGGTATGTAGTACCGTAGAGGGTTGTAAGCCCCAGCTTGTACCAACTTGGTTTTTTAAGTAAATTGGTCGATTTTGAGCCTGGGTGAACCTTCTTAAGATGTGGGATCCAAGATAGTTTACTGTCAAAGACGATACCAAGATAAGTCAGAGTCGAATGAACCGGAACTGGTGTATGCTCAACATGAAGGCGTAGTAAAGTCGGGTTACGGTACACTCTGGAGCGTCGTCCTGGTGGTAAAAATACAATTGATTGTGTCTTCGCAGAGTTAATACTGAGTCTCCATATGTTACACCAGTCGACAAATCTATCAATAGCAGTTTGCATAAGGCGATTAATTTGCTGAATAGTACGGGCTGTTGAAAGAAAAGCTGTATCGTCAGCAAACTGATAAATTTGGATGTTGGCTGGTAATCTGAGATCGGCAACGTATAAGAGATAGAGGAAAGGCGACAAAGACGAACCTTGAGGTACTCCAGAGTGTAAGAAGATTGGATGGGAAAGAGCACTGTTTATGGATATGTATGTCAGACGTCCTGTTAAGAAGGAATTGACTAAGCGTATGTAGGAAATAGGTAATATATAGTGATGTAGTTTGTAAATAAGCTCAGGATGCCAAACTTTATCAAACGCTTTCTCGAGATCAAATGTGACTAAACAAGAAGGAAAATGCCGGTTATATTGGTTATAAACGGCCGTGGTAAGGCGTAATAGCTGATCTATTGTACTAAAATGAGGCCGGAAACCAGCTTGATGAATAGGCAGAAGATTGTGATGTCGGATGTGGTCATGAAGTCGGCGAACAAGAATACGTTCCAAGATTTTACAGAGGCAGCTAGTTAAATGAATTGGTCTACACGACTGAACATCCGATGGAGGTTTCTTTGGCTTGGGAAATAAAAAACCTTCGAGTATTTCCAATCAAGTGGAAAGAAACCAGTACGAGGTATGAAAGTGTAAAGTTGGCTGAGGAATAGAAGAAAAGAAGGAGGCGCATGTTTGATGAGTACTTAGGTGGTGCAATCAAAGCCAGGTGCAGTATTCCGTTTCTTTTGTAGACTTGTAGTGATATCGTCTGGTGTTATAGACTGCGTAAGTGGATTATTTGGTTCAAGAAGATGATTATCCGACGGTTGTAAGTGAGCTGAGGTCGGATCAGTTTGGCGGTTGATGATTATTTGAAGTCATTGTGGCATGTGCCACCCAGTCAACGAAGTAAAGATATCTTGAAAAAAGAGGGCGAACGAATTTGCCTTCCCTGGGTCAGTAGTGAGAGCTTGACTGTTTTGAATGAGAGGACATGGCGTGGATGAAGTTGTGTCAGTAAGTTGATGAAACTTACGCCAATATTTGCTTGGATGAGTTTCGGCAGCCAGAGTATTACATGTACGGATCCATTGTCGTTTCTTGTACGCAACTATGTAGTTATGTGTTATGCGTAGGTACTGACGATGGAGTCTAAGTGCTTCCAAGTTGCCGCTCGTTCGGTACTCTTGGTAAGCTCTACGTGACGCAGTTATTAATGAAAGGTATCGTGGCGGTAATGTGGGTTTATGAAGATGAGCGGTAGTAGTAGGAATGGAGCAGTCAGCCGCATTTTGAACTGCTTCAATTAGTGTAGTGACTACTAAATCTCGGTTATGTTGGGAATTAGGTACGGTGAGCAGAATGATAGCATCATTAAGTGCAGATTCAGCACCAAGATTTTTTTTGTTGTTGTTCGTCGTCCCGTTAAAGGGTTGTGCCCTTTCTTCGGGTAAGTGTTGTACTGTAGATCAAGTGTCTCTATGGAAATGTAGGTGGTCTAAGGGTTGCCAGGTTTATTATTTCTTTATTCATCACATTAATATGAAACATACATGGATTGAAATGATTCCAGGAGAGAAAAAAAATATATATATAACACAAACACTAATAGGTTAATGGTTAGAAGAGAATATTGGCAGTTATTATTACATAAACACAAAATATGAAAGGAAAAGAAAGTTCAGGGCTGCAGTAATAAAATGAACAACTGTAATGAATGGATGAAATGCAGTGCTTTGGACGTCACATCACAAGGTTATGTTAGTTCAGACGAATGAAGTTATCTTCTGTTCCTGGGGCGATTCAGGAACTGATGAAGACGAAGGAGGCCCTTGTTAATAGGTATTACTGTGCATATGATGGATAGGTATGAGATGAAAGTTCATGCGGTCGGTAGATTGTATAGATTTCGGGGTCCAATATGTCATCATCTAACTGTAAATGATATAATGTCATGAAGTGTTGGAGAGGGGTGTCAATGAATGTTGGTGGTGCATCGTTGTCACGGTCGTAGCGGAGTATATCAAGTATCATAGGATGGGGCTGTGCTATACGTTTGCTGATGTAACGTATACGTAGTTGTTCGAGGTGCGTTAATAATGGCGGAAAATCGATCATCTCATAAAGTAAACGTGTTGGATGAGGTAGGCTTATGCGGTATGCTAGGCGTATAGCATGGCGTTCTAGTATAGCAAGTTTTTGATAGAATTTTAGGGGCGTAGATGCCCAGGCTGTATGTCCATAGGTTAATGTACTCCGCATGAAGGTTTTATATGTATTGAGAACTGTATGTGCCCTTAATCCCCAGGTTGTGCCCACTAATCGTTTGAGAAGATTAAGTCGATTTTGCGCTTGACCTATGAGTTTGGTGAGATGTGGAGTCCAGGTAAGATGAGTGTCAAAAATGACGCCGAGATACGTAATACTACTTGAAACTGGAATAGGCGTAAGATCAACCTGAAGGCGAAGTAGATTCGGGTTTCGATGTACTCGTGAACGGCGTCGACGTGGTAAGAAAACTATGGTTTGTGTTTTGGAAGAGTTAATATTTAACCTCCAAACATGATACCATCGCACAAATGCATCAATGGCTACTTGCATGGTTTTATTGAGAGATTGTACGGTGCGCCCAGTTGTGAAAAAAGCAGTGTCATCAGCAAACTGAAATATTGTGGTGTTATTAGGAATAACAAAATCAGCGACGTACAGTAAGTATAATAAAGGAGACAATGATGAGCCTTGTGGTACACCAGATTGCAGCAAGATAGGATGAGAGAGCGTTCCATTAATTGAGATATAGGCTAATCGTCCTATTAAGAAGGAGTGTATGAAGCGGATGTACGAAGTTGGCAGAAGATAGTTACGAAGTTTATATAGTAAGCCAGGGTGCCAAACTTTGTCAAAAGCCTTTTCCAAATCAAAAGTAACAAGGCAAGAAGGAAAACCTGTATTATATTGATTGTAAATAGCTGTAGTGAGACGGAATAATTGATCTTGAGTACTAAAATTTGGCCGGAATCCAGCTTGGTGTATTGGAAGAAGATTATGTGAGTGAAGATGGTCGTGCATGCGACAAGGATTCTTTCCAAGATTTTGCATAGGCAACTAGTGAGGTGAATACGACGATATGATGTGACTTCTGATGGAGGTTTCTTTGGTTTAGGAAAAAGAGGCACTTTTGAGTATTTCCAGTCGAGTGGAATATATCCAGTTCGCAGAATAAAGGTATAAATGGTGCTAAGAAAGAGTAGAAAAGAGTGAGGCGCCTGTCTGATGAGTACATATGTAACAGAGTCAAATCCTGGTGCAGTATTCCGTTTACCTTTAAGTGTATTACTAATAGTTTCGGGTTGAATCGGCATGGTTAGAGGATTATTTGGTTCTAAATCATGATCAGCAGACGGACGAAAGAAAGGAGAAGCTGCATCGGTATGTCGGTTTATAGTTGATTGCAAGCGACCTGGTGTATGCCAACCGGGTAGAGGTGTAAAGATATTTTGAAAATAGGAAGCAAAAATATTAGCCTTTTCTGCATCCGTAAGGACTGCTTGATGATTATAAACAATGGGGTAAGGCGTACGAGAGACTCTACCTGTTAATTGATGGAACTTGCGCCAATATTTTGTAGGATGTGTTTCATTAGCTAGTGTGTTGCAAGTTTGAATCCAGTGGCGTCTCTTGAACGCAACGATATAATTATGAGTGATCCTTAGGTACTGGCGATGAAGCCGAAGCGCTTCAAGGTTACCCGTAGCGAGATATTCACGGAAAGCTCTCCGGGATGCTGAAATAAATGGTAAATATTGCGGAGGTAACTTAGGTTTGTGTAGCTGAACTTCGATTGTTGGAATAGAACGTTGTGCTGCGTCTTGAAGGGCTGTAGTGAGTCCAGTGATTGTTCGGTCGAGTTCGTATTGCGTACTAGGCATTGTGAGCGTAGTTACAGCAGTATCTAAATCGGTGCGATATTGTTCCCAATTTGCCCTTCGGTAGCAGTAGACCTTCTGAGGAGGAGGCTTCGGCTGAGTGTTGGGAGAACAATGAAGTTCGACTTTGATGGGGACATGGTCGCTACCTATGGAGTCAAGTACAGATATGTGAATAGACTGAGATAGTGAAGATGAAGTTATGACTACGTCAGGAGTAGTGCGACTGATAGGACGTGTAGGTTTCGGTAAAGTATGAAATTCAGCTCGTGTTTCATTCCGAACAAAATCGAGAAAGTTGTCTTTGTCACGTTGGGAACGGCTATGAAAATTGAGGTCGGCCATGATAATGTAATGCCGGAAGTTGGTATCAATATAGCGGAAGAAATCATAGCTGAAAGCTCTGCCTGGACGATAGTAAATAGTAACAAAGGTAATGGTTTTGCCTCTAAAATAAATTGTCGTCATGTTATGTTCAGGAAGGTGAAGAGCAGGTGGAACAGTAACTGTACGATAAGGAAGATTTTGCCGAATACCAATAGCTGTGCCTCCGTAGAGACGTGGTCCAGTTGGTGCGTCATGTCGAAGTAAGTGATACTTCGGTATATAGCATGTTAAATATGCAGCACCAAGACATCGCCTTCCAAGCATATCAGAAATAACTAGTTACTACCTGGGAGAATTTGTAATGGTATTTATCGTTTAATATGAGCAAAGCTTTGCAAAATATTTTTGGCACTTACGCCAAGTAACGAATAATGTTCTACGTTTTCTGTAATCGGTCACAATAGTATTGTTGTAAACCTGTGAATCGTCTTACAACAGTTACACAGGTAACAGTTCTGCCATCTTATGTTCATATATGCTAAGACACAAGAATAACAGATAAAGAAAACAGATGCAAGCACAGCTATCTGTGTAACCGATTACAGAAAACAGAATGTTATTAGTTATATGCCATAAATGCGAAATATATTTCGCAAAGCTTTGCTAATACCAAACAATAAAAAAACAAGGCAAATACTTACGTCCAGTAACGAGGTATTTCTGATATGCTCTGAAGGCGATGTGGCTGGTCTTGAATTGACACGAAAGTAACACTCTAAAGTGGTAGTCATTTTGTGTTATTACAACACCTCATTTTTTTGCTGTGTAAAATAGAACATCTAACTGTATTTTGGCTATAATATTGGCTGTTAATTCAGTTCTAATTACGGGAGGGTTTGTTGTTTTAGAGGTATGGAAAGCAGTCACTGTAAAGGCCTACAAAATTTGAAAGATATCACCTACAAGAATTTCCGTCAAAGTTAAGACAGTTTTGTAGAACACTACTGTGTATAATGGGACTTTGAAACAATAGTTGAAATTGAAGTGTGAAACATTTTAAAGTCGTAAAAAAAAGATATAACTGGGAGAAGGCAGTTTCAGCCTCTAATCAGAGTTACTTTGCACACGTTCAAAGTAACCCCTTAGATAGGAAATTACTACTGCTGGTGCCTCCTGCCTTCTAATTTTAGGTAAATATCCTCTTTAGGTAGATGCCGGAATGGATTTCTTGTTGCAAATTAAAAATTATAAACAGTGGAAGTCTGAAAAGTTTAGGTTTTTGTTTTAGAAATCACTAGACTTTTGGAAGGGCTTGATGCTTATATGCATATGAATGACTAACATTAGATTTTAAAAAAAATCATGCAATTTGCGTGGGCTTCAGCCTGAAAGTCCCAAACTCCGTAAATATTTCACTGATTACGTTTGAGATGATATTCTCGGACATAAAGAACAACCAAGGCAAATCAGCTCACGGGGATTTTTTTTTCTGTTCCTGAGTTGTCATTTTTGTGGAGCATATGCTAACCTATCAGAATGTGGTTCCTGTGTCGGTACCAGAAAATACATAATTTTCTCTACAAATGTAGATAATTCACACTAAGTACTGGTACCAGCACCATCATTCTAATATCAATATTTGTAGACTGTATGCAGTTTTGTGTAGGAAGTGAAATGTATAAATACTAATGGAAAAACATTGCACAGAAACATCATGTTCGTATGTTAAACGTATTTTTTTGTATGTTGTGCGAAGTATCCCGACCTATAGGGTTACTTTGCACCAAAGTTTATATTTAAATAACTATGGTCATACTAAATGTTTATTAATGCACTTGCACAAATGTTTTCATTATATATCTAGCTTTAGGGTACGTTTAACATACAGGGTTCTAAATCATTACGTTTATAAGTTACATGTGCAAAGTAACCCCTCTTAGTAATATATATATACTGCACTGTGTTTTTATACATTTATCTCAAATGTACCAATGTTCTACTTGATTACGTACACGTTCTTCCATTATATTTAACTTATAGTATTCCCAGTATTCAAAATTTATTACAATTAGTTCTGAAACAGAAAAAAAAAGATGGATTTGAACTAGGGTAAAACAGTAGCATGATTATTCGTGTGGGGAATTATTGTCCTCCAAGGCGTATCACTTATGAAACAAGTTCAGAGAACGTAGATATCTGCTGAAGGTAACCAGTGGAACAAACTAAAGCTAGCAACTAAAACAAATTAAATTACCTGGAGAACTATTGTCCTTTATGCTACCACTGGAGTGCTAAGAATAATTTTATCGAAAGTGATGGTCTAATTCTTTGATGTGAAAGTCTGTGATTTTTGTGTAGATATCGATTGATAAGAAACATCAACGAGACGGAATAAACCAGGATATCCAGTAGAGAAAACATGTGAAGAACATGAATATCGTAAGTCGCAACTTAAACAAATCACTTTGATAGATACAGTATATACCTTACAGCCGTCTAACGTTTTCAGCAGATATCACTTCTACGTACTGGTGCATCACGAAATAGTGCGAAAACTATTTGTCATATGTAGTTCAAAATTTCCCCAAATATTAATCTACCTTAATACTACATGTTCACTTTCTATTTCTAAACTAGCTGTCACAGATCATTAATTAACAAATATGATAAACAGAAATAAGATAATATTGTTACATACCCGCCAGAAAGGACGGAGGGGAAAAAAGTCATTAAGTGTTTAAAACATTTTGAAAATAGTAAATAACTAAAAACTAAGTTTAAAGAAACATTAAATTGCAATAAACAAAAACCAGATTTTAAACTAAACTGAATCTAACACCCGCATGTTAACACCCAATCTTTAAATAAATAAATATTAAAGTGAATTTTAACAAGATAAAAACTAAACGACAAAGATAAACTTTTAAATAAAAAAGGTGAGTGGAAGCAACGGGGATCATCACTTCAACTTATATCAGCCGAGTATACGAGCTATTAACAAGAATCAGACTATTTCTGAAGGATGGGACTGGAGATTGTTGTGTAAGTCATTTTTCCTTTTTTGTCCTATCTTGAGCTGTGGATAGGGTAATAAAAATTGGTATCACATGAGAGGATAATATATTCTATTTGTTAATTTTATAAGAACGAAAGCTGCAACCATTAATAAATCATATTTTCTTTAAATTAAATTTATCATTGAAAAGGTAAGTTTTTAAACGACCAAAGTCAACAGTCAAAATATTATACCTCAAAAAATTTAAAATCAATTACTCAAAGATTAAAACAATATAAATATGCACACAGATGCAGTGTTGGTGAATGTACGACTTTTCGTTCTCTAACTATGAAGGATGTAGACAGGTACAAGTTCTTTACTGAATCTCACAAGGTAGGCGAAGAGCAAGAAGGCATCTATCTAATAATATGAAGAATGAATACTTTCGACGTTGCAGCATCTTAGCACCCAGCCATGAGAAGAATGTGATAGGGTTTGTAAAAGGAAAGCTTCTCTTCCATAATATATATATATATTTTTACTGAGACAAAAGAATTTGTCTGTATTACAGAGGTGTCCATTAAGGGAAGTTTCACTGAACAAAAAATACATTTAACAATTCAGTGAGATAAAGGTTCCACAAGTTCTAATAGCTTACAAGCCTATAGGTGTATTATTATAAGATATTCTTGATGAATTTCAGTTAAGAATTGGTTTATTACGAACAAATTATAAGGTGTTTCTGGAAACATTGCCCATAGAAAATCTTTCAACAATAAACTACTCCTTTTGGATTTTGTCAGAGAAAGAAATACAGCCTTTTACATACCATATATTATTGTATGTTCCATTATTACTCAGAAATACCGTACTCCATGCAAAAACCTAATAAAGTTAACTAACGAAAAATTGATATATATTTTACATTATTTTCTGTTTCTTATTCTCCGAAAATAAAGTACGAATATTGTATACAAACAATAACGAGAAACCTGAACACTGCCCAACTGACAGTACACAGTTGCATTGATGCTCTGACCAGCTGGTAGCAGTTCCCGATGCACGATGAGTTGAGTTCACCAAACAAACAGAAGGGCCTTCTTCTGGTGCAGTGTTGGTTTCAGCTGTTTTGAAACCGGTTAATGGGATGTTAACCAATGACGATGGCGCCGTAGAGCTTCATACAGGATCCACTGCTCGTCACATGTCAACACCCTGTCCAGAAATATCTTCTTCCTCAGACGAGACAGCAAAGAAACACAGGTATCTTCTCGCGTTGCCTTCTGCCCCGGAGTCAAATCATATGGGACACATCGATCGAATTTGTAGTGCTTCCTAAGTTGATGGAGGTGCTGCCGAATGGTTTCTCCACTTACACTGAATTGTAATCCCAGTTCCTCAATGTCTGGCCACTATTCGCCTCAATTGCTGTCTGAAGTTCTTCATTTTGTAGGTGGGTTGGTCTTCCTGCACGTGGTGCGTCTTCGAGTGTTTCGTCACCGTCCTTAAACTTGTTAAACCACAGCTGCACTGTCCGCGTAGTCTCGACACCCTCACCAAAGGCCCACCCCAGTTTGAATTCGTACAGCATACACACCCTTATGACGCTCTGTGGAGGTCCCATGTTCACTCTTCCTTACGCAAGTTAACTGCGTAACTGAACTGCCACAACCAGTTTGTACTATGTTGGGTATACCCACACCAACAACTAACCTTCGTCTTATCTCCATTCGTATTCAACTCACGGTGTGAGGGCAAATTAAACACAGACTTCCATAAAAAGCGACAGAACTTTCTTGGTTACCTTCATATTTGTACAACTCATGATGCGTTGAGTAGAAAAGACTGAATTTCTTTATTTAATAAATACCAAACAGTATGGCGACCGAGCTGCTGAAGCAACGCTGGCTTTGCTTGCAGTTGTTAAAACATCTCTTCGGTTTGATTATGCCTATTGATAATAATTATAAAAATGAATTGAGTCCATTTTGTTTCCGTTCTTTACAAAGCAGAGAGATTTGTCGGCAAATTCCTCACTTCATTCTCAACGAAAGAGTTACCTTAGAACAGCAACGCTAACTTAGAACTTTGATCAATCACATATCCAAGGATTTCTAACTCACGCTATTCGCCATACAGAATTAATTGACGGATTTAGATCGGGACCAGTTGATTGACTTTAATATATCGACAAATATATCCGCGAAACCAAATAATTCGACAAGTAGTGCTATAAGTCAAATCAACTTTAACATTTTTGATCAAGTAATTATGAATTATTTTAGCAAATTCCAAAGGAAACTCTGCAACCTAGCTAGTGCGACTTTAACCCTGGATGTAATCAACCTTTAAGCTTTACTAGTGAATCCTATAGACGAGATAGAAACCAGAGACTTTCATTAAGAACGGAAATCTCACAAGAAGGACGGAAGTGGAGAGCTGGAGACAAGGGCGCCTATTGTCATTATTAGAACAGAATTAGGAGAAGCTGCGTGGTGGTCTTCTTTTAGGGTTCTGATGGGAAGTGGATCGGAAATTCAATAAAAAAAAGAATCTCGTGTCTCGTCGGAGAAATCTAATTGTCTGGCATTCCGAATAAAGAGGACAGAACACAGAGGCACGTATTTCAACTGACGAGAATCACGTGAATTGGTTTTCCATTTTACGTCTCTTCGATTTCGGAAAATCATTGTAAAGACATAGTGAAGCTAAGAATATTGAGTAATGTTACATTTATTTTAATGTACGACTTTTTATGTTTTTTTATTGTTTTGTTTCGTGAATATCTATCCTATATTCAGTTTTGCAGTGACTTAGGTTGAGTTGATTTTTTTTTATTATTATTATTTTTAGTGTTGTCATTTGCCTAATCGAATATCAACTACCACTTTAACCAAATGTATAAAATAATCACACAAAACGAGAAATGGAATGTATCTACTGACATTTACTGCTTTCATCTTCAGGCAACTCTGTAAAGTGTCGTAATAAACCAGTGATGTCTCTCCTCTCAACATGCCCTTTACCCAATAACACCACGCAAGCACAACAGCAGCGACTGTACAAAAAATGCCGTAACCCATCAGATACGCAGTAATATGCAAATACCTTCATTTAATAACTATGTTTTAAATACTAGATGATCTTTTGAAATAAATGTATCGCTACAGTTTATTTTTGGTGATATATATTTCCTCTGAATTCAAAGTGACACCTTCTGGAAAAGTACGAACGTACTTTCGTAGGTGAAATCCCATACATTTTATGTTAGTGTACCGTAAACTGCGTATCTGCACTATCTCCGCTTTTCATTCCGTTTTATCCGTCTCCCTTTCACTTTGTGATCCTTAATACTTAAGTTAGATTTCATTGATAAATATTAAAAATATTAGTTGACCTCTGGAGCCTTCGGCTCATTCTATGCTATAGGTTAACCCTACGATGTATTATTATTTTATGTTCTCAGAAAAGTAGTCTTGCGAGAGGAAACAAAAATTAGTAACGGAAGTACCGGTACGCTTAAGAGTGTCATCTATGCGTAAACTGTGGTATTACAACTAGCTTCGTATGTTCTCAATCTGTCTCAACATGCATTAGTAGCTACACACAGTTATATAGGAAAGAACAGATAATTTACCACTATGACCCATATCTGTCCCACTATGCATTGTAGGGTTAAAGCCTTGATTAATTAGTTCTAATTATTTACTTTTAACTTTTTTTTTAAAGTTTGAATCAACAATGAACAGACCCCATAAGTGCTTGAGCGGGATGAGTGCCAAATTAAAACCCTCTAACCAAATTCTTACCTTGTAATTTCAAACCCCAATTTAATAATATATTTTTGCCTCACATGTATTATGCCTAACATGGAATAAATATTTGTAAATTTTATAAAAGTTATTTACAACCTTATTTACATTTAATACGGTACTAGTCTTAATAGTAAATAGTAAAACATATATTAGAACATAAAACAAATGTTCATTATTATCGCTATCCATTTTCAAACAAAAGTAAGAAGGTAGACAGGTAATGAACGTAGTGGAACGGTGATTGTTAACTATTAGGAATTAGCTTTACTCACAGCCTGCGCTGATTTTCTATTATAAATAATAGATATAATACTAAACTTTATTTTCACAAAGTAAGCGACAGTTAAACATACCGGAAGAACAGATCAGCACAATCAACTCAGTTATCAAGCACGTCTACGACGAGTCGAAATTTGCCCTTAATTTCTTTAACATACTGAACTTTCCGTAAATTTTAAGTCATGTTTGACATGTATGTCACTTAAGGCTTTGCACTGTTTATTACGTATTATTGGCAAGTCTGAAGCAAGCTTGCAATAAATCAACTAGCAAGTTTGCTGTAACCCTTAGTTGGATATGCAGCCGTTTGAATGCAAGCTTGTGCAATCCTACAGGTTTAACCTTGAAGGCTTGAGTAAGACTATTCAAAGACTTGAATACTATTAGAAAAACCATTAAAATTCGAAGTAGTATTATTTCGTGAGGACATAAAGTGTGAATGTCAAATAAAAACAAGGATGGGAATGGAGAAAGTAGCATTAAGAAAGAAGAAAAATTTATATTGTGAGTTTTCGAATAAAGTATTAAGAAAAAGACTCATAGAATGGTTCATGAGGAGTATTGTACTCTATGAAGCAGAAACATGGAGTAATAATGGGTTTTGAAATGTGGGAATGAAAAAGAAAGAAGATATAATTAGTTGGGTATAACAAAAAGTAAACGAGGAAATAAGCAATTTTAGATATAATTAAAAATAGGAAGAGAATGTGGTTAAGATGGAATTGTATCATGTGGAATGATAGAAGGAGCAGTGGCAGGAAAAATAGGGAGGGCGAAAGAGGCTATAACTGAATGACGTTAATAAAACAGAAAATTTCTATGTCAAGACGAAGAGGTTAGCTGAAAACCATGGTACTTTGAAGCTTCTGAGTTTATGACAAATTATCTGCTAATAATAGTGCGACACACAAAAAGCAGCAAATGTAAATTTTCTTTCTCAGGCTCGTGGCAGTCAGCGTGCCGTCGTGGTAATCAGCACCTTGGTATTGGCAATTAGCACCAGTCGTGGCAATCAGCAATATTTTTCCAGTTTTGCGCCCCAATCCGGCGCCCGGCGCACAAGCCCCGTTTGCACTCCCCTTAGTTACGTCCCTGATAACCAACGGTTTTCAGGTGCTAACATAAATTTCCCACAGGTCCATGAATGATTTTATATCTGAATCCAACAAAAGCATTCTGATCTCTGCATAAGCAATATGATGTTGCGTAATATTTAGCTGTACCTGCATAAACCATTGAAAAAAAGATTAAATGAAATCTTTGAGTTTCTCAAGCCCAAAACAAAGGTTATTATCCCAATTAATAGTCTATAACTGTAAATTACAAATTTCATTTCACATAAAAATACATATTTTCTGAAAAAAGTTATATAAATAAATATTTGGGACATTTTTGTAATAAATACATATTTTTAATAATTTTTCGTTATTTTATTCTAAATTTAGCAACGAATTGATTTTTCCTTGCTCTCGAAAAAAATAACATCGGGAAAATAATAGGCTATTTGAATCTATCCATCGTATTTACAAGCTAGTTCCCACCTGCAGAAACAGCGTCGTTATAAATCCAAACCTTTTATCCTAATGTGTCAAATGGGTGAAAAAATTTCGTAAAAATAGCTAGAATTGAACGTTTCAAAGAAACAAATCCCGATATTTGATTTCCCCCAACACCGTAATCACGCGGTGTGGTACCTGGCTTAATGCAGTACTATATTATATGGAAAATTTTGAAGCATTTGTATCTGTAGTAACTAAACTAAACCCAGATGATGCTTCATACATTGAAATTGTTCAAAATTTAGTAAGTGATAATGGCTTGAAATTGTGACTTGGCTTTCATATCTGCCAATTTCGGTTTCTTGACTCACTCTATAAAGGAAACTAGAAACTACTGGAGATTTACTGAGTACTTTGGTTAAAGAAGTACAGTGCGTTGAAAGAAAGTGGAATGTTCTTTCTGCTTCGAAAGCTGAAGTCGTAAGAAAAAAAGTAAGGATTTGTTTGAGAAAAACATTGGCTATAAAACCTTATGTAAAATATCTGAAGTATTGAAAGGCTAAAACAAAAGTGAAGTTGATGGTGTGAATATTCGTGATATGCCCCTTTTCAAATACGCGAGGTTAACATTGTGTGATGTAGAACATTCCTTTTCTCCGTGACAATAGGCTTTACGATGGGCATTATTCCAGGCTTTACGATGGGCAATTTGGAAAAGACATTAGTAATTCATTGCAATCTCCATGAAATTTCGACATCTCATGGGTAGGAGCTATTAGTGAGTACCAGTATTTATTTTTGTTATCTTGGGAGTTTTCCATACTTTTCTTTGTTATTTTCTGTTAAACCTTTTTCAATTTTTAGCAAATATTTTTCATTTTTAGCACATAAAAATCCGGGCCCTATATATATCTTATTTATGCAGTTATTCAAGGGCTTCGTTGTATAGGCATGAGATAACACAGATAGCGACATCTGTAAGCATCAGGCAGGCAACCAATGCACAGTTAGCCGCATTTATTAGCATCAAGCAGGCAACCAATGCACAGCCAGCGGCATTTTTTAGCATCAAACATCAACCAATGCATGGGCAGCGACATCTATTAACGTCAGGTAGGTAATCAATGCATGGGCAGCGATATCAATTAGCACCAAGCAGACAACCAATGCATGGGGAGCGACATCTATTAGCATTAGGCATGCAACCAATGCATAGGTCGCGATATCTATTAGTATCAAGCAGGTAACAAATGGCTAGGTGCTACATGTATTAGTATAAGGCAGGCATCAATGCATTGGTATCGACGTCAATTATCATTTGGCAGGCAACCAGTATATAGGCAGCGAGATCTATTATCATCAGGCAGACAACCAATGCATAGGCAGTGAGATATATTATCATCAGGCAGACAACCAATGCATAGGCAGTGAGATCTATTATCATCAGGCAGACAACCAATGCATAGGCAGTGAGATCTATGATCATCAGGCAGACAGCCAATGCATAGGTAGCGACATGTATTATAGAGTTGCCATATTTCAAAAAATAAAAATCCGGGACGCTACTAAATTACGATAATCTTTGAAATGCTTAAAGTGAAAAGAAAATGTTATTTACTTTGTTCCATTAGCGTTATTCAAGTATTGCGTAATCATATTTTTAGTCATTTTAGTGGACCTTCTCCTCTCTAGTTAAGCAAACGTAAGCAGATGATTTACTCCCTCACCCTGGTAAGCAATTTTATTATTACGATTAGCATGACTGTTTATTATTAGGATGAGGATGACGCAAAGACAGAGATGTTTCATCTTTATTTTTTAGGATTAAAGGCAACACCTCTGGTACTATATTTGTTTGGTCTGGAAAATCATTTTCATTCTCTTTCTAGTACAACACATGCGCGCCGACTACGTGGGTGCTCCGGGGCTCCGGCACCCACACAAATAATCTTGTACTTGCGTTTAAATCAACCGTGTTATCGACTGAGCTAGGGCAGCCCTAACTTATCCTCATAGTACTGGAATATTTTATTTTATGACAGTGTTCATAAAAGTTTTTAACTAAAAATAAATCAATCAAATAACGAAACTTCCCTGAAAACATATTGGCTAACAATCACCGTAATTGATATGCACTCACATCAATTTTGGAAAGTCGGAGCCGTTGGTTTAAAAGACAGGAAGTTTAATTAAAATGGACTTTAGTTTAAAAGCCTTTGATTACACAGTATTAGAAATACTTAAAAGATTGTTAACCTAAGCAACACGAATCAAAGCAAAGAGAGGGTCTATTATTCACTTAGTTACTCGAATGGCTATCTGCACCATAATATCCGTTTCGTCTTGAAATTTAAGAGAAACTGCTACGTTATCAAGAGTTTTTAAATCCATGGAATTACTTTTTTTTTAAGAAGTAAGACTTAAATAATTAATACTACCTTTCTCTATACTATCTAATAAAGCATAAAAGTAGCTTAATATCTTGTACTTATCTCTTTAGAGACAAAGATAATCCAATATTACTAAAAGGTTTCATTATTTCTTAGCATAGCTTTTAGGCTTCTTTAATATTTTCTGCTGTCAACAGATGAGGCTAATGATATCCGTCTTTAACCATTTTCACTGATTCAACATCTCTTAATTTTGGTTTCTTTTCCTTGTCACTAACTTTTCTCCTTTGAAAAAAATGTGATCCTATCCTAATTACGGTATTAGTGTTTCTTTCTCTTGATTATTTAAAACCTAAACATTTCTATCTGTTGCTAATGGATTCTTTGCTTCAGTCAAATAAAATATTATAAGACTTGTTGATTACTCATACCAGCTACAGCTCTACAGTGCATAGTTTTCGATTCAGAACGTTCCTTCAGCAGAATAAGTACTGTTATCGTGAGGTGAGGAAATATCAAACTCGAGATTTTAATTCATTTATAGGTCTTACGATTCCTGCACGTGTAACCGGTCTGTCCGTTCTTCTAACCGTACAAGTAAATAGTATTTCATCCAAACATGTTAGGGGGAAATAGTTGTACACTTCGCATCAAAAAAATTGCGGCAGAAAACGCCGTGCAGTTAGGAAACCCAATTTACATCTTCTTATCCCATAATCGTGTCTGGTAAAACACTTCTTCTCACTCCTCGTCTCTTCCATACTAAAATCAGCAAATAACATGAGCACAATCATAGTATCGATAACATGAAAGAATGAAAGCGAGACGAAACAAGATTCATAAGTTGATGAAGGGAGAAAATTAAATACACACATAGTGAACAATTGAAACCGATGGATGTCTGTTGGACAGAGATACAGAAGTGAGACAGAGAGAAAACAAGAGAGAAATAGAACAAGAAGAGAGACCACAGATAAAATATATGGAACTTAAACTGAATAAAAAAAAAGAGAACCTAAAATTATAAAGTTCCGTTTAAAGAAATCCAACAGCAATATAAAAGTAACGCTTAGATTATATATTTTTCAGGACTATTCCAACTTATACAGGATGCTTTAAAAATTCATTTAGTCACTTTCAAAATGAATATCAAACATTGCGTTTAAGTTAAATACTCAATTTCTGTTGAAACTGTAGAGGTCTGAGACACATTTAGAATAATGACAGAAGTTTAACATTCATGCTTTGTTTAAGTGTAGTTTGGTTGCAAATTCGACGTACTGATCCGAAATACATTATAATAAACCCAATACGTAGCGTAGATAATATATTCCACCCCAAACTACTGATGCAAAGTGAACAAAAAAAAAAAAAGTGATTTTACTGCTAAATTTATATCAGAAAGAACCAATATTAGAAGTCCAAACTTTATCATAATGAAAAGTTACAAATGTTCAAAAGAAAAATTTGATGTTTCTTACAGCCGTAGCAGATATTGCATGTTTCACATAGAATAGGCTGTTATCAACCATGTTAAGTATCTACACCATTCTTATTCCTTAGCCCATTGATCTTATTCTATAATACATGGAGAATAATTTACTGTTTTCTTCTGAACGAACTGGAATTCTAATGATATTATTTTACCGATTTCTCCTTTCAGTCTAGTTAAATATTCTTTGATAAGAATTAGCAATATGTATAAATTTAGTTTTGTTTAAATTAAAGTTTATTATTAAATATTAAAATTGTATACAACAATGTGTAATTTTTACAAAATAAGTAACATTTAAATAGATTTGAAGAAGATATCAGTAAAGTCAAATAATTAAAATTCCATTTTCTTTTAAAGAATGAAACAAAAATGAGTCAGGTATTCAACATTGTCCGTATCTTACATTTAAGAAACCTACTAACGAAATTAAAAGAAACCCATTGAATTGAAAGCAAAGACTTACATTTATTTATACAACATAAGTATATGAACATAATTGTTTTGGACGAAAAAATCTAACAAACTTTGATCTTTGTTTTGACGATCATCCTCTTCTATCATTCTATTGACGATACAACTCTTCCCTCTCATTTAGTTATTCCAACAGATATACTCGTTATTTTCTTCAACTTAATTCAGTGGCATTAAATTTCAAATCTTGAATATCTTCTAGTTAACTTTTTGGCAGAAGAGTATTTTTCATTTACTATGCTTCTTAGTTATATGGCTCTTCTTCCAGTAATCTGGCCAACTTCAGAACTATTCGACCACCAGCTTCAATGAGGTGGTTGAAAGAATTGCTGGGTGGGGGGAAGACAGACAAAGGAGCACGAAAACTTCAGGAGAGACATCTGGGCCATAGGACATCGGGTCAGATGAAAATGTAGGCATCAGACCAAGTGTTAGGGCGCTGCTGAAAATGCCATAAGCTATGTAGAAATATACATAACATATGGAGAGCCAGATAAGGTATGTGTCGTGTAAGTGTAATTGTTCATATAACTATCACTGATAGGAGAGGGTACACAAAAATAACCGGTATTACAACACAGCATGGAGCCATTTGTAGTTACAGAACTTGCCGCTAGACATTATAGCTTGCGGTTCCCGCGTCAATGTCAACAAGCAACGTCAATTTTTGTGAAGTAGTTCCTTCTTGGTGCTACTCTGTGTGTCCTCCTACTCGTAGTGTCCTGGAATTATTGTGATGTATGGCCGCAAGAAATAAAGCGAAATAGCCTTTTCGTTGGGAAAATCTTTTAGTCAATGATCAGAAAAGGAAAAGAAGTGGCAGATCTAATGGCAACTAGAAGAATAAAGACACAAGGCGGATAAGAAATAAATCGAAGAACCTTGAAAGTGGATATAAACTACTGTATAGAGGAGCAAATCAGCAAGGTAGAAATGGGGTAGTAATTGTCCTGTACGGTGAATTAAGTTGATATGTTGTTGGTGTAAATAGAAGGAGTGATATAATAATAATGGATATCAAATTATGGCTTGAAGAAATGTTTAATATTGTGAGCGTGTACGTCTCGTGAGTTTAATGCGAATATAAAGAAAAAGACGCTTTTAGGAATCATTTGGAATAAAAATTAACTAGTATGCCAAAGCAAGGAAGAGTGATTCTGTGTGAGCATCTGAACGAGGATATTGATACAAGAAAAAGTATTTATCTTGAAGAGTCCACGGAGGTTGGAATGTCAGAGAAAAGAATAGGTAAGGAAGAGAATATTAAATTTTGCATTGGGATTTGAGTATTCGGTATCTAGCATGCCCATCCAAAAGAACACAAAGCAGGTAGTTACATATAAAAGGGGAACAAGGGAGAACCAAATAGTTTCTCTTATGCAGCAGATAACATTTGAAGGAGATAAAGAGTTGTAAAATGATCAACGAAGAAACAATTGGAATATAGCACGAAGTTCTAGTACTGGATTGAAGACTTACCTGCAGAAAGAAAAGAATTACTAAGAGAATCACACCTAAAATTAAGCAGTGGTAAGCAGACCGAAATCAAATTTGCAAGTTCAAAGAAAAAGTCTGACAAAGACTGCAGCTTATAAAAGGAGTTAACAAATAAGTGAAAGATAAACAATGAGTGGTCATTAAACAGATAGGGGAGGAAGTATTAGATTAGACTTCACGGAAATTTGCTCCAGCAGATAAATATACTTGGTGGTGGAATGAAGACGTACAGAAAGCCATGAAAGATAAAAGAATCGCAAAAATGAAATGGGATATATCAAAAACTAACAAGAATCAGGAACGGTGCCGGAATGCTTACAAAGCAGCTGAAAGATAGATGGAGTAAGCAAAGTCAGAGAGCTGGCGAGAAGTGTGCGAAGAATTTAAAACTAGCAAAAATCAGAGAAAACTCCTATGGATAGTCAGGGCAAGAGACAAAGCATCAAAAGATTTCTCTCATATTATAGAGGAAAAATACAAAAAAGAAGTGCTACAGGAAGAATATAAAATCAATAGAAGAAGTGAACACTACTATAGACAACTGTTAAATGAAGAAAACTAGAGAGTGATATTAGAAAACGGTTTACCAAACTAAGAAGTGACAGGCAACATAAGGAAAGAAGACGTAATAGTAGCGCTACGTATTATGCAAAATGGCAAAGCTATTGTCCTGAATCAAATACCTGTGGAAGTATGGAAATAGCTTGTAGAAGACGGAGTAGATCTATGGTTAAATTTGATGCAAGAGATATTTGCCGAAGGAATAATACTCAAAAATGGACAGAGAGTATAATAATATGAATTTTCAACGCGAAGAATGGTATTCAAGATTGCAATGATTAAGCGGGATAGAGCTAATATTATACACAATGAAGATTTGGGTAAGAATCATTAAGAGACGGTTTCGCGAGGAGACACCAATGAGGGAGGAATAATTCGGATTCATGCCAGATCAGGGAACAATAGATGAGATTTTTGCAATTAGACTAATGACGCAAATACATCGAGAAAAGAATAAGAAACTGCGTGTAGCGTTTAACGACCTGGAGAAAGCTTATGACTGAATACATCTGAAGAATCTGAAGAGATCTGAAGAAACATAAGAAGTAGTTAAATGACCCTAAAAGGAGCCACATTCAGTTCAGAGAATACATTATTCCGAATGCGATAGACCAGGTACACACAATAGCAAAAGATGCTTTCTAGTGCTGCTTTCAAGACTGGGAGAACTGTTGGGGAAAATGAGTAGCAGGCCAAGTGGACTATCTCGAAGGAGAATAATGTAATATTGTAGCATCTGAATACAATTATTTTATGAATAAAAATGGAATAATTTTTCCACAAACTTTATACCTGAAACTATCTGCTTGCCCTTTGACAGAAATGAGAGAGACGTTGAAACAATTCAATGGGATATTAATTAGTATAGTAAAAAAAAAAAAACTGAACAAATTTGCCATTCAGTACCTGCTAGTGAATATGATAAGAAGTTTTTGGAATAGGACGGGAGTCAGGTAAAGTTGAGCTTTGCGTTCTCATAAACGCATAGGATATCAAATCATGACAAGTCTTCAGTTGAAACGTCAATTTTTTGAACCGGAGAAACACTTGTAAACTTGTTGTTTAAATTCAAAGAGTTATCCTAAATAACTTGCCGAGTAACAACGCTCTCAGCTGCAGTTGTTTTCAACAAAAAATAAAATTTCAGGCTAGACTTTTAGTTTTTGTAGTCATACACCACGCTGGACACTTTGAGAAGGAACATATACAAAGCAGTATCAAGTATAATTATTTCCCACTCCACACAGAAGTGGCGCCACTTGACTAGTGACATGCGTTCTGTAACTATAAAACGCGTGCATATTGTGTTGCAATTCTGGTTAGCTTGGGTATTACCTCTCATTTGCCGACCTGAAGAGCTGGAGTGCGCGTATTTGGGAATAGTAGTGTAGTGCATTCATGTAAAAGTGTGTTTTAGAAAAAGGCCGTGGTGGCTTAGTGGTGGAGTGATCATCTCTGGAGCGTGGGGTCTATGGGTCAATTCCAATGGGCTTTGTGGTGGACTAAGACCGTATTCGTAGGTTTTCTTGGAATTTTCTCGTTTCGTCTACCTTCATCATCCTACCAGTATAATCGAATTCATTATCACTGTCTCCCTTAACCTCGCTTCATAATGATGGGACGTTAATTTAAAAAGTGTGTAAAATGAAAACTACAAATCGTAGGTATTTAATTGTGTAGAAAACGTGTAGTGTATGAATAATATCTTCATCTGTTTAATGGAAGAAAATGAAATGAAATGAAATACTTTAGGTTAACGTCCCATGGTTATGCCCTTTAGGCTAAAGGAAACGCATGACTAAGGGAAGTGAATGATAATGGAAGAATTGGTAGAATGAAAATGTGGGAGGGAACGGGAGTACTCTTTAAAAAACCCAGGACACGATGTTGTTCATAACAAACTTACCTGAGCGGGGATCGAACCAGACACCCCACGCACTAAAAGAAAGCGCACTACCACTGAGCCACCGTGCCCCCCTGTTTGATACAAGAGACTCCGAGTCTATTATCGAAGGGAGATCATGTGGTTCCGATTCCATGTTAAGGTAAAGATCCATATCTCACATTGTGTCAGCCATTAAAAAGAAAGGAAGAAAGACAATTTGAAAACAATTAAATGGCTTTGTTCATGAAAGGTGTATCAATGAGAGTAGTACGCATGTAGATGTGTAGAAACACTGAAGTCGAGATTATGAAGAACATAAAAAAAGCCAAAAATCATTCCAACTGTAAAAATTTAAAAATAAGCTCTACAATGTTGGAAGTATATCAAAGGTATTTATCTATGAATATCAACATACCGGTAGTATTTTATTTTCAATACAACTATTGAATTATATGGTGGATGTCGGAGTAAAGAAACAAACAGCTTGAAAGGAAGAGAATATTGGGAATGAAAGAAAAGCGGGACAGAAATTTTATAAAGAGCTGCAAAAACTAATGATTATTATTAATAGAAAGGTACCTTAGAACCTTGAGGAGCAAAATACGAACAGGAAAATAGATAACAAAAGTGATTATCGAAGGAAGTGGAACTAAAAAAGACAACACCAAACAGCGAGTTCTTTAGCTGTGAAAGTCGTAAAGAGAGGAAAGCCAAGTAAACAATCTGGAAGACTGATTTTAAAAAATGATAACTTTGGTGAAGAGTGGATTTACGGTTGATACTATCTTTCATAAGTTGAAATTAGGATCAAAATAGGTTACAATTTATATCATGGATTGTGGTATTTGGTGGTTAGAAGTGAAGAATAATTTACATCATTTCTCTATGTTATGTAAATTGAACGGTAACAATGTACGGTTTTAGGAATGTTAGGAATTGTCAGAAGTAGATTTTCTTTTGAAAAGTAGATTCATAACTACTTGTGCACTAGGTACGATTGAAGTGATATTTTTGTCTAATAATTGCTGTCAATAAGCTGGAAGGTACACCCCTCGAAAAAATAAAAAAAGGATAATTTATTTGGATATTCTTAGGATTCACTTAACAAGTATCTTCTAGAAGTTTTATTTTTGTTAATGAATGTAGTTGTAGTTGCCTAGGAATGAAATAATGGATGTAGATCTTTCAGTGTCAAATGTGTGTGTGTGTTGGATTTGATTTGAGTTTAGTGTCCCTTTCGGCAACGAGGCTATATATGAGGATGAACCTTCTGCTTACCGTAGGATCCATACTACATGAGCTCCCCCGAGAATCGAACCCGGTTCTCTCATACCAAAATGTATGCGTGTCATATATATATATATATATATATATATATATATATATATATAATATATATATATATATATATATATATATATAGGGTGTTACAAAAATCTGGCACAATATATTGCGAATAGATTGCTCAGTTCAAAATAAGAAAAAAGTTCATATGAACCTGTAGTTGGAAGTACGCAGTTTCGTAGTTATAGAGTGTCGAGAACGTGAAAAACAAAAAATAATTTAAAGGTTAATAATTCCACAACTATAGGACCAATCGTAGTCGGGTTAAGACATCACTGAGGAACTAGTATGTGAACTGTTCAAATATCCATCTTTCAGAACTTCCGGTACTTACAGAATCATTTTTAGAGAGACTCTTAAGGAATACTTGATCATTCTTCACCTATCTCTCTAAAAATTGGTGTGCAAGTACTTGAACATTCTTAAACATGGATATTTGGATAGTTCAAATACTAGTTCCTAAGTCATATCTTGACTCGACTACAATAGGTCCCATAATAGTGCAGCCATGAACTATTAAAGTTAACTTGTTTCATGTTTTTGGCACCCTATAATTCTTGAGCACAGTTTCATATGAACTTTTTTCTTATTTTGATGTGAGAATTCTGTTCCCAAAATATTGTTATATTTTTGTAACACACTCTATATACATATAGTGGGTGTTGGGAGGTGTTAGTGATGTAGATGAGAGTACGTGTAGTTTAATATATTTATGCGTATGTACGTGTGTTGTAATAATCTAAAATATAATTACAATTATACATGTATTTTTCTATATTCCTGTTAAATTTTAATTTAAAAAAAATATTTATTCCCCGTTTAAATTCTTTCTCCGCCACTGCTTCTTTAATGACCACGTTATTATACTCTCATCTCTTTAGTTTCGACATTAAAATTTCTATTTAAGTAAAATAAATGACTATAAACAAATAATATAAATCACGGGAAGGAAGGAAAATAATTTGTAATAATTCGGGACCATCTCATCCAATGAGATGCGCTAGAACGGTTTCCCGTAGTTCTCTTCTATCGCCCGCATCTCTAACTTGATTGTTATAGGTCCTATTGGCATTTTGCCCTTAAACCATTGGATGCTAGTGTACAAAGACCGCTAAATCTGTGATGTTAGCGTCTTTTCTTGAAGAACGTGTGCGAGCATAGGAGGGTCAACTAATGTGAGGAAAAATAAATAAACCTTTACACACCATTAGTGCTCCGTTTCAATAGGATTGGACAGACACGAATAACAGAGGTATGAAATAGTGAAATAAGCAGAAATTGAAAATAACAAACTAACAGCAGAAAGTAATAGGCAAAAGTGAACACAACAATAGTCATGTGGGCAGCCATATTGCATTAACTGGAATTTTCAACAGAAAATAAATAAATAGTGAAACGTTATTATAGGTATCTTCATCCAATAAAAATAACAGTGTCTCATTTCTTTCATTTATAGGTATTGTTGCTTTTTTATCATGGCAGCCCCATGCAATTTCTGTGCCGTCGTAAACATTGACATAATGTCAAGTTAAGTAAGGGTGGCCCACCAGGGTACAAAAATGTAGTTCTTTCGGCGAGGCATCTGCCAGAGATCCTTGACTGATCTCTGCAGATGTCCTAAACTTGTAATATGTAATTTTATAACCATTATTATCAATATTCCCCTCCACTCGGTGTAGAAATTGACCATTGCTTTGCAAATCGACCTAATTATATCAAAACATAAAATTTAACAATCCACAATAGGCAAGAGTTCCACCGTAGTTAAGTATCACACCGGAAATATATAATTGTTGATTTTAGTTAATGTATTGTGTGATTTAGTCGTAGTAAAGGTCAAGGTCAGGTCCATGATATGTAGTATTGATTAGAGTATTTACTTATTATTTATTTGTTTTGTTTAACCTCATTTCTTTTAAATAATTTCAAGACTAAAATAATTATGCCGCGAGTGTTTTTCGATAATTTTTGTAAAATTTAATTTAGTCCATGACATCCATGTATTGAAAATATACGTATGAAAGTGCAAATTTTATTGTCAGGTGCAAGGGATGCATTATCGTTGTCTACTGTGTCGACTAGGGTGCCATCTGTTACCCTTCGCTCAATGTTAGTGTTTTGTTTCAATAGAACAATTTTCACCAAACTCCTGCGGCGAGTTTGATAAGTAGCTGCTAATATGGTTATACGCTTCAAAAAAAAAAAAAAAAAAAAAAAAAAAAAAAGTGGTCTTGGGTTATTTTAAATATGAAGTTTTAATCTTGATATGCTGTTGGTAATTTCATGTAGAAATTTAAATTCGTTATTAATTTAAGAAAGGGTAAGAAAGAGTATTACCCAATTATTGCAAGCAAATCCAGTTATTTCAAGACTGCAGAAAAGTGAGAATGTGTTTTCGTGTTGTAAATGCTAGCCATGTCACTTACCTGGCTAACATTTATTCACATTAAAAAAAAAAAATAAGAGTATAGTTTCGTGGCGGTCTATAGGTGTAAAAAAAAAAAGTCAAAATGTGTTTGACCGTGTTGTGGCCGTAACGTAATGTAATAATAATATAAATAAATAAATATAAATATAAATGTTTTATTGACAAGTGAGAGACTCTCGGGCCCAACACCAATGATAATTTATAAGAATATTGATAAAGACCCCATGGTATTTTGAGTATAGGCCACGGTTAATGGAAGTACATGTGTATTGATGAGTGCGTGTGATATTTCGGCGTCTTGCTCTAACTGTATTTGTTGCTGACAAAATTGAACAATTCGGTACGCGTTGGGAAAGGAAGGTTATTTGGTTGAATTAGGTAAGAAGTTGCAGTGAAGGAAATTTATACTTAAGGTAGGAACCAACAGCATAATAGTGAACTTTCTTAATGAAACAACTGCCAATTGTTCAGATATAGTGTCAAAGTAGGTTTCATCGGTATATACACTTCATGTATATGGATTTTTTTTTACCCTACCACTTCCTTTAGGCACAAGTGCATGACATTCATTTCACTAATATGGATGGTCAACTAAAACTGTTTTATGAAAGTTATGGTCTACACTTAAGTTTTATACTCTGACGAACGGCGAAGAAATATTTTATTCCGACGTTCAAACATTATTCCAAGCGGCTGACTTGCGTGGTGTGCTTCTGGCGTGCAGTAGACAACGTGTTGTATGTATGTGTGTGTGTTGATTTGGGAGGATGCAAATTTGTTGTTTTCCGCGATTTCGTTTTCGTACTTTTGGAATCTGTTACATGCAAGGAGAAAATCGATAGAGATGATGTTCAAACTTTATTATTGACTTACCACTACCATAAGATAACACGCCGCTCCCTTTTCCTCTTACGTTCTAGAAACGCGGCGCATGTCTGTAGCGAGCATGTCTTTGTGAGCTCATTTTGGGATTTTTGGCAGTTTTCCTTCCCAAAATGTCGGAATTTTGAATTATTATCATTATTATTTCTTATTATTTTCTTAGATTGGAGTCAGTGCTTTACTATTTTCCTGTCTTCTACGGACATTTAAAACTACCACGATTTTTTTTTTTTTTAGAACATTCCAAAATTAAACAGGCAAACCCAACCTTCCGATGCAGTCGGCCGTAACCGACATGGACGTTTCTGGCAGATTACAGCGACTAGAGCGCGGGGAACCTAAGGGTAACGCCTAGGGTGTTTTCTCTTGGTTTTCCATGCTAGGACACAGCAATTCCAGCGGTCATGTCGGGACATTTCAATCCGCCCGATATTTGGGGGCGGTATTCGTTCGGAGTTTATGAAATAGTTTGGATATTTAGCGAATGTTTAAATGTTTTTTTTTTTAGCGTGGGAAACTAACAATGTCCATTTCTTACTTCTTCTTCATACCCTGAAACTTATGCATGTGTTGATGATTAACGAAGACTACGAGTTGGGAAATTGTCTAAATTTACGCTAGCGATATTTTTGGAGTAGGGGAAAATATATTTGGCATTTAAAATAGTTGCTAAGTTTTTTTTTTTTTTTGAGAAAAAAGAGAACGACTCGCAGTTTCGTTTACTCTCAACTAACTAACTTTGCCTGAATCTCTTTTGACTCCTGACTTTTTCTTGTTCTAACCTATCTCTTAATTTTAATATCCCCCTATTTTCCCTAAACATGTTAATATATCTATATAAAAGTTTGAGCGTCAATTCGTAGTGGTTGTTAATTTTTTTTTTTTTTTTTGCTGTTTATACATTGTTTTGTATTGTACACAATATATATATTATACTCAATGATTACGTTTCGGGCCTATCTGCTACCTTCTTCGGTCGTGTGTCTGGATTATGGCGAGCTGGGTTATTCAGTGGCAGATTAACATTTCAATACATGTTTTTTTTTTCTTTCCTGTTCCTTGCGACATAACTTAACTGACATCGTATTTCCTTGTTGAGCTGAGTGCAAATACCCATTCTGTGTAGGAAGAATCACAATATACCACCTGATTTTGGTCTCTCCCCTCAAACTTGTTACAGTTGTCGATACATTTCAATGCATTTAGAGAAAATTATTGATCTTACAAATACTATGTTTCTTTTCTTTCTTTTACTCATATACCTAATTTTGAAGTAACCTTGTTTTAATAATTTTGTTCACCCAAAGTCATTTTGTAACGTATATAATGAAGTAAAGCTTCCTAGCGCCACAGGGCATTCTATATAAATATGTTGTATGCAGTGGAAAAGGGTTGAAAAATAAAATTGAATTATGATGTATATATTATATGATTACAGGGACTTATAACGTTACGATGAAACATATATGATTAATCATTACGAAATGTTTGAAATAAGTAAAGAAATGTAAAGTTAACCCTGTATTTACCGATTCTACATGATTTTCGTCGAGTCCCAACCTACCAGTACATTATTCGAATTGCCATCTGGGGTGCTAGCCATATTTTGTTTGACTTTTTTTTTTTAAATATATTTGCTGATTTTAATACAATTCATAGTACGATATTTGTGTATACGTATCATTCAATACTGTTAAAATTTTGTAAATTGGGTGAAGAGACATAGTTATGCATCAACTTCTCAGTGAAATAGTGATAAAAAAAAATCAGTGGTGGCAAGCAATATAGTAACATACTAAACCAAGCACTCAGGAATACCAAATTATATCTTTCCAACTTAATGAAATCAAAGTTAAGAAGCTGTCCCAAAAATATATATATCCTGATCTAATAAGTTTTGCGGTCGTTATATTAAGTGGAAGCAGTAAAATATTAGACTACAATCCATCATTTAAAATTCCTTATAATGACTAAATATGCTATTCCCGGATGAGACTTACGATTTCTGTGTGAAAATCTAATTTTCTTCAGGTATGATACGTATAAATAAGTAAACCGATATGGTTCCTCCAAGCAGATCAGTTGGAGCGCTGATCAGAAGCAGGGAAAATATATATACTTATGAAAGTGTGCTGTGTACTTTTAGTGAAATTTTGAACTACAATCTAATCGAGATAGGACCCAATATAGATTTTTTTTAATCAAACGATTTAAGATTTAAGTGGATGTGAGCGAAGAGACTCAACGTTCTAATTAATCCTAACTTCTTCAAGAATTTTGTTTTATTTTATTATTTTTCGTTACTTTGCTAACTTGAAACCCTTTCAAGTATCTCAAAGGACGTAATTCCCTATTGGACGTTTTATTATCAACCTTTCTTCGTATAGTATCAATTGCAATGCCACACTAATAGTGGAGCTAAGAAACAGATTTTGTTTTCTAGACATGCTTATTAAATGTCACATACGCAAACGCTATGAAACTTCCTAAAATGTGTAATATAACTATGTATATTAATTTCATTTATGTTTTAATAATCTGGTTACCGATGTGTTGGATACTTTAATAATCTCAAATGTAATACCGTTTTCTTAAAACTCATTAGTTAAATCTGTTTTGCGAATGATAAAATTCTAAAATCTTGCTTTCGAATTTTATTATATTCTGTTATACATTTTTTTCTTTTCTTCCAATCTTTTTCTGTATGTTAAAATGAATATTTCGTCTATTAAAATGTTTTGTGGAATTGAATTTTTTGATTCAACATGTATTAGTAGTGAGTAGTACCTGACTTTTGACTTTAGTGTTTAGTATAATTTAGGAATATGCAATAAGATAGTTTTGGTGTGATACTAGTAATCTATGACAAGTCAACAGAATTACTTTAAACTTGGAAGTCCATACATTTCAACATTTAACAGAGTTACCATCGAAAGCCTAATTAATAAAACATGAGGTGGTGCATTATCATGATAAAAGAAAATAATGAATACGGTAATTTAAGTTAACGGTACCATTTTATTAGAAATTCACTCTGAAATATGATTAGTACGTTCATATCAATTCGCAGCTTACCAAAAAGGGTCTCGGTTCATATTCAATTATTTGGCGTAATTGAATATGAATCGGCCTCGTTCCGATTTACTGTTAACTTCGAATTTCCGATACTACAAGCTAACAATAGCATGAAATTATCTTAGAAAAGGTAATTTCGTGTCATTCTTTTTAAATTGAAAACCACTCGTCCTCATCCTCCATTCTGGACACGGTCATATAACTAAAAGAAAATAAAATAAAATTTCAGAAGTCCATTGCCTTTTAAAACTTTAATACCTTCATAAATCACTTAAATCCGTTAGGCTTATTACGATTGCCTTGGCGACCAACAAAACAAATTATAACCAGAATGTAGGAGGAGTGACGTAGTTGGGGGTTTCAATTTTTGGCGCCCAAATGACAGGACAAGTGTCACCATAGTAACCAAGTTACTAAAAACACTACGGCAGTTTTCGGATAAGTCAATGACTAGATAATGTATTTCAACTTTTATTGCGTGTCTAAAGATTCGTAGCTATAGTGATGAAAATATCATTGAGCACGTATTATCTGCTTACATCAGAATTGTTCATGATTTGAAAGCAAACCTTCAAGTTGATAGAACCGCTAGCAACACCTCATTGTTTTGTTTTAAGGGTGGTTAATAAGCAACAATAATTTAAAAGTGGAGGAAGTAAAAGTAAGTAAATAACGCCGAAGAACTATATTTAACCCGAAGGGCCTATGCAAAGAATTAATTTATATTTGGAGTGTATATTTTGTGTTTATTTGTAAGTTATTTTCTATGTGTGTAAATGTTTAACGATAACATGGCAAATTCGAATAATATAGTGGGGGGTGGAGACTCCTCGAATACTTTGTGTTGCCAGTGCAACCAAACATATGAAGAACCCCAAAGGAAAGTAGAATGTACCAAATGTCCCAATTGGTACCACTTCCAATGTTTACAGTACTCCGATACGGAGGAAAGGGAGGAACAATTGGCAAAAGATTCCAACTGGACATGTCCCAAATGTAGGGAAAAGCTCCCTGATCATAGCTCAGAATTAATGAAAACGTCTGAACAAGTAGACGCAGACTTTGAATTGGGTAAAGTAACTGCCGAATCTACTCGAAATGAGATAGAGCTGGTAAACGGTAAAGACGGAAATGGGAATTCAGAAGACGGTGACACCGTCGGAAATTCAAGCCAGTCACCTGTCGACATGCAAACGATGTTGGCAGCGATAAACGAAATGCTAAAATCCGAAATGAATAAAATGAATAAGGAAATGAAGAAAGGGTTCGATGAAAATAAGATAGAAATGATGGATTTGAGAAAAGAATTGGGTAATTCGGTGAACCGATTGACTGAGGACATGAAAAACATGAAATTGGAAATACAGGGTGAACTTAGGAGCGAGGTAAAAAGACTAGATAGTGTAATCCTGGAAGTTAAAAATGAAACTTCCCAATTGGAAAAACGTGTACGTGATGTAGAAGTAGTTTCACACTCGGTCCCAGGTAAGATTCAAAAATTAGATTCGCAGGTAAATTTGAACAAAGAGGCTCTTACAGAATTGAAGGTAAAAATGGACTCTGTAAGTGAGATCAACGAGAAAATACGGAGTCAGTTGACCGTGCTGCGGAATAAGTGCGATGAACAGTCAATCAGTAATATCAGTAGGCCACTAAACCCAGAGCCTACTGTAGGAACGGACACTTTCGTTAAGCAAGTTTCTGAACCGGCTTGTCCGCGTATTCCTTTGAGCACTATTTTGGAAGAGTCTACTTCCGAAGGAACTATCAAATTACCAATGCCAGTGGTAAGCTCTTCCATAACGAATACAGTTGTAAATACACTTCCACAGTTTAGTACTGTAACCAGCACAGTACCCAGTTTAAATATTCCTCATTCGTCTCCATTTAAGTTGAATTTGCCGCTGAGTGGTCTGGCTCCCTCATGGTCCGGAGGTTCGGCCGTGGGTGGTGTCGGATCGGATCGCGGGGCGTATCCTTCTGGGGTTGGCTGTGTTGTTTCTGCCGGGTATCCCTGGACGAGCGGTATTAGTACTAATCGTTCGGCTCAGTATCCTATTCCAACGCCTATATTCAATAATTACACGTCAGTACCGAATGTGCATGCACCCATGCAAACGTACATGAGTACTAAAGTAAAAATTGGAGACATTGATCGATTTCCTAAGTTCGATGGCAACACTTCATCTGGTATTCCAAAAACTTTTCTAAAACGGTTGCAACAGTGTATGGATATGTATCCGTTCACTGATTACGAGAAATTACAAACTGCGGAGCGTTGTCTGTCGTCGTATGCGGCTGCATGGATGCAGGCGAATCGGCACAGAATGCGAACGTACTCTGATTTTCTGGTGCTGTTTAAAGATACTTATTGCAATGACCAGATTGAACGCGCACAGAAGAAAGCGTTGCAATCTACACGATACGATAAAACAAAGTATGCGTCGTTGCTCGATTTCTCCTGGAATATTATAGAACGCTATTATAGTATCACTAATGAACCAAGCAATGCCGAAATTATTGACATTGTAATTGGGTGTCTTCCGCCCGAAGAATCCAGAGCCATTGCAGCTCATTTATGCAAGGACGTGAATGAACTCGTCGCACGAATCGGTGCGTTGTCCGGAGCGTCGCGATATGGACTCGATGCTCGACCTCCCCCAAGAAAGTACTTCGCTAGGCACGTGAAAGCGAACAATCCTGTACGAACACACGTTAACACGAGCTGCCAGACTGACTTCCTGAGTTACACTCAGACAGGTTATAGATACCCTCGCGCCTTTGAGTCGGGACACCAGAATGGTGGACCGAGATGGTTTAACAGATATAGACCAATTTCTCATCAGCCGTATAACAGGCCAAATTCTAATCAAAATGTTGATAACAGTGAGTATCGCGGAGCTGTTAACAGACGCGGTAATAGTAGACGTGGTAGAGGTGGATACACTAATACCATAGATCATAGGAACAACACTAGTAACAGTAATAATGCCCATGGTCGTCCAGAGAATGAGTTGCGAATAGTGACCCGCGATAATGACCAAGAGACAAGGGTCAAGACGTCAAACTAAAGCCGCAACCATCTTGTAAAATGGGGGAAGGTAGTTGCGGAGATTCAGTAGACCCCATTCAAAATTCCGAAATAGTCAAAATCCAAATGTCTAACAATAATTTAGACTTAGAACCAGACATAGATTTATTTCTGAAATTTGACATTAAATTTGTAGTAGAAGAAGAATCAAATGACTCTGAAGAAAACCGCTATTTTTCCACGTCCCCTGTAGTAAAAGGAACCATTGGAGGCTTACAATTAACTGCTACAATAGACACAGGAGCTGATCTCTGTTTAATGGATTGGGGAGTTTGGAAACAGTTGAAACAGCGTTTTCCGTCAGCGAAACTACGTCCGTACACTGGGTTGACTTTAGGTGCTTTCGCTGGCAAGGAAAAGTTCGCTGTTCAGGGAGTCCAGGTCTTTAACTTAAATATCCAAAATCATATTTTCGAAACTGCAATATTTGTCATTAAATATCTGAGAACAGATTTAATTCTAGGCTGTTCATTCCTAGATAGATATTCGGGAATAGTAGATAGAGAAAAGAAAGAGTTACGTTTAAAGGATAGTTGTGGGAAAGTAGTGGTAGTTTCTACTGATCAACCTAATATAATGTTAGTTAAAACTCCACAAGACGAGATTGCAGCCAGTATATCAGGGAGGCCTGTGGAGGACCGGTCTTCCCTTGATCCCATTATTTATTGTCAAGCTGCTCATGCAGTAACTCCTTCGACTAGGGAGGTAGTTCAACAGACTGGTGTCATAGAGCCAGCCCTGGATTCGGACTGCAACGTATCGGAAACAGACATAGAACAGTACATAAGAACACGTGGGGATTTACCGGATCACATTCGCGAAGGTCTTCGCAAACTACTATTACAGTTCCGTGGGTTATTTTCTGAATATCCTCGCAGAGTTAACGCTCCACCGTACAAACTACAGTTAGTTGATAGCGAACCAGTTGTAGGTCCATATTATCTGGTGCCACAAGCACTCCAGGCTGAATTCGAAGCAGAGCTGAATAAATGGTTGCGTTTGGGGATTGCCAGGGAACAAATGTCACCTTATCGCAATCCAATCCATGTGGTAAGAAAAGCTTCAGGAGGTATTCGTCCGGTGCTGGATTTAAGAGCAACTAATGCCAAAATTATTACTCCTAGGGTTCAAGTTGAGCCGATAAACGAGCTTTTGAGCCGGATTTCGCAGTCTAAATGGTTTTCTACCTTCGACGCATCCAGTGCGTATTACGGAATCAGTTTGCACAAGGATTCGTATCCGTGCACGAGTTTTATTTATAAGGGAAGGCAATTTGTTTTGACGACTCTCCCTCAAGGTCTCAAAGCGTCACCAGCTATATTTCAACATGTCATGAACCAGTTTTTCAATGACGAAACTAGGCCCTATACTGTTTTATATCTCGATGACGTTTTGATAAAGTCATCCTCTCAAGAAGAACACTTGTATCATCTTGGGAAAACTTTCAACACCTTCAAAAATGCAAACTTTTCCTTGAATTTCAATAAATGTAAATTCTTCGTTACCGAAGTCCGTTTTTTAGGCCATATAGTAAGTGGGAGCACAGTGAAAGCCGACCCTCGTCACAATGAACCAATCCGTTGCTTTCCCGTTCCAAAAACAAGACGCATGCTACGTCAATACTTAGGGCTTGTGAACTGGAGGAAAAAGTTCTTCCAAAACTTTTCTGGTCTTACGGCGAAATTATTTAATTTATTAAAGAAGGATCAAAAGTTCGTTTTCGATGCTGAAACTTTGGAAGCATTTTACAAAACTCGAGAGATACTTAGCAATCCACCGGCTCTAAGCCAACCAGATTTTTCTCTCCCATTTCATATACAAAGTGATGCTTGTCTCGAAAATTTGGCCGGTCTATTAGCGCAATACCCACCTGGAGAGAGCGATCCTCGAGTCATAGGATACGCGAGCCGGAGAGTGAAACCACACGAATTATCTCTGTCGATTTTCCAACTTGAACTTCTAGCTGTGCTCTTCTTGTGTGAGCATTTTGAGCAGTACATAATGGGGAGAACCACATACGTGCACACAGATAATGCAGCTGTAACCCATGCATTTACTTTGAAAGGGTTGGAACCACGAACCACCCGAATTTTGCTCAAACTTCAAAAATTTGATCTGGTTTTCGAACACTGCCCAGGGGACAAGAATTTTGTAGCTGATACTTTGAGCCGTAACCCTCCAGAAGTAACATCCGAACCTGAAACGCATTATGTAAATTATCTGTCAAAAACGGAATGTTCAAACATAAATATAATTGACATTAGAAACAATCAGAAACGGGATGAATATTGTAAGAAGCTAAGACAACAATACGAAAATAATATGAATCTAGACCAAATTACTGTACACAAGGATCTATTATATATAAAACCGGTTAAATCCTATAAATGGCTTTTGGTAATACCCCAACAACATGTAGGCATCATTGTAAAAATAATACATGATGTGGGTCATTTCGGAATTCAAAAGTGTTTTCAATTCAGCAGATCCCTGTTCTATTGGCGAAAACAGAAAACCAGTATCAACCAATATATATTATAAAAGTGTACAATGTGCAAGAACAAAATTTGCAACTCGTACAATAGTAAAACAAACCTGTCATATTGAAGCTAGCTTTGCACACGAAAAGTTGGGCATTGACGTCGTTGGTAAACTTCCAACTAGCCAGGGATTTCGGTACATTTTGTCAACAATAGACATTTATTCTCGATTTGTTAGTTTTCTTCCACTTCGAAATGCTCACGCAAAAGAGATAACTACTGTATTAGAACGTAGATATTTTCACTTAGTGCCTCACCCACAAGAATTCATCTCGGACAAAGGAGCACAGTTTATGTCTAAGCTGTGGAAAAATTACTGTGATAAACATAATATTATTCATAGACGTACTTCGAGTTATTCGCCTAACTCGAACGGCGTTACGGAACGCAGTCATAAAGAGCTGAACCGTTTGATCCGTTTGTGGTGTCATGATGATCAAACAAATTGGAGCAGACATTTGGTGAAAATCCAAAATCTTTTAAATCATTCATATTGTAGTGCAATACAATGTGCTCCAGCCGAACGCTTTCTCAGTTTTTCTGCTGTGGATGCGTTCCGCAGGGCGTTTCCCTGGCCAAAAGACCTAGAACAAATCGAAAATAGTCGAAAGTTAATTCTGGTATCTAGTGATACAAATAAGAGTAACAATGAAATTTGCACTGGATTCACGTTAAAAGAAAAACAATTAGTCATGCTAAAAACTCACCCATTGTCATCTGTCATAAAACATGAAGCTGCTAAATGGATGTTAGTATATACCGGCCCATACTTAGTCCACAAAATACTGAAAAATTGCGCTGTTCTACATACACTCAAAGGAGTAAGTATCGGCACTCATAATTTCCACAATTTAAAATTATTCAATTGCACACAGGAGAAATATGAAGAATTGTTGAAAGACTACTCTAATTAACGCTATCATAAGACCACTGACCTACCAGTACTAAGTAGTAATTTAGTATGCTTCACATTATCTTAATTCACGAGCATGGTTATTTCCCTATTAGAGCTCAAATAATCATGGTCAAATTTAGAAAAATTTGCTTTTTATCAAAATCAAATTTTTCTCGCGTCGAGGTGGAGAAATTGTAATAATCTAAAATATAATTACAATTATACATGTATTTTTCTATATTCCTGTTAAATTTTAATTTAAAAAAAAATATTTATTCCCCGTTTAAATTCTTTCTCCGCCACTGCTTCTTTAATGACCACGTTATTATACTCTCATCTCTTTAGTTTCGACATTAAAATTTCTATTTAAGTAAAATAAATGACTATAAACAAATAATATAAATCACGGGAAGGAAGGAAAATAATTTGTAATAATTCGGGACCATCTCATCCAATGAGATGCGCTAGAACGGTTTCCCGTAGTTCTCTTCTATCGCCCGCATCTCTAACTTGATTGTTATAGGTCCTATTGGCATTTTGCCCTTAAACCATTGGATGCTAGTGTACAAAGACCGCTAAATCTGTGATGTTAGCGTCTTTTCTTGAAGAACGTGTGCGAGCATAGGAGGGTCAACTAATGTGAGGAAAAATAAATAAACCTTTACACACCATTAGTGCTCCGTTTCAATAGGATTGGACAGACACGAATAACAGAGGTATGAAATAGTGAAATAAGCAGAAATTGAAAATAACAAACTAACAGCAGAAAGTAATAGGCAAAAGTGAACACAACAATAGTCATGTGGGCAGCCATATTGCATTAACTGGAATTTTCAACAGAAAATAAATAAATAGTGAAACGTTATTATAGGTATCTTCATCCAATAAAAATAACAGTGTCTCATTTCTTTCATTTATAGGTATTGTTGCTTTTTTATCATGGCAGCCCCATGCAATTTCTGTGCCGTCGTAAACATTGACATAATGTCAAGTTAAGTAAGGGTGGCCCACCAGGGTACAAAAATGTAGTTCTTTCGGCGAGGCATCTGCCAGAGATCCTTGACTGATCTCTGCAGATGTCCTAAACTTGTAATATGTAATTTTATAACCATTATTATCAATATTCCCCTCCACTCGGTGTAGAAATTGACCATTGCTTTGCAAATCGACCTAATTATATCAAAACATAAAATTTAACAATCCACAATAGGCAAGAGTTCCACCGTAGTTAAGTATCACACCGGAAATATATAATTGTTGATTTTAGTTAATGTATTGTGTGATTTAGTCGTAGTAAAGGTCAAGGTCAGGTCCATGATATGTAGTATTGATTAGAGTATTTACTTATTATTTATTTGTTTTGTTTAACCTCATTTCTTTTAAATAATTTCAAGACTAAAATAATTATGCCGCGAGTGTTTTTCGATAATTTTTGTAAAATTTAATTTAGTCCATGACATCCATGTATTGAAAATATACGTATGAAAGTGCAAATTTTATTGTCAGGTGCAAGGGATGCATTATCGTTGTCTACTGTGTCGACTAGGGTGCCATCTGTTACCCTTCGCTCAATGTTAGTGTTTTGTTTCAATAGAACAATTTTCACCAAACTCCTGCGGCGAGTTTGATAAGTAGCTGCTAATATGGTTATACGCTTCAAAAAAAAAAAAAAAAAAAAAAAAAAAAAAGTGGTCTTGGGTTATTTTAAATATGAAGTTTTAATCTTGATATGCTGTTGGTAATTTCATGTAGAAATTTAAATTCGTTATTAATTTAAGAAAGGGTAAGAAAGAGTATTACCCAATTATTGCAAGCAAATCCAGTTATTTCAAGACTGCAGAAAAGTGAGAATGTGTTTTCGTGTTGTAAATGCTAGCCATGTCACTTACCTGGCTAACATTTATTCACATTAAAAAAAAAAAATAAGAGTATAGTTTCGTGGCGGTCTATAGGTGTAAAAAAAAAAGTCAAAATGTGTTTGACCGTGTTGTGGCCGTAACGTAATGTAATAATAATATAAATAAATAAATATAAATATAAATGTTTTATTGACAAGTGAGAGACTCTCGGGCCCAACACCAATGATAATTTATAAGAATATTGATAAAGACCCCATGGTATTTTGAGTATAGGCCACGGTTAATGGAAGTACATGTGTATTGATGAGTGCGTGTGATATTTCGGCGTCTTGCTCTAACTGTATTTGTTGCTGACAAAATTGAACAATTCGGTACGCGTTGGGAAAGGAAGGTTATTTGGTTGAATTAGGTAAGAAGTTGCAGTGAAGGAAATTTATACTTAAGGTAGGAACCAACAGCATAATAGTGAACTTTCTTAATGAAACAACTGCCAATTGTTCAGATATAGTGTCAAAGTAGGTTTCATCGGTATATACACTTCATGTATATGGATTTTTTTTTTACCCTACCACTTCCTTTAGGCACAAGTGCATGACATTCATTTCACTAATATGGATGGTCAACTAAAACTGTTTTATGAAAGTTATGGTCTACACTTAAGTTTTATACTCTGACGAACGGCGAAGAAATATTTTATTCCGACGTTCAAACATTATTCCAAGCGGCTGACTTGCGTGGTGTGCTTCTGGCGTGCAGTAGACAACGTGTTGTATGTATGTGTGTGTGTTGATTTGGGAGGATGCAAATTTGTTGTTTTCCGCGATTTCGTTTTCGTACTTTTGGAATCTGTTACATGCAAGGAGAAAATCGATAGAGATGATGTTCAAACTTTATTATTGACTTACCACTACCATAAGATAACACGCCGCTCCCTTTTCCTCTTACGTTCTAGAAACGCGGCGCATGTCTGTAGCGAGCATGTCTTTGTGAGCTCATTTTGGGATTTTTGGCAGTTTTCCTTCCCAAAATGTCGGAATTTTGAATTATTATCATTATTATTTCTTATTATTTTCTTAGATTGGAGTCAGTGCTTTACTATTTTCCTGTCTTCTACGGACATTTAAAACTACCACGATTTTTTTTTTTTTAGAACATTCCAAAATTAAACAGGCAAACCCAACCTTCCGATGCAGTCGGCCGTAACCGACATGGACGTTTCTGGCAGATTACAGCGACTAGAGCGCGGGGAACCTAAGGGTAACGCCTAGGGTGTTTTCTCTTGGTTTTCCATGCTAGGACACAGCAATTCCAGCGGTCATGTCGGGACATTTCAATCCGCCCGATATTTGGGGGCGGTATTCGTTCGGAGTTTATGAAATAGTTTGGATATTTAGCGAATGTTTAAATGTTTTTTTTTTTAGCGTGGGAAACTAACAATGTCCATTTCTTACTTCTTCTTCATACCCTGAAACTTATGCATGTGTTGATGATTAACGAAGACTACGAGTTGGGAAATTGTCTAAATTTACGCTAGCGATATTTTTGGAGTAGGGGAAAATATATTTGGCATTTAAAATAGTTGCTAAGTTTTTTTTTTTTTTTGAGAAAAAAGAGAACGACTCGCAGTTTCGTTTACTCTCAACTAACTAACTTTGCCTGAATCTCTTTTGACTCCTGACTTTTTCTTGTTCTAACCTATCTCTTAATTTTAATATCCCCCTATTTTCCCTAAACATGTTAATATATCTATATAAAAGTTTGAGCGTCAATTCGTAGTGGTTGTTAATTTTTTTTTTTTTTTTGCTGTTTATACATTGTTTTGTATTGTACACAATATATATATTATACTCAATGATTACGTTTCGGGCCTATCTGCTACCTTCTTCGGTCGTGTGTCTGGATTATGGCGAGCTGGGTTATTCAGTGGCAGATTAACATTTCAATACATGTTTTTTTTTTCTTTCCTGTTCCTTGCGACATAACTTAACTGACATCGTATTTCCTTGTTGAGCTGAGTGCAAATACCCATTCTGTGTAGGAAGAATCACAATATACCACCTGATTTTGGTCTCTCCCCTCAAACTTGTTACAGTTGTCGATACATTTCAATGCATTTAGAGAAAATTATTGATCTTACAAATACTATGTTTCTTTTCTTTCTTTTACTCATATACCTAATTTTGAAGTAACCTTGTTTTAATAATTTTGTTCACCCAAAGTCATTTTGTAACGTATATAATGAAGTAAAGCTTCCTAGCGCCACAGGGCATTCTATATAAATATGTTGTATGCAGTGGAAAAGGGTTGAAAAATAAAATTGAATTATGATGTATATATTATATGATTACAGGGACTTATAACGTTACGATGAAACATATATGATTAATCATTACGAAATGTTTGAAATAAGTAAAGAAATGTAAAGTTAACCCTGTATTTACCGATTCTACATGATTTTCGTCGAGTCCCAACCTACCAGTACATTATTCGAATTGCCATCTGGGGTGCTAGCCATATTTTGTTTGACTTTTTTTTTTTAAATATATTTGCTGATTTTAATACAATTCATAGTACGATATTTGTGTATACGTATCATTCAATACTGTTAAAATTTTGTAAATTGGGTGAAGAGACATAGTTATGCATCAACTTCTCAGTGAAATAGTGATAAAAAAAAATCAGTGGTGGCAAGCAATATAGTAACATACTAAACCAAGCACTCAGGAATACCAAATTATATCTTTCCAACTTAGTGAAATCAAAGTTAAGAAGCTGTCCCAAAAATATATATATCCTGATCTAATAAGTTTTGCGGTCGTTATGTTAAGTGGAAGCAGTAAAATATTAGACTACAATCCATCATTTAAAATTCCTTATAATGACTAAATATGCTATTCCCGGATGAGACTTATGATTTCTGTGTGAAAATCTAATTTTCTTCAGGTATGATACGTATAAATAAGTAAACCGATATGGTTCCTCCAAGCAGATCAGTTGGAGCGCTGATCAGAAGCAGGGAAAATATATATACTTATGAAAGTGTGCTGTGTACTTTTAGTGAAATTTTGAACTACAATCTAATCGAGATAGGACCCAATATAGATTTTTTTTAATCAAACGATTTAAGATTTAAGTGGATGTGAGCGAAGAGACTCAACGTTCTAATTAATCCTAACTTCTTCAAGAATTTTGTTTTATTTTATTATTTTTCGTTACTTTGCTAACTTGAAACCCTTTCAAGTATCTCAAAGGACGTAATTCCCTATTGGACGTTTTATTATCAACCTTTCTTCGTATAGTATCAATTGCAATGCCACACTAATAGTGGAGCTAAGAAACAGATTTTGTTTTCTAGACATGCTTATTAAATGTCACATACGCAAACGCTATGAAACTTCCTAAAATGTGTAATATAACTATGTATATTAATTTCATTTATGTTTTAATAATCTGGTTACCGATGTGTTGGATACTTTAATAATCTCAAATGTAATACCGTTTTCTTAAAACTCATTAGTTAAATCTGTTTTGCGAATGATAAAATTCTAAAATCTTGCTTTCGAATTTTATTATATTCTGTTATACATTTTTTTCTTTTCTTCCAATCTTTTTCTGTATGTTAAAATGAATATTTCGTCTATTAAAATGTTTTGTGGAATTGAATTTTTTGATTCAACATGTATTAGTAGTGAGTAGTACCTGACTTTTGACTTTAGTGTTTAGTATAATTTAGGAATATGCAATAAGATAGTTTTGGTGTGATACTAGTAATCTATGACAAGTCAACAGAATTACTTTAAACTTGGAAGTCCATACATTTCAACATTTAACAGAGTTACCATCGAAAGCCTAATTAATAAAACATGAGGTGGTGCATTATCATGATAAAAGAAAATAATGAATACGGTAATTTAAGTTAACGGTACCATTTTATTAGAAATTCACTCTGAAATATGATTAGTACGTTCATATCAATTCGCAGCTTACCAAAAAGGGTCTCGGTTCATATTCAATTATTTGGCGTAATTGAATATGAATCGGCCTCGTTCCGATTTACTGTTAACTTCGAATTTCCGATACTACAAGCTAACAATAGCATGAAATTATCTTAGAAAAGGTAATTTCGTGTCATTCTTTTTAAATTGAAAACCACTCGTCCTCATCCTCCATTCTGGACACGGTCATATAACTAAAAGAAAATAAAATAAAATTTCAGAAGTCCATTGCCTTTTAAAACTTTAATACCTTCATAAATCACTTAAATCCGTTAGGCTTATTACGATTGCCTTGGCGACCAACAAAACAAATTATAACCAGAATGTAGGAGGAGTGACGTAGTTGGGGGTTTCAGTGTATGCGTGCTTGGAAGTGGTGTCGTACGTGTATATGTCTATGTGTAGATGTGTGTGTGTTCAGAGTAAAACCTTTCTGCCTCTTAATTGGGATATCTCTATACTTGATTGGCATTGCCTCTGTAAGACATCCCATGCACCCAATCTAATGCCACCCAAGAAAAAAAAAGATCAATATGTAAAGCGCAGATTAAAAAAAAAAAAGACGTAACTACATCCGACCGTCTGCCCAGCGGTCCAAACGCCCTCCTTCCACTGCCTGTTCCCCTGTCTGTCAATCCAGCCACCATCAATCTTCACCTTTGACCCTTTGAAGTCTCTGAAGATTGATGGTACACTATCCCCACCCACCCATTGATCCAACCACCCCATCTCATTAAAGCTACATACCATAAAATCAATTCTGCATACCCTTTGTCGTCTGAAAATTGAAAACGAATAGATTTAGTACGTTGAATATTTGGAATATTATTTACAGTTGTAGTGAGAAACAAACTGAAACAGCACGAATCTATTCTTAAATCAAACCATGCATTTCTTTAGTACGAGATAATAAGAACTCATTATATAATGTAAATGTAAAACAGTTGGTTGCTTACTTGCATTATAGGTCTGATTATAACTTTATTAACTGTAAAGTAAGAAAAATATTTTATTACCAAATAAAATCTATCATCAGAAGGGCCAAAGAACTAATGTAGAGTATAATTGAAACTCACTGGGGAAAATAAGAAGCGCTGAAAGAAAAGTGATGGTGAAAGATAAGTTTAATTTTTAAGGAACAAATGTCTTTCATACTATAATAGAACAGTAAATCACTAGATGTTTTAAAGGGTTTGTAGTTTCAATACAGGAACAATTCACTTTATTCACTATATTTTGTTTCCTATAATTATTATCTATTTAGTATAGACGCCGAAATACTGAAATGTTAAAAGAATTCAGGAGTTATAGGTACACAGATCAGTTTTATGCACTCGAGATTGCTTAATTCTTTCAAGAGTTATTTAACTTAATTGTAGACACTTTATATAGAACTCCAGACAATGATGTAAAGGGATTTTTAAACAAAATATGCTATTTTCTTGCTGAACTAATTCACTAGGGCACAATTTCTCAACCTTTATTTTTTCGCTTTGGGGCACCACAAAATAATTTTCAAACTTTCAGGACACTCTTGCGCGTATTTTGTTTCCTAGATGCAGAAAAGCAAATACATAAAAATACACACAATACATATTTTTAAAAAAAATATATGGAACGACTATGAGATACAAATTTCACAAGCAAATTACGTAAGACTCTTGAATAGAAACATATTAACATAATTCTTGTGACTTTAATCGGGAAGAAAACACCAAGAACTGTTGAACGAAGAACGACACCAAGAACGAAGAATTATTGAAATTATTTTTCTGTGTCCAGTGTTTCTTTGCAAAGAGAAATAAACAGCGTTAAAAGCAAACTTTCCAGTTTTAACGTGAAAGACAAGTATGAAATCAAGTATATTGGTGATACATTTTTATTTTCTTCTAAGGATAATTATTTTACGGAAGATCTTAGAAGACATTAAAAAACTAGCGATACACCTGATACGTATTCGCGACACACAAATGTGTCGCGACACAGCGATTGAGAAACGCTGCAGTAAGGCACAATATTGTAATACGTGGTGATATTATCATTAATCACTTAAAAAAAATCGAAAGCGAAAGACGAATTGGGTTTAATCTTGAATACATAATGGTATGGAAGCTATCGTTAACTTTCCCGCTAGAACAACAGATAAATCGGAGTCTACTATTGGTCAAATAATGACAAACCGCAAGACTAGAAACACTTTTCTTCCCTCTAAAAGCATCATTGTTGAATTCTCTGATCATGATGTACAATGCTTATGACAAATTGTCTAAACAGAAATGTCTCTCATTGAATCAATTATGCATTACAAGACCCCAGCTATCAAAAGAAAACATAGCTTCGTTTAAAGCTAAACTTCAAAATTAAAATAGTTTGAGATATTCAACCACTATTTATTAGAAGGTAAATTTTTAACAGTTTTAATAACACCTTATACTGATCGCGAGGACTCGTAAAGTTTCACCTAGATTTACCAATTCCACTACCCAATAGAATGTGAGGGTGTACGTCAGTCGTCAACACCCACCTATGAAATTTTGCCAGTGTCGTTTCTCGCGCTATACGGAGAGCATCTCCTCAGAGTACAGTGTTGTCGGATTGCCGCCAAATTTCCTTTTTGTTGTTATTATTGTGATCGTTATTTTATATGTTTTGCTATTATTCTTGTTACTATTGTTAAAGTTGGTGCTATATTTCTTGAAGCTTTTTGTTGTTGTTGTTGCTCATTTGCCATGTGTTCCAAGTTTGGCAACATTGTTGGTGCAATTCTACTGTTTCATTTTTTCCCAAGTATGCATTCGGAAGGCAGCCCCACGAATCGTCCCGAATTTTCCCGATGCATCACACGTGAGGGAAAGCAGTTCTATGATTGGTGGAGAGAACATTCTTCACGAATCGCTGCGGTCACCATAGCCTTATACTACTTAACTTTGCATAAATCCTTTAAAGAATATTATTTAAACTATAAAACAGTATGTATATAGATTGGCACTGCGTGTGGCGAAACGGACGAAAATACAATACAATTAAGTAGTAATAAAAATAAAGAAATGTAACATATGAAACTGGAAATGAACATAAATTCACTAAAACAAACTGACATGACACTTAAAAATAATCATGTTATAAAACACAGTCTTCTATCAGAGTAGTAAATATTTAAGATAATTGTTTCAAATAATCAGTTGAAGAATTACAAAAGGTACAATCAACCATATTTACAAAGCATACACTTTAATAATCATAGTATGTAAATTGTACTTGTTGACCGACCCCCCCCCCAAAAAAAAAAAATCAAATTCATCATTCGGAAAACTAAAGAATAAAAAAATCATGTGCTTCAGACGAAATACCAGATTAGATAATCAAAAATTGACACTTCAATTACTTATATAATCTTCTCCCATGAATTAAAACTAGCAAAAGCAATAATTGTACATAAAGAAAAAGATATTGTACCTAATTATAGGCCAATATCACTATTGTCATCTCTTTCCAAAACATTCTGTTTCCTGAAAATGCATTGAGTTCGTGACGTAGTACGTGTGACTTCGGCTCATCCATTGGTTACAGACATAAAGACAGATATTCCGATCGTACCAACCGAATATACGAGTATAACACTTCTGTGTATTCCATTCACTCTTTTATTTCAATCGTTTTTTGTCTTTCTTGGTAAGTGGCTAAACTCTTTGTTAACTCTTATACTATGTATAAATAATCTGTAATTTTTAATAATATGAATGAGTTCCCTCGTGGTTATAGGGTTAGCATACGCGTCTTCGGTGCTGGAGATCTAGGTTCAATTCCCGGTTTAGATTCTACATTAAGCTGTAGGTGCACATCTCATATAGCCTCGATATTGACAGGGACGCCTGAATCCAACTAGTTAATAATTTACTCTAGCTGAATGGACTATAACCACTACTTTTTCTTTCTAGTGGTTTCACAACACAAAGTGTTATGGTCGACTAGATAGGTTTTAATTGGTTAGTGTGTGGTCAGCCCTTTGACGATGTGTCATTCTGTATTGCTAGACAGAAATTCGTTTCCTTTTAATGGCACCAATTGCCTCATGATAGAGGGCCAACACCAGAATTTTATGCTTTCGTCAGGAATCGAACCGGAGAGCATACTTCATCAAAAGCATGCGACCCTTTGATTAGAAGGGAGCATGACAAATAACCAAACTGTTAATAGAGATAAATATACAACACTGGGATTTTTGGGAATACGGGTAATATTTTAAAAATATACATAAAAAAAAATTTACCTCCTTGTAATGGAAACCAAGATTTCACATTTAGTGGGAGTAGAAGGAGTGTCCAGAATTAAACAAAGATAAAGAGAAAACTTACTTTCTTGAGAGGGAAGAGATACATCTTGCTCTTCTTTATGTAGAATTTCAAGGTAATTGGCAAGACTAAGATGATATAACCATAGTTTCTTCTCTTGCGTAGAACATTTTTGAAACCTGAAAAGAATATGGTATGTTAAAGTTTCGTTCACTTTATTCAATGAATGATATGTTTAAGTTGTTTTACGTTATGTATGAGAGTTAACTTATTTATTATTAGTATTTAATTTGGAATTCAACAATTTGAATATCTGCGGTTTAGAAATCAACTCGTTTGTCATAATTTGTAATTTTTTTACATACTCTTTTTAGCTTGTTAGTCAGAATCATGGGTAATATAATTTAATACATGAGTTGAGTTGATTTTAGTTTAGCGTCCCGTTCAGCAGCGAGGCTATAGGAGACATGGACCTACTGATTAACGTGGAATCTGAACCACCTGAGCTCCCGCCGGGAATCGAACCCGGGTCTCCCACGCCGAAGGCGCGTACACTAACCGCTTAGCCACGAGGGAGCTCAATTTAATACATGAATAACTAATAGGAGTAAATTATAAAAATAATTCAATAACGTGTGTAGTTAGCTTAGATTCATGTTGCAACATAAATGGAAATGTAATACATATTGATACAACATACGTGATACAACATAAAGGGTGTTTTGTATAGTTTGTTCTATTCACTTGCTTAATTGAGAAATTAAGTACGGAAGTATAAATATTCAAATAACAATACAACTAATTTTTATCAGCAACTAGCAGCGTTCACCCCGCTTCGCTGCGGTCACCCCGGAACGCAATAAACTTTGTTACTTAGATAATTTTTACTTTTTCGCTTTCAAGTGATATGATAAAAAACATAGAAGATTGCACTAAATGTTAACATTATATCGCCTGTCATTTATGTTAACCCGCCCCGCTTCGCTGCGGTCACCCCGGAACGCAATAAACTTTGTTACTTAGATAATTTTTACTTTTTCGCTTTCAAGTGATATGATAAAAACCATAGAAGATTGCACTAAATGTTAACATTATAGCGCCTGTCATTTATGTTAACCCGCCGAGTGACACGGTCATGCGGGTTGCATATAAATACGTTTATTTTTATACCTATGATGAACTAACAAAGGATTTGTACGTTATGGACACTTGAATGGTCAATTATCTCAAGACACTGGTAATTAAAAATTAAAGTGATATGATAAAAACCATCTAGGGTCCAAATCCTAATAACCCCCCCCAAAATAAAAGAAATTGGTTCAGCCGTATTAGCGTGATGAGGGAACAAAGGATTTGTACGTTCTCTTTTATAATATAGACTAGCAGCGTTCACCCCGCTTCGCTGCGGTCACCCCGGAACGCAATAAACGTTGTTACTTAGATAATTTTTACTTTTTCGCTTTCAAGTGATATGATAAAAACCATAGAAGATTGCATTAAATGTTAACATTATATCGCCTGTCATTTATGTTAACCCGCCCCGCTTCGCTGCGGTCACCCCGGAACGCAATAAACTTTGTTACTTAGATAATTTTTACTTTTTCGCTTTCAAGTGATTGCAGTAAATGTTAACATTATAGCGCCTGTCATTTATGTTAACCCGCCGAGTGACACGGTCATGCGGGTTGCATATAAATACGTTTATTTTTACCTATGATGATCTAACAAAGGATTTGTACGTTATGGACACTTGAATGGTCAATTATCTCAAGACACTGGTAATTAAAAATTAAAGTGATATGATAAAAACCATCTAGGGTCCAAATCCTAATAACCCCCCAAAAATAAAAGAAATTGGTTCAGCCGTATTAGCGTGATGAGGGAACAAAGGATTTGTACGTTCTCTTTTATATATATAGATAATGACTTCAGCTCAATAGTGATTTAGTCCGTGTTTACAATACAAAAGCATTTTTCGATTAAATTTGGTAATCTGAAAACTCATACTAAATATTGTTTTCACAGTAATCATTTATCATTTACAAGATGTAAATCAAGCATTTCACTTCAAACCATCACAGCCGAACTTAGAAAACAACCCCAACGAAAATATATATAAAAAAAGCTATAAAACCGACTTAGAATAGCATTTTATATAGCGTATAGGCCTATTTGAATTTTTTTTGTTTGATTTCTCCCGAAACATCCTCCTAAGATAAGTCTTAGTTACTGTAAAACCTTTTTTTTTTCTTAATCTTGTCAATAACATAACAAAATTAACACTACATTTTGAAGAGGCAATCTGGCGCAGAAACGCTCGAATTCGACATTGAAACTCGAGCCTACTAATTAAAAAAGAACTATATTAGGATTAGGAATTAGATTTCTGGGCTTTCAGCATCTTTGGCTGTTAGCCCGTCACGTATGAAGGATGACGTCCCTCGGCGATCACAGTATCTAAGGAAAGGGAAGGAAGAAAGGATTGAGGGAAGGAAAGAAGCGACCTGGGACCTATATGTTAGGTACCATCCCGACATTTGCCTGCTGTGAATCCAGAAACATCTCACTCAGGACGCTCACATCAAAGACGAAAGCGTTAGGGACTACGCTATGCGAGAACACAGAACTCTCTCCATCAGGATTCTGCCGCCTATTGTCGGACAATTTGTCCATGCCGACCAGATGCCGCGGTCGGATTGCCGGCGTCGGACGCCGGCATCTTTCAGCGCGATTTTCGACCGCGACGAATAGTTGCCTTGGCGAGCGGTCGGCAAACAGCCGGAAATGAGCATTAAATGCGCCGGCACCGCCGTCGGAAAGTTGTCTTGCCGAGCAGTCGGCAAACAACCGTAAAGGCGCAGTAAATGCGCCGGCGCCGCCATCGAAAAGAGGCCGGCATAAGGAGTCGGCAGAGGGTCGGAAAGAGGCCTTTCCGATTGTTTTGCCGGCTCTGACGGTCGGCAACAGTCGGCAAAGAGTCGGCAAAGGGAATTTTACTTGACGATTTTCGACCGCTTGCCGCCTCGGCAAAAGGTCGGCAACTTTGAACAAGTAGATCGTCGTGCCGCCGCGGAAGAGTGCCGGCTGTCTCTGGCGGCCCGCCACCGTCGACGGCGGCAATCCATCTTTCCGACCGCGACGTCCTGATGGGGCTACTACCACAATCGACATATGCGTACAATCAGTGGTGTATTTAAGGAGTCTTCCGGGCTCAAGCCCCCTCCCCCCCAAAATTTTGTTTACCATTTTAAAGTAAATGAAATATCTTGCAGAATTTTCACATCATACCTTCGTTGTTATTAGAGCGAAAATACAAAAGAATGAAACTTCTGTTTTAGTTCGCCCCACTATACTACGTCTGTACTATTTTAAAGGGTAAGATCCAAAATACAAAACAACATACGGAGAACTTAAAATATTGCAATTTAAGTGTTATATTCTTTTCTTTACATTTTGGAAAACAGGCTCTGGAGAATTTTAACTAGTGAATATGATTATATATATATATATATATATATATATATATATATATATATATATATATATATATATATATATATATATGCAGGTTCTACTAAATACAATGAATTTTGTGTTGACGGAAACAATAGGCTTTACATTCCCAGCTTAGTATTCCCAGTGGCCACCGAAACCACATTCCCCTCTGCAGGACTGAGAAGAAAGATTGTAGGTTATAAAAGAACTTAGCGGTCAACTTGCCTACTAGTCCTCAGCGCTCTTTTGCGACTCGTAAAGTTGACTCGTATAAAACGGTTGCTCACATTGCTGTCATGGTATACTTGAGTGATTCTTTTACGAACTAGGAGTTGTTAGTTCTTTCTGTCTTGGACTGAAACGCAGACGACATTATGAAACCAATGGGGACATTTTAGTTGTACCTTGAGGAACTTTTCATAATAAATTATTCTTTCATTATTAGTTTACGAGCGGTAAATGCAGTAATATAGGAAAATTGCCACCTTGAAACAATGGCTTCGTGATGGGATGAGATTTAAACGATTCAGTGATAATTCAATTAAATGTTATACATAGTATCCGCCTCCATTACTCCCACTACCAACGAAATCACATCCAAAGAGCACACCAGTGGAACTCACAAGGTTTCTGTTAAAGAAGATCCGGAATACGACTGCCTGTGAGAACCCATTACCTCAGCATGTTATGACCAAACGGCTACATGTGGCCCTACCAACAATGAGTCATGTAATCCATCACAAATTGAAGCAACAAACTCTTTGGAAGGCTAGCATTCATGTGTTTACATCATAGAGCAAAAGAGCAAGGACAGAAGGATGTGTGAGCATTACCTATTTGGAACCGCTAGAAATGTCTTGTGACAATGGAGGAAGGATACTGTATATTTACCTAATGAACGATGGAAAATTTGGCAATCACCTACATGAAAAAGATCGATGTAACTTGGTGCGTCAATGCAAACAAAGCTTCTCCAAAGATTCTATCTTTATTACTTTATTTAGGTACAGAGGGAAGGACGAAACACAATTTTAAAATCAATGCTGTTTATTACCAACAACACGTCCTATCCCCAATTTAGGAACGAAATACCATTATTGAATAGCAACTATATCTATCGTGGGGGACTGCACCAGGACCTCGGCCGTCTACAGGGGGAGAGGTACGGCGAAGGGTAAACATTAAGTAAAAGGAACATTTTCAGCACAATCTGCTTTCCATTTCATTTTGTCTAAGTACTTGTTAGAGCCACATTGATTACACAAAATATGGTAGACCAGAGATGCTAGAGTATTGACTTGTCAACTGGACAGATTTTAAGGAAACGTTTACTGGTAAAAGCAAGATACGGTATGTGTAAAGTTGAGTGATTGCTTTTAACTGTTTTTTTTTTCTAAATTTGTTTGATTACTTAACAATCTCCATGAAAAAAAAATGAATTCATATTTTTCAGGTAAGAGAAAGTAATTTAAGTCTTGACTTCCGGAAAAGTCATTTTGAAGGAATTTGATGAGAGTTTGGAACTGTCGTAAATTTGAACTTGCTCTGTGAGTTTTCTGAGCCCAAGTCAAATGGTTATTTATATAATGCTCAAGTCTTGAGAAGTGCTTGTTCGTTGCTCTGAAAAGAAACAGAAACGGCAACAGTAAATTAATGTCTAGGTCTAACATTGTACTTACCGAAATCCATAAAAGCACAGGCATGGATAGCAGTTCTAACGTAGAAGCTGGATGCAAAATACACAATCAGTAACAGAAACACTTCATTGCAGGTGTAGGCTATTTCGACTCTCTGAAGATGTAGTAAGGGGCATTTGCTGCTTATTGATAGATAATATTGAGTATAATAATCTCAGATGCTTTATAAAAACTAAATCACAAAATATTGAAGCGGTTAAAGAGTGTTGAATAATCAATCATAAGCGCCGTAACATTACAATTTCTTCCTTAAAATAATCGTCGAGAACCGTTTGATGTTTCTACAATCATTTACTAAGTATTGAGTAAGAAACCTTTGTACTGCAGACTCTTCTTTGGAAGAACACTGTTTCCTAGTTAAAACTTGAATCATTTTATTTCTTCTTAATTTAAATGTCAATAACGTTTGACTCTTCATGTGTATTGTTCATATTCAACTAGTTATAAAATATTTTGTGCAAAATGTCATGTCTTGATGTAAATGTGTTTTGAATTTTTTCAAGTACTTAACCTCATCTCTAGGCTTGCTTTCCATGTAATTTATAATTAACTGAGTATATATTTTTCCATCTTTAACAACGCATGTACGTAGAAGAACCAAGAGAAATACGGTATTGTGCTGATAAAGGTTGTATACAATTGTATCTATGTTCTTTCAATTCCATCTTGCTTGCATTCTTCTGGACCTTTATCCCAATCGACTTCTTTTTTTCACTTTGCACTAATATTTATTGTCAAGCTTGATTTTACAAAACTTTGTTTTATGCATTTGATGTATGATAGGTGCTATCAGTTTTAGTGTCTTTGATATTTAAAACCTGATATGTTCCTTTCAAAGTAGAACAAATTGCTCTGCGAATAATGTTTTTATATTGAATGTCTCTTCTTTAAACTTAGTCCCATTGCAATTTTCTTCTGATTAACGGGCAAGTCAATAATATTTTAAAAAAATACATTAGAGATTTATAAGGTCACTGAATTCTAAAAGCGAGGAATTATTAATATAATCACAGCTATTATATTCCATTATATTATTCACGATCAGGTCGAGGCTATATGCTTTATCAAACCATATTTTTCAACGTAACTAGCTTAATTCTTTCTATAATTTGAAGTTAGGCGATGTATTAATCCTTTAATCATCCAAACCAAGCATTTCTTGAAGTCGCGATTAAGGACTATGTAAACAATATGTCTCTGCATAACAAGTCATCTCTGTAGGTTTTGTTCTTAAGGCACAAAAATTATCAGTTTTTTTTTAAGTTCCACAATATCATTCTAAACCGAAGTAAGTTTAAATCTATTACTCCTTAAAACCACATGAAAGTTCTTCTTCTATCCGTCTTGATTCCTTAAGGATTCTTCATTTATTGTTGGATCCAAACAAAGACCTTTGGTAGAACTGACGAATAAGAATCTGCCTGTAAAGACAGAAGGTTTTAAAGAACTTACTCATCTTAAAATGTTAGAAATTTCAATTATATTGTCTATCAATCAGATAGTATTATATTATCTATCTATCAATTTTTATACCTATCAATATTGTACCATTATCATATTTAAGAACAAATTGATTACTAGCTGAGGATTGTTCTTTCCCTTATTGTACCTAAGACTACATGGCTTACCAATAAGTATAATACGGTACATCAACATAGTTTTGTCGATGACTATGCAGCACAAATATCTTGTTCGTAAAGAATATCTCTTGGCGAGAAAACACATTTGTTGCTAATGTTTGAGAAAGCCTTCATAAATTCAAATTCTCAAAAAATGTTAACATCTAAATAAATTATTTTCTATATTAATAATTTCAGGTTAAGAATCTAATGAAAACAAACAACAGCAAATAATTAATTTAGTAGTTAATATTGGGTGAAATCTCTGACAGGAAGACAGAACGCACTACTGGCTCAATATGTCAAAGTCTTATCTGTTCTTAAATACTGTATTTTCCGAAAGACCTTTTGCATTCAAGTATAGTAGTCAGAAGTATATTCCGAATGACCTAAGTACAGTAATTAATTCTAAACAAATATATTAGTTTATTAATTTTAAAAGAAAATTAAAACCTTTATTTGTCAGATAGAGTCATTATAAAAGAAACTAATACGTTTCACTATTATGATAGGTATTATTATTATTATTATTATTATTATTATTATTATTATTATTATTATTATTATTATTATTATTATTATCATTTTATTTATAATAGAAATATCTAACAAGTGTGTCGGACATTCAGTAAAGTGTGTCGTCAGTCAAAAAAGGTTGAGAACCACTGGATTAGTGTATATTTAATGTAAAAGATCATAATAGGACTGTAGCAAGAGTCATAATATTACTTCCGTTACAACTAGCAAATTCTTTAGAATCTATAGTAGCAGAATGATTCCCTAAGTAGAAAAGGAATCTGAGCAGAGAATCCCATTATAGAAGGATGTCATATGAAAAGATCTTGAAGTGAAGTTGCAACAGATTTTCTTCTTTGTGATTTACTTTCTTGCTTTTGTTTTCCAAACTGAGTATAATGAAGTCATTGGAATGTGAGATATTAAGAAATGGAAATAATAAAATAATATAGTGAAAACATTACTAAAATTCTCAGATTAGACTCAGACGAAACAATGTGTAGGGAAGTTTCTCACCCCAGGGACAGCATGTACCGGGAAACATCAACATTCCTCCTGAATTTCCTAGATGATTCTTTGTTCCTTCCATTGAAGCCATTTTTCCAAGAGTGATTTGCGTACCATGAAATAGTTGCTTGCTTACACCAACCAAACAAGTTACCAGAAAGGATATTTATGTTTCTATATCTATCTATATTTATCTATATGAGTATATTTAAGACGTTTATCTACTGTAGATTTTTAGATTTTTAAACCATTCTGCGCTTTTGTAAAAACCAAAACAGTAACATGATATTCAAATGGATAGAAGTAACAACAATTTGAGGAATTATTAAAAAAAAAGGATCAAACGATTGCGATCTTGCTCAATAAGTAGTTTCTGGATCAAGGACCACAAAAGTTTTGAAAGAGGTCCTAAATCGAGTTTTCGTTGGTTTTTTTTTTTTTTTTTTTTTTTTTTTTTTTTTTTTTTTTTTTTTACAGAATAAGCACATTGTACTGAGTTAAGTGATAGTTTGAGTTTGACTACACTAAATGTGGTTCTCCAGATATAAGGCGACAAGAAAATTTTTGATTGAGATGTATTGGATCTTTTGATCCAAAAACTGAAGTAATTTTGCCAGTGGTACGTAAATTAAAAACATTTGGTGGCGAGGATTATTAGGGTTTTACTAACAATACAATTAAAAATATCGTAGAGGTAATAGTAGAACTCCTCATTCATTTAATTAATTGGATATTAACAGAAGGAATGTTTTCAAATTGTCACAAAAACGCTGTTGCCAGGAACGTACGCAGGTGGAGGGTCTTGCGAGTCCGGACTCCCGAAATCTCGACAATTCTGTAAATTTTGTCAAATTATAGGGATGATTTTATAAATTTTATATAATTTACTACTCTTATATTAAATTTGGACCCTTTCAAAAAGCTTTAGAGACTTCATGAAATAGATTCCTGAGTAAATGCTTGGCTGTTATCATAGCGATATGTAAAAAGAAGATTAAACCTACCCCAGTAACTGTAGACCAATATTCCTTTTACTAACCATATATATAATAATGGTTAGTAATCATAATAATTCAACTAATGAGTTTCAGAAAGACAATATGAGATTCAGAAAGGCATGTCCACAATCCAAGATGTTGATGTGAGGTAATTAGTGTCTGAAAACTGTTTAATCACTTGCACAATATTACTAAATTAAAGCAAGTCATTTAATACTGTTTCACATGAAACACTGACAGAAACATTACAATATTATGGGGTGAGAGAAACTGACGTGTTATTGATCAGATCATATTTGGAAAGTAGAAAACAGGTAGTGTGTTCACAAAATAAGTAGTCAATTATCCTTAACGTATTAACAGGAGTGCCACAGGAAAGCGTAGTTGGATCTTTATCCTATCGGTATATATTAACAATCTATCTGATTACTTATTAGAAACTACTGTTATGTATGCTGAAGACGCGACATTTATAACGAAAGATAATATTACCACAATCAAGAGCGCACTTGTCGCTATGTGGATAGCGTACGCTCTTTTGGCGCGGGATACCGGGTTTAATTCCTGGCAGAAACTCATGTGAGTCGGATCCCACTTTAAGCTGTAGGTCTCAGTATCATATAGCCTCACTGCTGAACGGGACGCTAAACTCAAATCAAATCAAATGAAATTACATATCACAATACAAACATAAATAATAAGGCAATAATAAGTCTGCTACTTGGTTGTTTCACATTAAATTAAAAGTGAATCATAATAAAACAGAGACGTTATACTTTCATCTCAGTAGTTCCACGATTGACACAGAAGACTGTTTCTCAGTTAACCTATTCGGAATAACATCTGGTATCTCCTGACGAAATCATAAATTCAGAGTTCCTAAGGCGGAAAGATAAATATTTTGAATATTTTCGAAGACACTTAGATGTGAAATTAAACTGGATGTGAACACTAAATGTAATAGTGCATGCATTACTTAAACTAAAGATGTATGTAAGCAAAAAATCTATTAATCATTCCATATTATGCTTGCTTCAATTCTCACTCGACATATGGCATTTTATTATAAGATAATTCTTCCGAAGCACAAACAGTATTTAAATAATAATAATAATAATAATAATAATAATAATAATAATAATAATAATAATAATAATAATAATAATAATAATAATAATAATAATAATAATAATAATAAAACAATAACAAAAATTCCAGAGAGAGAGAGAGAGATTTTGAAATATTGACAATTCGCTCAATGTATATACTAAACTGCCCTATATATTATGTCAAAGAAGACAGTGGAAGTTATGTTACTCGAAGAACCGTTTGCTCACACAATACTAGGTATAAACATGAAATAGATATTCCCTATGTCAGATTGAGCCAAATGAAAAAATAGTTATAAATATGTTGTAATTAAGCTATATAACCTATTATTATCTAGAATTAAGCACTTATTACACGGTCAAAGAAAGCTTGAACAAAACTATTCAAAACTTCAAATTTAGACCTTCAAGGGAACATTGCTTAAGACAGTTGAACAAGAACCTCGAATGAACTTGTAATCCTTTGTACACGATCACAGAAGTATTGAAACGTGTTTTATATACTTATTGATAGGCAGTACTCACAAACGAGTGATGGAAAAAAGGTGAAAAGACAGGAAATTAAGCAAGAACGTTCTAACAATGACGATATTTTTTCCTTCTAGACTTACTACCTATATCTGCATCAGACTTTCTTTACAAATCTAGCGTATATTCATGTATAGTAAATTCTTAAATTAATATTTACACCTATCATTGTCTTCATAATTTTAAGAATAACTACGGTCATACAAGCATAGCAAGTACGTAAATTGTGTATACTCTCATAAGTGAGATTGCTCGCAATAACTTTCAGATATAGATATTCGATCTTGTTTATTGCAATGGATACTTGTTCGGAATATTAATCTATGATATTAATTTCCGCCATCGGAGCGTCTTTTCGCAATGTTGGAAACTAGTATTTTATGTTTACAAGTGTAATGCTACTAGTATCAAACCATCACAAGGGCTATAGTAGGGTTAAAATGTGACTTATTCAATCTTTTTTTGACTGTGCAAAAAACGCTTTAGACAAATGTAGGTTAAAAACTGAGTATTTTGAGAAAAAAAGAAAAAAAGAAATAAGTTGATTATGGTAGAAAACCTTTTGTGTGAAAATTTTTGAATGTTTTTTGCGAGAGATAGATAGCGCACCGCACAACACAAGGTATATTGGTATTACAGGCCAAGGATTACAAGAAATAATAATTTCTTATAACAGGAAACATTGTGCATAATTATAATTGTAAATGTCATTATCATATATGGAAGCTTATATGTTGATATCATCTGTAACATCCTATCTTATGTAATTACAATAAATAATTCTTATTCATATTAACGCAAACAAAAAAGCAAATTTTGCGTTGCGTTGGCGCAAACCGTAACGGAATGAGGCCCCAGGAGAGAAAGTATCCTCTAAGTACATTCTCTCAGCATAAAAACATGCAAACAAGTGAAAAGCCACTGAATGGTTCACTGATTTATTACCAAATATTACTTCCAACATTTTGAACCTTCCAGCCGTCCAAGCTTAAAACGGGATTTAACACAGATTTACTATTTCCTTTGACCACACAGTTTATAACTCAATACAAATCAGGCAACACACCGCACTGACATCTCACTTAACACTATCTATTAACTCGGGTAAGCAATACTACTGTGACGTGATTATTAGATATCGCTACATGTTCGTGGAAGTGAGAATTCAGATCTGCAATTAATACTTTTCAGAAAATAAATAATATGGGAATTTAACGGACAGCTCTTGTACACTGAGAAAGTTGTGCGATTGTTGAATGAAGGTTAAATGAAAACGGTTGCTGAAAATGAAATGAAATTTTTGAGTTTTACGTCCCACGATTATGCCAGTTAGGCTAAAGGAAACGGTGATGAGGAGTAATGAATGAAATGGTGGAATGAAGAAAGTGGGAGGAAACGGGAGAACCCCTAGAAAGCCCACGCATACGGTGTTTGTCCACCACAAAGTTCAATTGGCGGGGCGTGGGATCAAACCCGGAACCCTAGCACCAGAGGTGAACGCTCTACTACTGAGCCACCGCGGCCCCTAAAACGGTTGCTGGTAGCAAGGGCGCCGATCCTGGGGGGTCCGACGGGGACCGGGCTCCCTCAAAGCTCATGTGGGCCCCCGTATTGTATTTATGAATATACAATATTTTGCATAATTTGAATGTAATTTGTCTTAAAGTCCTCATATATATACCTTCTGCGTCTGAATGGGCCCCTTCAAATTTACAGAGAAATCGGCGCCCTTGGCTGGTAGTCAAATTCCTGTTAAAACTACTTTTTTGCAAGAAATCTTTTGGGTTCCTAGTAACAGTGCAGTACTCATCTAAACCATACTTTTCTGTTTTAACCTATTTGTGGGCTGCTAGTTACGGAGGAACTTGGTAAAAACATTTTAAACCAATTCACTCAGTTATTTTAAATAAAAAGAATACCAATTTTACCTTTTCAACAGCAGTTTGTTCTCAGTAACTGCTCATCGCACTTGTAGTCTGGTCTGTTAAGGATAGGATCGTGACAGGCCGGACACAAGTATGAGACTTGGTACATTGAAAGTACTTCGGTATTCAATTCGTTTTAGGGTCGGGTGCCAAAATTTTCTGGCCGCCATTTTGAAATATGACGCCATATTGGATTTTTTGGAATGTTCTTTTAAAAGATCATTATCTCGGTAACCAATGATCCGATTTTGATGATTCTTTTTTTTAATTATAAGTTAAACTCGAATTTAATCGATTATAACTATAATAAAGACAAGGAAATATAGTAAAATAGAGAAAATTAACAATATTTAAGATTTTATAAAACATATTTACATAGAAATGAATTTTCCTCCAAAATGGTCCATTTTATGAAAACATGTACCCTCAAACATTTAAAAGAGCATAAAAAGAGCTTTACTTTGATGTATAATACGTTAGAATGCGATGAGAAATAGTCGAAATATGTCTTGAAAACAAACCCAATGCAAATAGAAAGACTGTGTAAATGGTTAACTTAGTGAAAGTCAGCTGTGTCTGGCAGATTTTTTTTATCATTAAATTATCTAGTCATTACTCTTGTCATGTTAAACATTACTTAACAGAGTTATGGGAGTTTCAATTGCAGCAGTTCTATGTAAACATGAACAGCCAGTTTTTTCTTCTTAATATTGGTATTATAATGTATCATAATTGTGAACACATTAAAAGTGTATTGTGGCTTTTAGTTTGATGAATTCCATACCTTGCAGTATTTGAAATAATGTGTGTGTTTGCTAGCGCACCATGATATGTCTGTTCTAAATCATTCTCTCTCTTTTCTTTCAGGTACCGTATTAATGATATAAGAATGAAGAAGCCATAAATTATTAATCAACATGGATTGGAATAACTGCATAATTTGTGGTTTACCAGGACAACTAATTTGCCCTTTAGATAGAACTGATGGAAAAGGAGGCGATTCGTATTCAGAATTTCTGAGGATCTATAAAGATTTCGATAAGTTAGAAGCTCTACCTGTGAAACCTATGATTGGAAAAGAAGAATCAGTAAACACACTAATTGACAATGCAGCAAAATGGCATAAACAGTGCAGACTAAAGTTTGTTGCCTCAAAACTAAAAAGGGAAATCGCAAGAGAACAAAAAAGAAAAAGTGAACAGAAATCAACAGAAAATAATGAACCAAAACATAAGAGGAGATGTGAAACTAGAGGAAACATAATTCCACCGGTTTGTATTTTTTGTGATTCGGGGAAAGGGGTTAGAAGAAAATGTTAGACACTTACATTTGACAAAAGTCTTAAGGAAATGGCAAAACAATTACAGGATACAGTTCTGCTTTCTAAAATTTCCGGAGGAGATTTGGTAGCAATGGAGGCCACATACCACATACAGTGCTTATGGAGGTATAAAAATAGATACAGAAGTTGGGAAAGGGAGAACAGATCTTTAAATGAAACTGAAAGTCAAGATGATGATGTTTTAGAATCCCGTGTATTTGTTGAACTCATAGATTACTTGGAATGTAAAATAGAAGATGGTCATTTCATTTTCAAGTTGTCAGAGCTGCACAGTTTATACGAAAACAAGTTGAGAGCGGTAGGTTTTTTCAAAAGCAGTAAATAAAACAAGAGTAAAGAACCAAATTCTTGTTCATTTTATTTATGATTGTACTGAACAGAGTGATGGCAAAAATACGTTATTGGTATTTAATGAAGGACACCAAAAATTACTCAAGGATTTCATGTCCAAACGATCAAATGAAGAGGAGGTTTTTGCCTACTCAATGTGTTCAAAGTCTTTAAGAAGAGATATGATAAAGTGGGAGTGTCAAAAATTTTCAGGATACTTTACAGAAAACTGTCAAGATGAAAATGTTCCAGAAAGCCTAAAGAATTTTGTTCAGTTACTGCTCTATGGATCTAACATAGAAGAAACTTCTACAAAATATTCTCAAGCTGTCCTAACAATAAGTCAGTTAATATATTTTAATTTTAAGGACAGAAGATTATTACCACGAAAAGAAAGGCACAACATGTCTCATGAACCGCCGCTCCCACTGTACGTAGGTTTACAGGTACACACTCTTACTCGATCCAAAAAGATTATCAGTAATTTACATAAGTTAGTCATTTCTGTAACATATAATCGTGTGCTGCAAATTGAAGATCAGATAGCAGCAGCGACGTGCAGACGTTATAAATTAGATGATCTTGTCTGCCCCTTTCCATTAAGGACTAATGTGTACACCGTCGGTGCACTAGACAATTTAGACCACAACACATCATCAACTACTTCGACAGGATCTTTCCATGGAACAAGTATTAGCATATTCCAATTGCCTTCCAATTCCAACCCTGGTTTACCCCCAGTACCAATTGAAGTTTCTTCATCAGTAGAAGATTTCTTATTACCAGATACCTATACTACTGTACCATCAGTATCATCATGTGATTTAGACAAACTGGAAGTTCCTATTACTGTTCAAGAACAAATACGGTCAGGGCTCGAAGAAGCACTTAAGGTAGAGAGACAGTGGATTGACAGAAATTCTCCGTTAGGTGAAAATAAATGTCTGTGGGCAGAGTACCATATGGATCAACCAGAAAGTATACGTTCTACTAAAGGTATCAACGTCATGCTGCCCATTTTTACCGAAAAAGCGGCGTCTCTTTCAATGGTGAAGCATGGTATGTCTATCATAAAGAAAATTACTGATCGTTGTAATCCTAATCAAATACCGGTTATTGTCCTTGACCAACCTCTCTTTGCAATAGCAAAACAAATACAGTGGAGATGGCCTGATTCGTACTATGGAGAAGGAAGTTTTATCGTTATGCTTGGTGGACTACACATAGAGATGGCCTTATGGAGAGTGTTAGGATACATACTAAAGGGTAGTGGATGGACAGTGTTCTTAGCCGAGGCCGGAGTAGCAGGTTCAGGGTCAGCTGATTCATTCCTGGAATGTTCACATTTAACCAGAACCAGAAGAGCACACCAGGTCACAGCTGTAGCTCTAGGCCTTCTTCAAAAGGCAGCGTTTCATGCAGAACAAGAATCCAGTAACTGTAAACAAGAATTCCAACATTGGCGGGAAGGAATGATACATAAAAGTCCTATGTTTTCATATTGGGATCTTGTGCTGGAATTGGAACTTCTAATTTTAATATTTGTTAGAGCTCACCGACAAAGTAACTTCCCATTATATGTAACTGTACTTGAGCGTCTTCTGCCTTGGTTTTTTGCGTGTGATTACCAGAACTATGCAAGATGGCTTTCTGTGCATCTCAGAGACATGAAGAGTTTAAATGAAGGAAAGGCAGAATTTAAGAAGAACTGGGTGTTTTCAAAGACTAACAAAAAGTTTTGTTTCATGCCGTTCGACCAAGTTCATGAACAAAATAACAGAAGTGTTAAAGACTCCAGTGGAGCCATTAACTTAACCCAAAATCCACATGCTTTTCAACGATGGATGCTCACTGCTCCTGAGTTATGCAGACTTACAAAAGAATTTGAAGATGCGGCACACATTGAGGAAAACATCAAAGAAAATTATGTTGGAAGTGATGTAAGTTTTAACAATCTTTATCAAACATTGCATGACACAATTTCTGCTGCAGGAAATCCATTTTTAGACGTACAACAGATAATGAATCTAGCAATACATGCGTATGCCTCAAAGGATGCTTCAAAATCTGTAGCAGAAATAAAAGTGACTGGTATAAACCAATATGAAGATTTCGTTGACTCGGTGTTTGTAAAACGAAGCAAGTCAGTTTATTCTCCTATAAAAAGGAATATTTTTTCGTTTTTTGAGAAACGCTTAAAGAAGTGTAAGAGATCATCTGAACAGAAAATAGATGACTTGAAAAATGACTACAGTTTGTTCAGTCGGCTGTATATATCATGCCAAGTTCGTGAAGGTGATCTACAGGAGTTTTTTTCTTATGAAAATCATAGTTGGCCACCATCATTGTCTGATCACGAGCAACTTTTACTGTCGTCCAACAAGTCTGAACTTCTGAATATTTTCCGAGTTTCAAACGAAGATCAACCTCTTTTCGAAGTTAAGATTTTTGATGGTAGTGCAGTGATTCATTTACTGGGAAGAGGTACTGGAACTACATTCCACGAGTATGCTACGATGACGTTTTTACCGTGGTTAATGAAGCAACTTCAAGATTGTCAAAGACTAGACATTGTATGGGACACTTATCCTGAAGCTTCACTAAAGGAATCTTGCAGACAAAAGAGAGGTATTGGAGAGAGAAGAAAAGTGACAAAGAATGGAAAACTCCCAAAAAACTTCCCAGCATTTTTACGTCATAATGAAAACAAAAAAGAATTCTTTAATTTACTCACTAGTTATGTAGTGGAAATGAGCTTACCGAAGGACAAACAGGTTTATATTACTTCAGGAAGTTCAGTGATTGCTGTGAATGGAAAGCATAAAATGGAGGATACTGACCACGAAGAGGCTGATACACATCTTTGTCTTCACGTGCATGATGCTGCAGATCGTGGCTTTACAAAAGTAATGGTTAGGACAGTTGACATTGATATAATCGTCATTCTCCTTGGAGTATTTTCTTTCATACTAACACAACATCCTGACATCCAGGTGTGGGTAGCGTTTGGCCGAGGAAATAAATTCCGATTTTATTGCATTAACCAATTGTATGATGAATTAGGACCTGATAAAGCCAAAGCACTTCCCTTTTTCCATGCGTTTACTGGATCAGACACAACGTCTCAGTTCAGGGGAAAAAGAAAGAAGTCTGGATGGAAGGCTTGGCTGTCCTACCCATCAGTAACTACAGCTTTCCAGTACTCCAGACAAAAGCCATTTTTAGCGCTCACTCTTGATTCTGATATTTTCTCTGAAATAGAGAAATTCACATGTGTAATGTATGACTCATCTTGTGCAGTGGAATGGGGGGTAAACAAATTGAGACATGTTCTTTTCACAAGTGGGAAGAATATTAAGCTTATGCAAAACTTGCCTCCAACTCGTGATGCCCTCCTTCAGCACACCAATCGATCTCTATATCAGGCAAGTATTTGGGCTAATTCCCTCAAGTCAAAGATAAAGGTTCCAAGTCCAGAAAACTTCGGCTGGGTGAAAGAAGATGGATCGTGGAAGCCTTTATGGATGACCCAACCAGAAGTTTCTAAAAGCTCAAGAGAATTGCTAATGTGTCTGCAAAGCTCTTCCTCTTTGCTCAAAACAGTGCGTATGTTCAACAAACGGTGTTCAGTGTACAGATCTTTGCTGCTGCCGAGGTTCCTGTGATGGACAGCAATGTTACTGAAGTGTTTTTACTTTGCGGAATAGGAATGTGTTATCGATTTTCAGCACTTTGTTAGCATTTTGTTTTAGAATATTCAGTTTTTTCAGTAGTTATTTTTTATGTTTGAAGAAGTTTAAAAATTGACATATAATTATGTAAAGACGTACTTATGATGTGGATTTTTAGTGTCCTACATAATTCATATGAACAATATAATGTTTATTTAATAACAATTGCAATTGTAATGTAAATAACATTGATTTGAATAAGAATTTTCAAGAGTGGAGAAAAATTAATATTAATTTGTCGGGTTCCGAGCATGCTTGTAATCATACAACGCTAAGTTTCGTCTAGTTGACTCCCGCACACTCCTTGTACTGTATTCTGTTGTACTGATTACTTAATTTAACTATATTTAGGCTATTTCTCATCGCATTGTAACGTATTATACATCAAATTAAAGCTCTTTTTATGCTCTTTTAAATGTTTGAGGGTACATGTTTTCATAAAATGGACCATTTTGGAGGAACATTCATTTCTATGTAAATATGTTTTATAAAATCTTAAATATTGTTAATTTTCTCTATTTTACTATATTTCCTTGTCTTTATTATTGATATAATAGATTACATTCGAGTTTAACTTATAATTTAAAAAAAGAGTCATCAAAATCGGATCATTGGTTACCGAGATAATGATCTTTTAAAAGAACACTCCCAAAAATCCAATATGGCGTCATATTTCAAAATGGCGGCCAGAAAATTTTGGCACCCGACCCTAAAACGAATTGAATACCGAAGTACTTTCAATCTACCAAGTTTCATACTTGTGTCCAGTCTGTCACGATCCGAGCCTTTTTTGTTGTTAAGAGACCAGACTATTGATAATACATACTTTGGATATTTTAGACAATTAGATTGGCTATTTGAACCAGCTTCTCAGGTTGCAGTAATCGCTTCTTCAGGGTAATGGTGTCTCGTGATTATTATTATTATTATTATTATTATTATTATTATTATTATTATTATTATTATTATTATTATTTATTTATTTATTTATTTATTTATTTATTTATTTTTTTACATTATGACAACTCCCTCGGTTATTTTGGACTCTGTCTCTTGGAGTAAAATTAGCGACACATCAGTGCATCGTGGGAAGATGTGGAAGAGCATTTAATTATTGTGCTGAGTGTCCTGTTGCCCTCACTGTTGGCTAACACGTGCATCTCTGGTTACGTTGTCCCGTGTTCCATTCTCAGTGGCACAATATATGCGAAATTTTAACTGTCTTTGATATTTAAGTATTCCTGTCACAAAGGTAAAAAATAGGAAATCAAGAAAATTAGGTAAATCAAGTAACTGAGAAATGGCTGATTAACTAGTTAACTTCAAAAAAATAAAAAGAAAAAAAGAGAAAGAAAATCATACCCAAGTGTTATAAAGCATTATTCTATTGCTTGTGACTAAGTGGTTCAAATATTCTCAATTTCGTTTAGTTTTTCTCTCATTTTCCTTAATGACATATTTGGTTAAATGTGCTGAGCAGAGAGTATTATTTTTACCAATTACCTTGGCTACGGTAACAGATATACCATGTTAAATCAGCTAAGCTTACAGAACTACTTACACTAACTGCATTTGTTACATTTAACACTTCTCTCGATTATCTTTATCATGTATGTACTCAGTTAATGAATATTTTCTGTTCAATTACTCATCTACTCGGTTAAATGAGTGAAGATTAACTAACCGAGTAGTATTTGGTTGCAGTAACAGAGGGATCGATGTGCTATATATTGATAAAGCAACTTGTTTACTATTACTAGCAACCAAAATTTGGCTAGCTAAACCCTACACATATTTTCAGTGTATTATCCCCCTTGCTATTAAAATTAGAGTTTATAAAGCAAAAGTTTTGATTGTAATGAAAAAGATGGAGTAGGCTGTGATACTTGTATTCTGTAGCATATAAATTAGTCATTGAAAACGATACGTTATCGTTAGGTTTAGTATGTGCCTAGGTACAATAATCTCTGTCCCTTTGTATGTGACTTGCTAGGAAAAAAAAAAGCTCTGGAACTCTTTTAATTGATGCAATATTCTTGTAACTTTTACAGTGTGAAGCTGAAATGTCAGGTTATCAGGTACATGTTGTTAAGCATTGTATATACAAATGCACCCATTCCTATAAAGCACAATATAAAATGTGTCACTGTGGTGAGCAACTTCCCCTACACAACAATAGGAAAGGATACTTTTCCATACTTCAAATTGGTGGTAGGATAAGGAAAAATATAATTATTTCACTAAACAATCGAATGATTGCGAAACATAGAGCCAATTAGCATAGTAGGTATGGACGGCCCAAGTAGACTGGAGATTCTTTTTTCGTCCTATTCCTGTTGCAAGGGGCTATGCATGAAAAATTACTAGGAACTTGTTTTTGTGAAAGAAAGCACATACTAAAATGTGGCTAGTTTTTAAAATTAATTCACGGAGATGATTATTTTTTTTAGTGGTGAATGTTTAGAAAGAAATGTAAATTTTGATAAAGCCATACATTTTAAAGGCTAACTGATTCGATGATGATGATTGATTTCGAGTTCAGCTTCCCTTGTAGCACCGAACTTATACGAGACGTAGAGCTACAACGTATAATCTAGGGACCACGTGAACTCCCACTGAGAACTGAATCTGAATCTTCTGCACCAAAAGCACGTACGCTAACTATATAGATATGAAGCTCTACACTGATTAAAATCCAATCAAACTCTGTACATGACTCATATAGACTCAATGCAGAAAAGATACATTAAATCAAAAATAAATTCTTCTCTGAGTAATTAATTGAAATTTTGTAATCATGGTTTCAATATGCTAATGTGGACATGATACCTTTCATATATTTTTTCTAATGACGTCATTACTGCTATATAAACCTGCAAATAAAGATTCTTTAAAGAGACACACTTGGCATAGAAGAAACATACTTGTTTTGTTTTTACTTGATAAGGAACTTACCAAAGCTGCCTAAGCAGCGCAGGTGACCCACTCGGATCAAGACAGATTCTTTCGCCAGTTGAAGGAACCACATGCCTTAAATGTTTAGGCTCTAAACCTTGATGAAACCTAATCTGAAAATAAAATAAGCAAATAATAACTGACATGTATTTTAAAGAAATTTAGTTACTGTTCTAAAAGCTCACACCAGAATAGTAGAAGGTGTCCAAATTGTGACTGATAGCTTCTAAATAGTTGTTCTACATTTCAACAAATGATTTTTTTTTTTGTTAACTAAACATTGCGAAAGCAGTAGTGTATTTGGGTGGTTCCATGCCAAAACGGACTAACTACATTTCTGATGAAATTAAGATACAGTGACATTTTGTGAACTGGGAGTTTTATCATGTCACAATGAACTACGTCTGTAGCTTCTTTAGTTGGCCAAGGGAAAGAGTAAGTTGTTCTGACGAGTACATTCTTGTGGCGAGTGATGAATCTCTCAGTTCTCAGCACAAACGTGACCTTATCTCAATTTCAAATAAAATGTATTTAATCTGTTTTGGCATGGGACTCCCATTAGTGAGTTTGGTGCTTGTGTAGCTAAAGCAAAAATGGCTTTGATGGAGGAAAAAGCAAACGTGTGTGTGTGTGTGGTGCTAAGAAATAAGAAGCTTTCTACAAATACAATGGATCTTCCGCCGTATGTGTCACAAGAATCCTTCGTCACGTAGTACTATCACGGTATGAAAGAAAACATTCTTATTGACAGGAAGTGAGACGAAACGTCACGGCAGTGTAAACACCGAGTGTGGGATGAACCTGTAAAATAGATAAGACACATTTTCACGCGTAGCCCACGGAAGTCAACCTAAGTGAATACCCACATTACCCCTCTGGATTTCTTTCTTTGTGAGTACATCAAAGACGTATTGTAGTGAAGTGATGGATGATCTACAAGAACTGAAGAATCGCATTCGGAATATCATTATTGCTTCTGTAACCTCTCATATGTTGCGAAACACGGGAAGAGAGATTAAATACAGGATGGACTCTTTCCGCACGACACATGGAGCTCAGTAGAACAATACTGAAGTGTAACTGCTTCCAATAAAACGGTGAATATATCAAATATGAAAGATTTTTTCTATCTATTTCCTACTATATTAAAACAACACATCATTAAAAACTCCCAGTGTCAGCTTGGACAACCTGCAGTTTACGCAACGTATACTGTTATGTTTTATTTTAAACGTGTTTATAGTCATCTGTTTTAACATGAAATTTCATGGTCAATTCTCAAATAATACTCATTTGTGTTCTGTAATTAAGAAATAATCTTCCAATCTCAAACTATATACAGGGGTCTTAAGTTCGCTTCCAGGTTTAAGCTCACTGAGTTTGAATCCCCATTAAACTCAATTCGCGCGTCATATAGTAGCGGTTTTAAAACTGGATGTTAAATTATCGATTAACACATGAAAAACAAAATATCAAGCGCACACTAATGAAAGGGAACCTGCTTTTCATAACTAATTGAACACATTTCGGATAGATTATAAAGAATGACGATTTCTGTATGTCAAAGTAGTTCTACTGATATTTGTACCACATTCTATAGGAGGTTAATAACAAAAGAACATATAAGAATAATTTGTATTGAAGAATACTTCAGCAATAATGTTGTATCGCCAAGGCAAGGAATTTAAAAAATATATCAGTATAATAATAAAGGTAGATCCAATTTTGTTAATTTCTACAAACGTTAAATGTTATGATACTCTAATAAACATATAGTATACACTGTTTCTGTAGTATATGTTGAGCTTGAAGCAAGAAACAGACATTTCCTTTATAAAGACACATTTTCAATAACGATATAAACCTCATTGAAATATTTTTTCATATCAATATGTTCAAACAATGGGCTTCTCAACGTGGGAGTCGGGACCCCGCAAAGGGTCGCGAAGGAATGTGAAAAACATACATGAACTTAGCTGCGCTATGTTTGTGATAATTAATTGATTCAATCGAAAATTGGAAAGAGATTGGTTTCATTTTGGATTTTTTTTGCAGAGTTGTATATGTATATAGGGTAAGGCTTAGACACACATACAACCGTAAGCTTTAAGCAGCAATAATCGAAAAGTTTATTACAACTCGGAGATCACTTATGGGGCCTTGATATAAAATAGGTTGAAAAATTCTGTTTTAACATATTTTACTTTTTTATGTACAAAATGTGTCGTTAGGTCTTTAGAACAGAAATCTTTCAGTATTGAAGTAACAAGTTAGTATCATTTCACATTGTAAAACTAATATGAACTTCCAAAGTATGTTAAATCCAATATTGAAACCAGAAGAACTACCACTTCTGGTTCCAGCAGAGTATAAGGAAAAGATTAAGCCTATTTTTGTGATCCTAAATTTATATCAAAATCACTTTTCGCTGTTGGCTATCGTTTCTGTTCTGATGTCTCTAAGAGAGAACAAAGAGTCCTTCTATATGACTCTTCGTACTTATTTACAATATAGTTCGGAATTCTAATAAGACAGTAATATACAAACAGGAATTTACCGGATGTTTTGATTTGTCTAAGTTCTGAGTCACTCTGCATCTACAATTCAACGAAATAATAATAATAATAATAATAATAATAATAATAATAATAATAATAATAATAATAATAATAATAATAATAAATGCAATATTGATATTTACTTTAACATTCGGTGGACTCTGTAGAAAATGGATGGCAAACCCAAATGAAAATGATAGAATAAAAGATGGGAGAAGACGGGGAAACAATGAGAAAACTCAAACAAACTATACTTTCAACCTGGAGACTCTTTCTTCTGATTTTGTTAATCACACTTTATAAGTCACATGGCGAGTGATTGACCAAAGCATAGTTCACATACAAGTGACCCAACTGAGCCATCATGCACCAATTAAAAAGGAGAAATTTCTTAAGAAACATGCTAGAAATGTTAAATACAAATAGCTACAACGTAGCTTATTTTCATATGAGATAAATGAATTGCCTTTGAATTGAACTCTTAATAGCTAAAAACGTTTTCCATTTAGTGACGCAGTAAATATCTATAGAATAAAATTTTCTCAATGAAAGGAAAACATTCAATGCACTGATCATTTGGTTTCATAGTATTATTCAAGTAATATCTTCTTCAATGTTGACCAATGATAAAGACCAAATCCTGGCAGAATTATTTGTTATAGAGTAATTCCGGGGGACGTGAACATAGTAAGCACGAAAATTAAAAAATCTTGCACAGAAATGGTAGCACAGCTGATTGACAATTATATATGAATAAGAAAGATCTTCTGGATTCTGAAAATACAAGTATGGTTCGTATCGTGTCTGAAGTAAAGTGCACAGAAAGAAATTCACTTCACCCCACACGGCAGGGGTGAAGTGAATATTCATAAGGGATGAAGTGGTGAGATGAAGTGTCCTTAACATAATGTAAATAACAAGATAAAAACTGCTATATAATGAGTATACAGCTAACGAAAAAAACTTACATAATGTAAAGGTACATAAGCTATGTTGTAGAAATACTTAAGAAGCAAATAGACATACCGACTCGAGATCGTGTCCAAAGTACCGTCTCGGAAGCTTGAGTTGTTTGATCTTATAAGAAAGAGCACAATATTTGTGTTCCTTGTGTTCCCAATAGGTCTTGAAACCAAGTTTCTCTTATACGAGACTGTGGTTTGGAGGACAGACAAGAAATAAATGCAAATATGTTCTTTGGTCCATATTGTATACATGGCATGATTAATGATATATGGAATGATTAACAGGACTATTCACATCACTCCAAACTATGTTAGTCACTTCACCCCACCTCGTTGTCTTTTTTCAAAACATATTTTGTATCTTTATGTTCGCAATATAGTGAGGCATATCTATATACATGCGTACCTAATAATCGCCTCATGCTACTCTGAAATTATTGCGTACAACATGATTACTTCAGGAAAGATTTGCCCTAGTTTCTTATTGTTCCATATTACAATAGCAACAAAAAAGGCTACAAATCTATTCACTTTGCCTGCTGTACATGCTCGCTGCATTCAATACTTCGTTTTTTTCTTTGTACACTACCATCTTCGTCACCCCCAGATTCAATACTCCACATACAGGGGTTTTGCAAGATCAGCGCCAATCATGCTTTGTTGTCACATATCATTAACCTTAACTCTTATTTACTTCATCTCTATGGTCACTTCCCCCCAAATTACTCTAAGCTTAAAATAAACATAAAACATAATCTTTTATAAAAATGTTTAGTATTTATGAATTTTGTTTATTTTAGTGCTGAGTAATCTAAATGTATTAGAAGAGAGAGAATAAAGTTATCGTGGAAATTACATTTATCCTTATGTAGCTACCTGCAGCAGTGTCATTTAGATTTCGCTTCAGAGCGGTACAAGATTCTTCACAAACACAAGTGTTTTACCTTATTAAATCAGGATATTAGTATTAAATGATTAAAATTATTTATTTATTAAAAATCTTAAATGACGCCTGTCATAAATCGCACACAATATATACACCACCGTATGCGAAAATCTCATGCAAAGAGAAACATGTGGGAGTGGAGTGTAATTTATAGGGCAAATTCATTACATTCAAAACCAAACAACTCTATAGTACTTTTATTTTTTTATTCTGATTTATCAAGGTTAGTAGTCCAATCAAACAGGCGTTGAATGTATTTATTAAGAATAATCTGCCACGCTGCTAAAGATACGGTTACCAGACTTCTCCGTCGGTATTTTATAAATAACCATGAACGTCCTGTTGCTTCTTTTACCCACCATTTTCCAACATCGATATGCCACCTAAGAGTACCCGGAAGATCAAAAATAGTCCCCATCAGCATCGACGACGTTCTGCTAACGTTCTGAAACGCCATGGATTGCATCGTGGTATAACTTGGTGGGCTGTAAAGCGAAGAAGGTATCAAGTGCATTTTGCTTCTCTACTAGAGATTTGAACTTGCGTCCTCTAAGGTGATTGTCCAAGGAACGGAACAGGTTATAATCGGGCGGTGCAATGTTCGGGAAGTATGGCGGATGCAATAGTGTATCCCATCCAAAGCTTCATCTTAGCCACGTTGGGCTTAGCTTTGTCTTGTATCAGGAGGACTTCTTTGAGATTCAGAAGTGCTGGATCCACAGTTTTGAGTTTTTCTTGAACACGGCTCAACTCCTGACAGTACACAGTTGCATTGATGCTTTGACCAACAGGTAAGCAGTTTCCGATGCACGATGTCACGAGCAATGCACCAAACACACAGGAGGACCTTCTTCTGATGTAGTGCTGGTTTCGGTTTATTTAGAACCGGTTCATGGGATGCTAACCAATGATGACGGCGCCGTGGAGCTTCGTACATGACCCTCTTCGTACATGTTCATACTCTGTGTAGAAATGTCTCCTTTCTCAGACGAGACAGCAAAGAAACAGGTGTTTGCTCGGGTTGCCTTTCGGCTTGAAGTCAAATCACGTGGAACCCATCGACCCATCTTGTAGTGCTTCCCAAGTTGATGGAGATGCTGCCGAATGGTTTATATACTCACACTGAATTGTAGTCTCTGTTCCTCACATTCCAAGTCGCAGTTAGCCTCAATTGCTAACTAAAGATCTTCATTTTGTTCATGTATTGGTCTTCCGGCACGTGGTGCGTCTTTGAGTATTTCTTCAACGTCCTTAAACTTATTAAAACACCGCTGCACTCTCCGCGTTGTCACGATACCCTCACCAAAATCCTAGCATACTTTTCGCCCTGCTGCAGAGGCGTTTGACCCCAGTTTGAACTTGCACAGCATACACGAACTTATGACGCTCTGTGGAGGTCCCATATACACTCTGTCCTTACGCAAGTTCACGGTGTATCTGAACTGCCACAACCAAGTAGTATGTTTGATATACCCACACCAACAACTGACCTTCGCCTTATCTCCATTCGTATTCAACTCACGGTGTGAGGGCCAATTGAACACAGACCTCCATAAAAAGCGACAGAACTTTCTTAGTTACCTTATGACTTTAAAGCAAAATCCGTATGTTAATCCGTAACATAGCTTACTTTCGAGTAAAGAAAACATCGATACTGTCCGTGATAAACAAGATGCCGACCAATAATATCACGCTTAAGTTCGATGAGTGACGTATCATGTGACCGTATAGGTCAGGAAAGTAGCACATCTATCATTCCTTTAAGAAGACATTCTGAGACATATCTTGTTGAAATTGCATCCGAAGTTGTGCGAAGGAACTTTCCAGTATATCGGTCACTAGTGAGGTTGCTCTGAATGCGTAACAACTGAGATTTTGTGTTGACGCCGCCACCCCACACCATCACGTCTGCCTTTTCGTTGTCATAATACTCAATAATATAGGTAGCAGATTACGCTTACCACGCCTAATGTGTATAGTGTCTAATCGGGTGGAGCAATGCGTCACAAATTTTACACGGAAACATATTGATCGTCCAAAAATAACAACAGCAAACGGAATGGACGTTAACCGCTTCGGGAAAACAACAAAACTGTGGAAAAACCATTTCCATTTCGTAACAAATAGGGCGGTTGCTTAGGGTCTTGTGATCTATGGTGTTGAGGGTAGATGTGAGGTAAAGAAACCATTCTTTAAAACAAGACGACTACTTAAAATCCACTCCGTCAGTATCTGCAGTTAGTTTTTAGTGGTAGTGACGATGAGTGATTAACAATGTCTAACACGTGCACTGTTATTGTATGAATTCGTGCTCGGTCACAAAGCTGCGCCAGCAAACCAAAACATTTGTCATGCAAAAAAGAAAGGTACAGTGAACCTCAGAATAGCAACTGGTAGGTTTCAGAAATTTTGTGTAGGTTGTAAAAATGTCGAAGACCAGAATGACTCCGGCTGTCATAGATTTCCAAGTTATACGACATATCATTGAGGAAAATCCATCCACCAGCACACAACGATTGTCAAAGCAACTCTGAATGTCTCCGTGTGTTGCAGTGTGTCACCTTCACAAACTCTGTAAAACCATTATGAGCTACCACATTTGTGCTACATGAGTTGACCCCAGCTAAGGCAAAGAGGAGAGTGGCTGTTTGCCGACAATTCTTACAAAATCCGCATGATGTGCATTTCCTGAAACGGATTGTCACATGGGACGAAAAGTGAGTGTTTTTGGAACTCCGAATATGCTTTAACAGTGGTTTAACAAGGTCTAGAACCAGTCTTCGAATAGGAGCTTTTCGAGAATAAAGTCATGCTTTGTTTGATGGAACCTCATCACATTGGATTCGCTCCTAACGGTTATACCATTAATGCTGACCTTTATTTAGAACAAGTTAAGGAGATATATACTGCACTACACCTAAATTTCTTGCATTGATAAATCGAAAGCATGCTCTGCTGCAACAGGTTAATGTAAAACCGTACACGGCTACAAAAAAAATTCAGAAACTTGATGGCATCGAACTGAAGCCACACTCGACACAATCTTAACCTTCCCCCTTCGGATTATTACTTGTTTAGACCCATGACGCACTTCCTGAAATCATAATATTTCACCAACCAGCAGGAGGTGGAAACAGCAATGATTGACTTCCTTACATCTAACCACAAGACATGGTATCGATATCGAATTGAGAAACTGGCAGATAGGTGGCTACAGTCAGTCCAACATCAGTCCAACATGAGGGGTTATACGTTGAATATTAACCTGCTTTCATTATAGTTTATTAAATACAGGTATATGCCTGCCGGAATATTGTAAGATTTATAACTGAACCTTATATTAATACCTCTACAACGTTACTTTCTTGTATTTATTATAGTAAACCATAGCACATAATATGAATTATTGAATATAATATTTTTTTCAATATACCTTCCGAAAGACGACAGTTAATTTATGATCGAGTATTACAGGGCTCAAAATTTCGAAGTCAGACGCACTCGCCAATCCAAAAATGATGGTCGCCAGTATCTTTCTCGTACAAATTATGAGATCCACCCCCAACAAGACTTTTGTTTGACAAACAAAGAGATTACATCAGGGCATAGAATTTCCAAACCAGACAATTTGATTCAGGATTTTCAATTGGATAATTCATATACATGTTAAAAATATCTTAAGTGAAGGACCATTGATGGAAATTATCAGCAGATCATAAAGTGCTTCCGTCTTCAGTGAATTTCTGTAGGCAATCTTAACTCTGTTGATACTGATAAAGCCTCTCTCACGGGAAGCAGCACTCATAGGTAAACTCCACAAAATGTGACAATTGGAAGCAAATGTGGGAATTTAGTAATGAAAGGAGGGGCGAATTACAACGTTGCCTTTACTTCACTTCAGGCCTGTAGCCAGCTCAAAAATGGGGGCCCAGCTGAAGTTAGGGGGGACCCGATCCAACCATAGTATAGTTCATCACCGTATTATAGTTCATTTGCAAGCCTGCCGTGAAATTTTTACGGGGCCAGAGAAAACTTACGGGGGGGGCCTAGACTCCCCTGGATACGGGCCTGCTTCACTTCATGTATGACTTCACTTTCCATGTCCATTGTGAAGACTTCACATTCCGTGTTTTGTTTCACTCAGTGACAATTATTTTCGTGCAAAACAGAAACTGCACAGCTCTGTGACTTTAGGCTAGAAACCATTCCTACTGAACAGTGGTCGCCAGCTGTAAATTTCTGGTCATAATTGCGACCTGGCGACCGAAAATTTTGCGCCCGGGAGTATTACTCCTAAGTTGTTGACTTCTATTTCTCTTTCGAAAATATTACTATCCATCTTTCACTCTAAGCAGAAGAAATTTAATTTCTTCTGCTGTAAGGTTTATTTAATTTAATTTAATTATTTTTTGTAATAAAATGTTTGTGCATGTTAAAAGATAACCAAGGTTAACAGCTGAGTTTACAAAAGAAGCCTATGAGACCTGTAGATTTGAATCTACCAATGCAATCCGAAATATTAACATTTCCTCACATACTAACATTTCCATTTGTTCTGCCTTCATTTCGCCTTGGCGTTTATGAAGCAATATGGCATACCGCCGTAATATTAGTATAATCCATCCTAGAGCCGCCAGTGACTGTCCGAAGTGAACAGTCAAACTCATACTTAATAAAACTATGTATAACCCTACCCTCTTTAAGAAAACACCACAGAATTGTAAAATGCACAACTTGCTACATCATCTTCTTCTTTCAAAAGGCTAAGCCTTGTCTTTGCAGCCGTAGCTTCCTATTTTCAGCAGTCCTTTTCATCTCTGTTGGAAGTACGTCCCCTCTCATTGATCATATTTTTAAGGTACGAATACGATGTTCTCCGTCGCCCTCTTGTTTTCTTTCCTAATACCTGTATCTTGCCTTCGAAAATATTTTGGAAGAAAGTATCATGTCTAAGTAAATGACCCAATTAGTTATCTTAGTCAATTTAATTTTCAAAGAAGTTTCTCACGCATAAACACACCAAAAGCAATACGTAGATAAACCCACAGGTGCATTAACACCATCTATCGAGAAAAAATATCCACTGTGGTACTAACGCCATCTTTCGCAGATATATATATATATATATATATATATATATATATATATATATATATATATATATATATACAGGGTGGTTCAGTAATGTTGGACAGCCCTGAATAAATCGAAAACCAGAAGAGATATTAGCAAGAGTTTGGTGGATCCAGATACTTGTGGAAGGGGGACGTCTTGTGAGGTACCACACAATGTTACCAGGTCAACAGTGTTGCCAGCTCAGTACAAAGTTGTATTTTTTTTTAATGGAACATATAGAAGTTTATGCCATCAAAAGAATTAGTACAGAATGTGAATATCAACAAGCGAAACCGCACCTGTTAGTGTTGCCAAATAAGGAAGTTATAAAGCTTCAAGGTTTCGCTTGTTGGTATTCACATTCTGTACTAATTCTTTTGATGGCATAAACTTCTATATGTTCCATTTAAAAAAATACAACTTTGTACTGAGCTGGCAACACTGTTGACCTGGTAACATTGTGTGGTACCTCACAAGACGTCCCCCTTCCACAAGTATCTGGATCCACCAAACTCTTGCTAATATCTCTTCTGGTTTCCGATTTATTCAGGGCTGTCCAACATTACTGAACAACCCTGTATATATATTTCGCTTGTCTTGAAAGAGTATGATATGGAGTGCATGAAACCCCCTTGTTGAAATTCTGCGTACACCAGTGAAATGTTATATTTCAATAACTACTAGATTTTAGTCTTAAATTTTCTAAATGGCGGACCCTATATACTTAATCTCTACTATAGCTGCATTTATGTTCAAACTATTAGATTAGGACAATTATATTCAATTCAAATGAGAATTACCTCTGAATTTAACTATATCCAGCAATATATATGTTTTACTAAATGGTTTTAAAACATTATTAAAGTCGTGAAAATATTAATTATTATTAATAACATATGTAAAAAAATTCTCATCAAATAGTCTACAATAATAATGTAAATTTTCAATCCAAAATAGGCCTATTGCTGAACACTAACATTACATTCAAGCCTCGTCAAGATTTGTATTCTATATATACATTAGCACATGTACAGTATTTATGAAAAATGTTTGTATTGAAAATTTTGCTTGCTTATTTTTCCTTCCAAAAATCCGAATTTTAAACACTCTATAGTAAATTCTGCAAGTGATTTAATTAAAGTAATGAAAAGAGAAATTATTATAAACTCACCTATTTCCATCTTCTTGCAGGCACATAATGTATGTAACTATAGGAATATGATATATTTAAATTATTACAACAATAAAATACATTTTTAAAAATTTAAACGAACTTCTATTGTTTCTTACAATACTCTGCCCAGCTAATACTTTTTATTTAAAATATGTTGTTATCCCCATAATGATACAGGATGATTTTTTTTTTAGAACGGGTGGATTTCGGTCATAATATCTGTAAAAAAAATACAGTGTACGGTGTATGTTAGCAATATGCTAACCAGAAATTCAACAAAATGCTTCAGTACTTTAGAGCAAAAAGAATGTAATTCTGACCTAAAACACAAAAGCGCCTTGCAATATCAGTAAATAAAATAAACATTTTTGGGCCTTATCCAGAGTTGTTCTGAGGCGTAATTAGTGCCGTACTAAAGAGTTTGACTAACGTATATTTCCTGCAGTAGTCAGGCCTTTAGTATGACGCTAATGCAGAGTCAAAATGACCCTGCATAAGGCGATTTATGTTTAGGTGATAGTTGTCACCACGAGACGCGTTGACTAAGTTTGACGCGACAAGCACTTTACTCCTATTTCTCAGTGAAATCTAACGTCCGTATTGTTGGGTTGTGATCTGGTTTGTTTACCATGTGTTTGGAACAACGTGTGGTCTTAGTGAAAACGTACTAGAAAACTGATTCTATCATTACCACACAACGAACTTATCAGTGGGAGTATGATGTACGTGCATCTAAACTGAACACAATGTTGACTGTGATAAAGAAGCTGAAAACGACTGGATCGCTTTGTAGTGAAAGAGGTAAGCATCGATCATGACGCGAAAGTGGTTTTGATTATGTCGCGACTCGTTTTATGAGGTAACCAAAAAAGCTTCTCCAGCATTTATCTCACGTAGGGATGTACTTGAACCTGAACCCACAAAGTGGGGTGATGTATATATTTCCTGAAAGATTGGGTCAAGGTAAGATCAAAACCGTTTACCAAAATTGGGGAGGTCTCAAGCATTCCGCTTGAGGGCAGCACTTTATTCATTATTAAAATCTTTAAGCGTGTCCATAAAGTCCGTTGCAACCCCAAAAAATCTGAAACGGCGAGAGAAATATGAAAACAAAAAAGCGTGTCTTTGATCATTTTAAAAGTACAACTTATCAAAGTTAAATAAATTGTCTCAGGGTCCCCCGCAGATCCCAGACTGTGTCCAACTCAAATTTTTTAAATGGAAATGTGAGTCAACTTGCATATGGTTGAAAGTTGGTGTTGAATGAAAGAAGATAAATCAAGTCTCGATTCTCTACGATAAGCCTGGGTAAAATAGCGGTAGGTCAAAATATCAACACAATCTTCATTGCAAATTCTATGGCCATTCATATGAATCTGAAACGGTGGGATAGATATAAAAACAAAAATATGGATATGTCATTATTTCAAAACTATAATGATTCAAAGTAAAAAATGTTCCAGGGTCCCTCGCAAGATCACAGACGGGGCCCAACTTAAAATGTTAAAATGGGAAAGGGGTTCAAGTTGAGCATCGTATGAAAGCTGATGTTAAGTGAAAGAAGATGAAACAAGTCTCGACTCTTGATGATAAGCCTGTGCAAAATGGGTCAAAGTGTCAACGCAAGCGTATTGATACATTCTAGGTTTCTTTAACACTTGTCTTGCCATTTCAGATTAATAGGAGTGGTCATAGACTTTTCAAAAACGCTTTTGTTGACATTTTGACCCCATCGCCATTTTGCACAGGGTTATCGTAGAGAGTCGAGACTTGATTTATCTTCTTTCATTCAACACCAACTTTCATATCATATGCAAGTTAACCTCCTTTACATTTACAAATTTTGAGTTGGATCCCGTTTGGGACTCTGCGGGTGACACTGTGACAATTTATTTTACTTTGTTACGTTGTACTTTTAAAATGGTGAAAGACACGTTTTTCTGTTTTCATATCTGTCTCACCGTTTCAGATTTTTCGGGGTTGCAACGGACTTTATGCTGCCCCCAAGTGGAATGCATGAGACCTCCCCAATTTCGGTAACCGGTTTTGATTTTACCTTGACCCAGCTTTCAGAAAATATATACATCACCCCCACTTTGTGGGTTCAGGTTCAAGTACATCCCTCAGAGGACGAGATACAGCTACTATAGTGCCAGAAAGCTGCAAAGGCGGAACGATTACAGCATGACAAAGTAACTGCTGTAAAGAAATTGTGTTACACGGATCAGAATAAACGGGTTACCTACTGCCAATGGTTCCTTCAGTTCATTACGCATATTCCAGACATTTTGCAAACCAAGTGATTTACAGACGAAGCATGGTTCTACATGTCTGAATACATGAACTCTCAGAACTGCTTATGTAGGCATCAGTAAATCTATACCAGCTAATTGAGGTACACCTAGATGCCTTCAAAATTGGAGTGTGGTGTACTGTGCCCGCAAAACGAATAGCAGAACCATTTCTTTGTAGGACGCAGTGAGTATAGCTCGTTACATTTACTTCTTTTTTATGAATTTGTCCAAACACTGGACGACATTGAACTATCATAAGGTTATTGTCAGCACGATGAGGCCACATGCTACATGTCACGATGGTATGGCTCTGCTCTTCAGTTGCATTGGTGATCGGATAATTTCTAAGACCTTGTGGTCCCCGAGATCTCCTGATCTTACGTTTCCAGATTACTTCCTATGGGGCTATACGAAGATCGTGTGTACGATGATAATAATCCACGAACACTGGAACATTTGCGACCTAATATCACAATATAAATTGTAAACATTGCACAGGACATATTGGGGTTACTGTAGCATTATGGAGCGACGGGTTCAATTGTGCCTAAGGAAAGATAGAGGCCATTTCCATCTGATTTAAAGGTAACTGATTACCATTGTTTCCGCATAAAGTTTTCATTCTCCTTGAGTCATTTTCAATAAACCGCATTAAAATTTGACAGAATTTTTACAGAAGTTATGATTGAATGAAATATACTTGTTCTTTAAAAAAATGGAAAATACGCCATTTTATCGGTTTTCCGGTTATCACATTGGTTGCATATACAGGATATTCCACAACTAATAATGCATAACATTTTTATCCTTCTTGTGTCATTTTAAGGAACCGCATTAAAACTGGACATTTTTTACGATGTTGTGTCCGTATGAAATTCATCCATTCTTTAAAAAAAGTAAATAACTTTGTACTTGGTTAGAAACATAATGGGGAAGAACTTTTACACATATTTATTAAATGTATTTTAGTACAGAACACGGACATGTCTGGCATATTAAAATTTAAGTTTCAACTTGGCACTAGAAATATGTAGCTTTATACGAGGGAAAATGTGTTAATTACATTTCTAGAAACTGCTGTCATGTTCTCGTACATACAATATCATACTTAGAGAATAGACAGTACACTTTTGTATGCATCTTAAATGAAAGAGAGAGCCTCGTAAATGTTTATAAAATGATAAGTTTAATAAGTTTGGACTTCACACCACAGATATATAGCTTTATATAGAGGAAAATGTGTTAATAATATTTCGGAGAATTGTTGTTCTTTCCTGGTAATATCATATTTAGAGAATATATAGACCACTGTTATGTACATCTTAATTGAAAGTGAGAACTCTGAGGAAGAATATCATATATTTTTTAAATATACCTTTTGACTTGGCACCACAGATATATAATTTTATATGAAGGAAAAATTGGTTAATGATACTTGTCAATCTTACTGCCCTATCCTAGTACATATCACACTTAAAAAATTTGCATCTCAATTTTGTATGCATCTTAAATATAAAGGGGATCTTGTAAAAGAATATAAATAATACTTTTATTGAGATTCAACTTAGGACCATTGTACAATATGAATGTATGTATTTGTAACTTCACTAAAGTACAATAACAATGCTAAAAACAATATTCATACTAGTGGACTGTAAGGCTTGATTCGTACACCACATGAATGCAACCAAATATAAATTCATTGTATTTAATGATTACACCTTCAGTTTGCACACAAAATTAATACACGAGAATAAACATATTCACAAGGTCATTAGTTGTAAATGTTTGTAATACGATGGCTTATTGTTTGTGCTAAAATGTTTGATCTTCGACCATAATATATGGTCCACCAAATCTGCATGTTCTTGCTGCCACACTCACACACACCAAAACAATAGAAAAGCGTTAAGCAACTTGAACACTGTTGCCAGCTAAAGGCACACACACTGTTAAATACACAAATAATCCCAAACATACTCCCCCCTGTTGGTCAGCTAAGGTCTGACCAAATAAAACAAAATGATACATATAAAAAACGAAACAAACACAAAACTTGAAGAACTGTACTTATTTTTAGATTACTCGAATCTCAATTCTAATCCTTGTTATATGGTAATGCAACTAGTTTGTTGATGGAACGTTTATATGTTCCAGTTGTAGTACGAACCGTCACTACACGAACTAAGAAATCCTTTCCTGGGAACACTTTTTCAATGATGCCCAATTTCCACTGCAATGCAGGAATGTTGTCTTCAATCAGCAAAACTACATCTCCGACCTTGAGATTGTGTTGCGGTGAAGTTGTCTTAGAGCGTTGTTGAAGACCATGTAAATAATCTCGGGACCATCTCTTCCAAATGTGTTGTTTTAGTTGTTGTATCTTCTGCCAACGAGATAAGCGGTTGTGTGGTAGATCGGTGAGGTTAGGCTCTGGTAAAGCTGTAAGTGCTTCTCCAATTAAAAAATGTCCAGGTGTGAGAACACTGATGTCGTTAGGTTCACTTGATAGCACTGTAAGTGGTCGAGAGTTGAGACAGGCCTCAATCTGTGTGAGTAATGTTGCAAACTCTTCATATGTTAACACTGCACCCTTTGTAATACGAACTAGATGGTATTTCATTGATTTTATACCGGCTTCCCATAGTCCTCCAAAATGCGGCGAATTTGGTGGTATGAAGTGCCACTGAATTCCTTCGGTCGATGTAAAATCATGAACTTGAGAACTAAAAGGATCTGATGAAAACAGCTGATACAATTCTTTCAATTCGTTGTTGGCTCCAACGAAATTTGTGCCATTGTCGCTGTATAGATTGAGACATCTTCCTCGTCTGGCTATGAATCTGCGTAAAGCTGCTATGAATGACTGCGCACTAAGATCTGTTACCAATTCCAGATGTATTGCCTTGGTGGATAAACAAACAAATAACGCAACATATGCCTTACGTACAGATCTATTTCTAACTGCTCCTGATTTTATGTAAAACGCTCCAGCGTAGTCCACGCCTACGTTTAGGAATGGTCTGGCTTGCTGCACACGAGCTGCTGGCAACTGTCCCATAAGTTGTTTTGAACCACTGGCTTTTAACTTGAAACACGTGAAGCAATGATGGATCACTTGTTTTACTACCTGTGTGCACCTGATGATCCAATATTTCTGGCGTAGTGATGATATTAATAATTGGGGTCCAGCATGAAGTAATCTTAAGTGTTCTGCTTCAACTATAAGTTCTGTTAAGTGTTGATTTGAAGGCAGAACTATTTGATGTTTGGCGTCAAACGGAAGTTGACTATTCTCCAATCTTCCTCCAACTCGGATCATGCCTTCACTATCTAAAATGGATGTAAATTGTTCAGTTTACTTCTTGGTGGAACAATGTTTCCATCACGAAGATGCTGTAATTCGCTGTGAAATCCAATTTCTTGTGTCCATTTGATGCAAACATGGAGCGCAGTATGGAGTTCTTGCACTGAAAGACCTTTTGTTAGTTTGTTTTGCTTGTGTCTGATGTTATGAACAAAACGTCTACAATATGCTATTGTCCTAACTAACCTTGACAATTTTGAGAATCTTGTTATGGTTTCATTGCACCAATTGTCTAAAGTGACTGTCAATGTTATGGTTCCCTTACTCTCTGGAACTTGATCTGGTTGCAGTGAATCCTTACTTGTGACTGACCAATTAGATTCTAAACTAGAAAGCCATTGTGGACCGTGCCACCATAATGAATTGTTCTTTATGGAAACTGCATCTATTCCTCTTGAAATCAAATCTCCAGGGTTGTCTGAAGAGGTTACATGTTTCCAACAGCTAACGTCAGTTAAGTCTTGAATTTGAGCTACTCTGTTGGCCACGAAAGGTTTCCATTTGTTGCACGGAGAAGCTAGCCATGCCAACACGATTTGGGAGTCGGTCCATAAATGGACGCTACTTATGTTCAATTTTAAAATTGGTAAAATCTTGTGAACTAACTTTGCCAAAACAACTGCTGCGCATAACTCCAGACGTGGGAGAGTGATTTTCTTGACTGGGGCCACACGTGATTTAGCACATAATAAATTAACTGATATTTTTCCTTGTTGATTGATCGATCGCATATAAATGCAAGCTCCATATGCTCTTTGAGAAGCATCTGAAAAACCATGGATCTGAATCTCCTCTATGTTTCCTTCAACAAGTACATATCTGTCAATTTTAATCTGATTGATTAATGGAAGTTGCTTGTACAATTGAGTCCATTTCTTTGTTAATTCCATTGGTATACTGTCGTCCCATTGAACCTTTTGCCGCCACAATTCTTGCAAAAATATTTTGTATGAAATGACAACTGGTGAAATTATTCCTAATGGATCGAATATAGTGGCAATGATGGAAGCAATCTGGCGTTTAGTAATGCACTCTTGAACCTTCATTGTTGACGTCTTGCTTTCAACGAGAAATATATCCTTGTCTGGATGCCATGACAATCCTAATGCCTTGACGCCTTGGCCTTCGTGGAACTGGATTGGACGCTGCACTTCTCGAAGCTCTGGCGAGATGGATTCCAATAATCTTGGATCATTCGAACTCCATTTTCTAAGTGTAAAACCTCCCTTTCCCAGTAACTCTATCAATTGCTTCTGGACCTCTAGAGCTTGCTGTATGTTGCTCATGCCACTACAAACATCGTCAATATAGAAATCTCGACGTAATATTTCTGCTGCTACAGGGTAATTATGCTCTTCTTCGTCTGCTAATTGCTGTAGGCATCTTGTGGCCACAAATGAAGCACATACCGTACCATACGTTAGTGTTTTCAACTCAAAAACTTGAATCGGTTCATTTCTAGATCTTCTCCACAATATACGTTGTAATGGCGTGTCTTCTGGATGAACATTGACCATGCGATACATCTTAGCGATATCTGCAGTGAATACTATCGAATGAGTTCTAAAGCGCAAAATGATAGAAAACAAATCTTGCTGTATTGTAGGACCACCAACTAAGAGAATGTCGTTGAGGCTTTTTCCGCTGTCAGATTTTGCTGAAGCATCAAACACCACACGGAGCTTCGTTGTAGAGCTTGTAGGCTTAAAAACTGCATGATGTAGCAAATAGTATGCAACGCTGACGTCCTCCTTTTTACGCTCATCTATCCTTACCATGTGACCAAGATCTTCATATTCTTGCATGAATTCTGTATATTTAGCTTCAAAATCCGGGTGTTGATCGAATCTTCTTTCCAATTGCTTTAATCTAATCAATGCCTGCTGATAAGAATCGCCTAAAACTGTACGGTCTTCAAGCAAAGGCAATCGTACAATGAAACGCCCTGTATGATCTCTTGTTGTATTCTGAACGAAATGTCGCTCACATGCAAGCTCTTCGCTTGATCTAGGTGTAACAGTAATTTCTTCTAGTTCCCAGAATTTTTGAAGTTGTTGCTGTAGATCTATGTTTGTCTTCACAAAACATGTTGTTAATGGAATATGGGGGTCACGTTCTTGAGGAATGCGTCCTGCCACGATCCATCCCAATTCTGTCTCCTGAAGCACTGGAAAATCACCTGGCCGTGTTTTGTGTCCTGACTTCATAATTATGTAGAATACTTCCGCGCCTAAAAGAATATCTATGTCTCCAGGCGTATTAAAAGTAGGATCTGCTAGAACAGTGTCCTTGGGAATGTTCCAATCGTCATAATTAATTCTTTCTTCCGGTAGTTTACTTGTAATGTGAGGGAGAACTGAACAACTTATATTCAATGAAAATGTGTTAACACATGAATGGACACAAATATCTACAGAGTACTTTGTATTAGATATCGCTTGATTTATACCTTGAATTGGAGTATACTGTCTATACCGTTTGATGTTCAATTGTTGCACCAAATTCTCTGTTACGAAATTGGTCTGACTAGCACTGTCTAGAAGCGCGCGACAAGGAACCAAATTTCCCTTATTATCCCTTACTTTTACTATTGCAGTAGATAACAACACTCTTGCGTTGGGCCTAGCCTTTAATGCACAATATGACACTTGCCCTAAATTTTCACTGGAATCTGAGTTGTTGCTACGCTCTTGCACCGCAGCACTGTTTACACTTGGAAACCGCACTGATTTGTCCTTTGTTACGTCTACATGCAATAATGTATTGTGCTTTTTGGAACACTTTTTACAACCTCTCGATTTACAATTCTTCAAAAAATGATTACGTTTCAAACAATTCATGCATAATTTATTTTTACGAATGCACTCTAACTTTTGGCTGTGTGCCGCATTCACAAAAGACGAACAAGAATATAAGGGATGCTGGCTATTACAAAATTCACATGCATTTGAAAATGTTGATAAATAAGTCTTTGATGACTGAATACATTTTGCCTGTTTGTTTTGTACGCTACTACCCTGCTTCACACCATCAATACTAGTTCTCATGTTTTCAAGCACCTGACAACGTTTCTCGAGAAACGAAAAGAATTCTGATAAAGCAGGAAAATTAGAATTTGTATTTTGAAGCTCCCATGACTTTCTAGTAGTTGCATCTAATTTTGATACAAAGTGTTGGGTCAAAATTACGTCTGTGAGGTTTACGTTTGGCTCAAGTGCTTGTAGCGCATTTATATTACTAGTAGCTGTATTTATAAAAGCGCGAAGTTCACTTACATTTTCTTTATACACTGGCTTGATTTGTAGTATTTCGTGAATGTAAGAAGAAGCAATTAGCTTTTTATTTGAATACCTGTCAACGAGTAATTGCCATGCTACTGAATAATTTGTTTCGGTAATTGGTAAATTTTCAATTAGGTTTAACGCTTCGCCCTTAAGAGAAGTTCGGAGGTACTGAAACTTCTGTACTGTGGAAATGTCTTTATTCTCGTGAATAAGAGATGTAAAAGTGTCCTTATATGATAACCAATGTTTACAGTTTCCGTCAAATGCAGGCAACTGTATGACCGGTAATTTAACTTGTGCGCTACTGCTAGTGCTATTATTAACAGCTGATTCTTTATTTCCATGCTTTAAAACAAGTGCTTGCATTTGAGCCTCTAAAGAAAAATACACATTTTCAATTTCTGCACGAGCGTTTACTGCTTCCGCTTCGGGTTCGATTTGATCAATTTCAATAGTATCTTGCACCTCCTGCAACTTTGACCAGACGTTATTTAGATGTTTTAAGCGTGCACGTATTTCTTCTATATTGCCTTCATTTGGATCAAAGGCCTGAACAAAAGTGTTTATTCTGGTTAACTGGCCTCTGTATGCAGATCTTTGCCTTAAAAGACGCTGGTGTGATTCAGCCATGATTAAATGCTACGCAGAAATATGAAGAATAAAAAACTACTGACCTGATGATGATGTTTTTGTTTTCTTTTACCTATGAAATATACTCCAGAAGCGTGGTCCTGGTACAACAGCTGTCCGCCTACACAGAAAACGTGCTGATTGTCCAACGTACGTGATAGCACCACATATAGGCCGACACAAACACATTTCTCTTCATAACAGCACAGAACAATTCTCAGAAATCTTTGCACTCATGTGGCCCGGATAGGACCAAATGTACAATATGAATGTATGTATTTGTAACTTCACTAAAGTACAATAACAATGCTAAAAACAATATTCATACTAGTGGACTGTAAGGCTTGATTCGTACACCACATGAATGCAACCAAATATAAATTCATTGTATTTAATGATTACACCTTCAGTTTGCACACAAAATTAATACACGAGAATAAACATATTCACAAGGTCATTAGTTGTAAATGTTTGTAATACGATGGCTTATTGTTTGTGCTAAAATGTTTGATCTTCGACCATAATATATGGTCCACCAAATCTGCATGTTCTTGCTGCCACACTCACACACACCAAAACAATAGAAAAGCGTTAAGCAACTTGAACACTGTTGCCAGCTAAAGGCACACACACTGTTAAATACACAAATAATCCCAAACAACCATAGATATATAGTTTTATTTGAAGAAGAATGCGTTGACAATTTTTCGAAAAAAAAAATATGATCCTAGCTTCGTATATATAATACTTAAAGAGTGAACATCTCGCTTTAAAATTCATCTTGAATAAAAGAATGGTATTTCGTGAAAGAACATAAAATAATAATTTTGTTAATTTTTAAGTTGGCACTAAAGACATATTGTTTCATTAGAAGGAGATTGTGTTGATAATATTTCAAGAAATAACTCTTCTAGCCTCGTACATGTCGTACTTAATTAATAGACAGACCACCATTACATGCTTTTAAATGAAACAAAGGATCCCGTAATACTTTTATTGACATTCAACTTGACACGAGAAATATATAGTTTTATATGAAGAAAAATGTGTTGTTAATATTCGTAAAACTTACTGTCCTAACCTTTAGAGAATTGACATCCAACTCAAATAAAAGGCGGAGATGCATCTTAAATAAAAGGCGGAACCTCCTAAAAAGATGTCAAATAACAATTTTGTTAAGCATCGAGTTGACAGCAATGTATCGCTTTATTTTAAGAAGAGTATGTTGACAATATTTCAAGAAATAACTATCATACGTTCGTACATAACATACTTACATGTTAGACAATAGACAGCCGACTTTTATATGCATATTAAGTGAAAGATGGGACATCGCAGAAGAATACAAATAAAGATTTACTTGGCACCAGAGATATACCTTTATATTGAGAACAATATGACTATGTTACGAAAAAAGAAATACTGGATCTAGAGAATAGAGACACTTTTTATTTGCAACGTAAATGAAAGAATGAACCAGGTAGAAGATTATAGAATGATAAGTGTCGTAAGTTTAAAATTTTCAACGGAAATAAATATCCTTAAATAAAGGAAAATGTGTTGATAATAGTTCAGTAAATTAGTTTCTCTTTTCTCGTACACGTTTTACTTAGAGAATGGACAGCCCTCTTTTACATGAATCTTACATGAAAGAGGCAGCCCGTCAGATTACAAAATAATTTTAAGTTTTGACTTGCTGTTAGTTCGAGAGATATATAGTTTTAAGTGAGGAAAAATATGATGCTAATATTTCTGAAAATTACTGACATCTGGCGCATATTATATTACTTGGAAAATAGACAGTCCATTTCTGCATGCATCTTAAATGAAAGAGTGCGCCCGTCAGATGATTATAAAATGATAAATTTTTAAAGTTTAGGTTTGGCACCATATATATTCACATATGTGTAATTTATAAGAGCACATTAAAATATTACAGCATAGTTCTCGGCGTTTCGATAAGCCTATGAGGCTGTGGAAGGCAGCAAAGAAAATGTATGTGCTGGAATTATTCGTAACATAGGCCCCCTTAAAATAGTCGGCTCCAGGGCCCCAAAAGCCTTAGTTCGCCCCTGACTCAAAGAGCCATAATTGGTTAATTCAGTATGTTCATGTTCTTTATAACCTATGTCATGCATTAACAACTACAATTTCTAATGAATATTTACACAGTGTATAGTTACCAATCTTTGATATTATGGTAGTTCCTATGCTTAAAACGAAAATCATCTACACATTCACCATTCATTCCACATTAAGACAAGACTGGTGTATGTATATATACGGAAATATGTTTATAATTTTTCGAAAACTTACTGTGTTATCCTCATACATACATACGTATTATATTTAGGGAATATGCAATCCACTGTTATATGCGCCTTAAATGAAGAAGGGAAATTCATGAAAAAATATTCTCAAGTTTCATTTTGGCACTACAAGTACCTGTAGTACGTACTTCACATCATATGAAAATATTAACATATACTGGCAACCTTGTATTTTTAAAAATAGTTTTGGGAGCTTAAAAATTTGTTAAAATCACCGAAGCAAGAAGTACAGTATTCAACTACAATATCGTATCTATTTCTGTTTGCTTTTTCTAAAAGATAACGTATAGACTATTGAATTTCTAAATGACCCAAGGCATTATATATCATTTATATATAAAGGAACGTGTCTTTGTTTGTCCGAAATACAAAATCCACACCGTTGACTTGGGGTACATCTAAATAATTTTATCAAAGAGACCGTACGTAGGCTATATAAAACTTGTATTTCTTATCCTAAGGGAAGAAGGAACTTCTAAGGGAAATACATGGTTTAAAATATATATATAATCTAACAAATTCCAAGGTAAGAAGATGAAACTTGGTACGTAAATTCATTTTTAAAAAGAAATTGACATGTATATGTATGACTTACTATCTGAAAGAATTAGCTATGAAAATACTATGGATATGGAATTTAAAAAAATAATCGAAAATAATTGAAAAAAATAATCGACCGATATTAGTGTCGAATTCATAGTTTTCAGGTTTGTTGAGATGAATATGACATTTTGAAGCTACTTACGTCCAAGCCCAGCATCCATGGGCATGGGGTAGGAGGTGAAAAAGGATGAAAAATACAATGTCAACAATTACTGAGATTAATGACTAATCCATATAGTTTTCAGGATCACTAAGCTGATTGGTTACAGTCTGAATGACATGAACTGGTCCTGCAACTGACAGGGACAACGCCGAAAGCGTTGCTTGTTGTCATTCTTTTCTACTCATTTATTTTTTTTTAATTTTCAAACATTGTGCATAAACCTTATTCTTGCCGTGCAACACCGGGTATTTCAACTAATATGTATCAAAAATGTCATGAAAAACATGTGCTTAATATTAACAATCAATCACAATATCCGTTTCACATTATTAAGTTCAACTCTCTTTCAGTTACGATGCAGTGTTTTCAACGTTAATTTTCATCAAATTGAGAGATCGGTTTCCAAGGTGGTTGCTGTCAAAGTTTTCCTGTTCTTGAATAAACGGGAGAATAAACTTGAAACAGAGAGAGAGAGAGAGAGAGATGAGGTGTGGATGATAGGCTAATACGCTGAAGGTTTAGAGATAGGTGGCAGTAGTGGCTGTCATCGCTACCTGAAGAGCGTTCCGAAGATAAATGATGGGTGATCTTGTACTCTGTGGGAGAACTGCCAACAGAAGATTTCGTGGTGGTTTATAGATTATCCTCTCTCTTTCTCTTCTTTTTCACCTTCTTTTCTTTTACTGTTTTGAAAGTCAAATCTCTGTTGTCATGTTATCTTGTCGCGTGATGACAAGTAACAGACTCATGTCTTGAATCATTTTACAAAATATGAAAACATCTCTTTTAAGAACTGCCATTAACACTTCAAAACATTATCTATCCTGCGCGTCATTAAAAAAAAAAAGGTATTATGTTTAGTTTCAAATATTTGTACTAGACTTTGAAAATAAAAGAAATAAAAAGAAAACTCATTGAAAGTAGCATGTAACATTTTTTCTCAGTAGAATCTCAACCCTCTTTTTCTACCACCATTCTTTGAGTGTAGACCCTATATCCAAGTAGTTTAAATTTATCGTCTTAAGTTTAAAACCACAGTAAAATATAGAATTTTTAATCACACTTGTTAAACTAAAGTAAATTTATAAGTGTACTCGTATTTGTTGTATTTTATTCTAAATATTACAACTTTGTTTGAGTATCTGTTCTTTATAAAAAACAATACGAGATGATGTCATTTAATTACAATATTTTATTTATATATACATCTAGAGGAAAGTTTTAGCTACGCTGCCGTCACAAATAGTTTTTATTCTGAAATGGTTAAAGAAGAAATTCCAGAACAAACTAGACCAAATTCAGCAGAAACGAGTTAATCTACTTTCGTAAATTTACCTCTGATTTCAAGGTTGTGGACGGAAAACAACGACATCATTCTAACCCCTTCCACATACAATTGACTGCGTATTCCTTTCTTTCATTTTTTTTTGTTTTTTTAATTAAAGCGGTTAGAGAAAAAATATTGATACTCTAGAACAAATTCAGCACAAACTAATCTACGTGCTTATATTTAGTTCCGATTTAAAGGTTGTAGGGGACCAGGATAGCTCCTCTTGGAAAGGAGAACAGAACAAATTCTGTTTCTTTGGAGCAAATTATCACAAATTGAACACAAACGAATTAACGTAATTTCGTTGTTTGTACCGGATGTAGCAGGCCAGGATGACACACATCACTTATAAGAATTTATACGCGTACTTTCACAATATTCTGAGATATTAGTGTTGTACTTGCATTACAGAGTAATCTTATGTGATTTATTTTGCAATGATGGATGTTATATAAGTTCTAGTTGTTATATAAGTTCTGTTTCCTTTGCAACATTTCACTATCCACTCCACTTTGGCAGTATTGTGAGAGGATTTCTCGACTGAATTTGGATTTTTGAAAGTATAATGAAGTATTTGACATTGATTTTTCGGGGGGTGACCGTTCCAGAATTTTTCTAGTATGTTTCATTACTATAGTCAGAAGTAAGTTGTTTTTTCTCTGTTCGTCCAGCTGTGAATGTAAATATTTACCATGAGAATAAAATATCTTGAGACGTTACTGATAAATATAGAAGAAAAATTATTGAGATATAGATTGGGTTGGACTGACACGGGTAGTAGCAAAAGTGCTAATTCGAATCTCTCGTAGTATATACCAACCGATAACTGAATTATATATTCCTACCTAATAGCATGTAGCTTCCACTTTAACCTTCCGTACAATAGCAATCCTATGTAGTAGGGAGGTAATGAAATGTCTATCATCCTCCAGCATATAACGCCTCTTAAATATTCTATACAACAGCAATTACATGTGACAGGAAGGTATTGAAATGTGGATCATAATCCTCCAGAATGCAAATTCTGCCTTAATCTCTCGTATAGCAATTACACTGCAGGGATACAATGAGATATCGATAATCCCCTACCACGTATAGTACTTTCTACTTTCTAATCGTACAGCAACAATCACAAATAATAGGAATATAATGAAATGTTGATAATCGCCCATTGCTATGGGCACCCAAGTGTGTATAAGACAACCTCCTATCTAACCTGGAGTTGGGGGCTCTCTCAAGAGACTGCATTTAACATTTTATGGTTCTACAGGCACTCAAAGGGTTGACCTAAAGGAAATTAGGTGTATATGAAAGGTGTTGGAAGTTCACTTGTATTCCTTAATCTTTCCTGCGCAGTGCATTATCTTCTTGCAGGATATAATTGCTATGGCGTGAAACTGCAACATTGTGAAGATACGTAGTCTGTCATGAGATCGCGATACTGGACACCAGTCATTCACTCATCTACAACGACCAGGAAATCTAATAATTCTGCAAACGTATTCCACATTATACACCCAGCGTCACAATAGAGTAAGCACTCAAAAGAAATAAGATATAAAATGCCAAATTTACATAAAGATATTTCAATTGTAAGTTCAATCCAATAAAATATGAATAACTATTGCTGCCAAACCCAAAATAAGTAACAAATGTTCCAAATTACTAGAAAAATATACTGTGACATTTATGATAAGCATCATCTAGCTTATTGCAACAAATGTCCAGTAGAACCATCACTCTAAGTAACAATTGTCAACTCGAGTAATTTTCCAACAAATGACTCATTTGGACAGATATCAACAGATCAGATATCTGTCCAAATGAGTCATTTTAATCCTTGTCTCCTACAAAATACTCAGTGTTTTCAACAAGAATTTATTTTAGTTTAAATAATCAAAATACATCCAAAATATTGCCCCATATTCTCAATGATCGTACGAAGCCATTTCTACTTCAAAACTTTTGAATTTGGAATATTTGAGAATCATGGGTAACAGAGATTATGATAATAATTAATATTCTCTTAATAAACTTCCGATCACTTGCAAAGCATTGAACTCTTTTCAATCAACTGTTGACAAAAGCAACTTAGTGCTTTTGTCCTAAACGAAACGTACTAAACACATAAAATATTACCACAATTAACAACATACTATATATTCTTATTAGATGTTATTGTTTACCTCGTGTTATCATTGATCAATAACCAAGCGAGAGTATATAAGCGGAAGTGGTTACGTTTCATAGTGAAAATTCTAGTTGAAAATCCTGCGGCCAGCTGTTCTAAATGAGATTTATTAGGTTTATTTTTGAATCTCACAGAGCGAACGCTGAGATAGTACCTTTAAATTTAGTACTTTGCCAACTTTTCTTCCAAAAATTCTTTAGCACGCTTTATGACTATAATTATTTTCCAATGTAGAATGTATTTTACACAGTATCTGTGATTTACATAAAAGAAAAGGTGACATAATACAACGTGACACGAGGAAAGTACTTATCTACTGTTTATTACAAGTAATATGAACGTAAAGAAATATGTTAGTCACCGTTAGGAAGAGATAACAATCTGCTAGGTAAGAGTGTATTTTGATACATATCATCATCATCATCATCATCATCATCATAGATAGTCTGCAATTATTGGCAGGTCACTTGCTGCAACTAAGAAGCTTCCATGCTCCACAGTCTTCACCTAATCTCTTCGTCTTCACGTATGAGTTGTCTGTTTTGATATCGTCCATTAATTGTAGTTTCCTTCGCCCCCTCTCTCTCCTTCCTGCCATCATACCCTCTAGCACGTCCCTCAAGATACAGTTCCTTCTTATCCAATGTCCCAACCAGTTTCTCTTTCTCTTCTTAATAATATCTAAAATTCTTCTTTTTTCCCCTACCATTTCTAACACACTCTCATTCGTTTTCCGCTCGAACCAGCTAATACGCTAACACCCACATTTCGAAAGCTTCCAGTCGTTTCTTATCACTTTCACATATTGTCAATATTTATTTCCGATACAGTACAATACTTCACATGAAGCATTTAATGAGTCTTTTTTATCAACTCTTTATTCAAAATCCCACAAAATAATCTTTTCTTACTCCTAAAGACTTCTTTCGCCATTCCTATCCTTGCTTTTATTTCATATTCCCTTTTCATACTATTACTAATAATACTACCCAGGTATAGAAAACTAATCACCTGTTCTATTTTCTCCCCATCTTACTTCTATATTTGACATCGACCTCTCCGTTCCAATCACCATGGCCTTTGTCTTTCTAACATTTATTTTCATTCCATATTTTTCACAACCCTCCCTCCAGTTTTTTAATATTGATTTTCTCTTCAGATTCTGCAACAAGCGCCATATCATCTGCAAAACCGCAAACACCTAATCATTCTACCTCCTACTATATTGCTACATATATAGTGAAATAAATAAGATTTTTTCCAGAATATTTTTTTTAAATCTTTGAATCAATATTAGCAATGAACGATATTCTTGTTAGCTCCACAAAAGCTGCTTTTACCGATTTTCTCGAAAACTAAGCATGACAATTCACCCTCAAGCATGTTATTTAGTTTATATCTAAGTAATCTATTAACTGACATATTCCATTATCGTTCAACAATATTTAAGTTAAGTAAAAATAAAAATTTAAGACTTATCTCCTGCTAGTCACAACGAACAATTTAACAAGGATATATTTCAAAATAACTTCACGTCAATGTTCGGCATGGTTATCGTATACAGCGTTAATTTTTACGTTTACAAAGAAACCAAATTTTCATCATTTTCTCAAAAACTACGCATGTGGTTTTACACTTACTGATATCATTTTGTTCAGCTCATTGCTATACCTCATCTCTGGACAAAATTCCTTTCCATTAACCGCTAATAATAATATTGTCTAATTTTCACTTCAAGTAGTACCTGTTTTATTTCATGTACTACAAATTTTTTACATTGTAGTGGATGACATAAGAGAAAAGGAATCAGATCGAACGACATCTCCAACTTGGACATGCTCTTTTGAGAACTGGAGCAAGAAAAAGAGATGTGGAGACATGAAACCGTGACATGAATACAGATGAGTGCATTACAGCCAGTTATCTTGACTTCTGACCTCCAATTTAGCTCAACGTCTTACTAACGAAGAAAAGGAAGGATGATATTCCACTCAATAACCCTACATTCCAGGCGCCATCAGGCAATTAAATTCAGAGACAAAGGCGTCAAGAACACATAAAAAGAAAGCCAACAGCAAGAAAATTCGTATTTGAAATTAAAGAAAACAGACTTATTGAATAGATCGACAATGCTCCTAGTCTGCTTATACTGTAGTTTGTATTGAAATCACAGGGTGCAAAGGCCATAAGAACTAATAAACTGTTGTACTGTACAGTCGTAATGCATAGAAATACAACAGCCATTAAGAATCTTCGGATTGACCCTACATATGTAGAATATATTTGGGGACAGAAGAACAATGTAATGATTAGCAGTATGGATCGGCGAGGCATCTCCTGCGCTGGCCACGGCTCCTCAAAACAACAATTAATGACAAGCAAGAGAGCTCCGGTTCGGTACTGGACTAGTATTAATGTTAGGTGAGTGGATCTGGACGCTTGAACTATGCCTTGTTATCGAATGTGGCAGCAATTGAACCTGCTTCTGATCTTTGAATGACATATCGCAAACTTGGGTTATCCCGGTGCCCGTCTTGGACGAATTCCAGATGTAGTGATGCGAACATGGAATCTATGATTTCAGGAAGGGAACATGCAACAACTTGCAGGATTGCAACGATTTCGTCATATCACGACCGAGAGGATACACTTGCTGCGCGTATGTTTAAAAGAAACGCCCAATCATTGGCACACAAAATCTGGGTTCCTGCAGAGTGACGAACATTCCCACGAACAAATTAACGTTGTCTAGTGGGATAGGGAATATTTGCACGGTGCTTAATATTGATACTCCCTTTAACTGCATAGCACAAGCGCATATGCGGGACAATGATGCGGTGAACATTGTGTACGGAGAGCCGAATTGTAGATCCTCATTACGAATGATCCTGCTTTTGTCTGCAGCATCATCGTGGCCGCCTTTGTGTCTTGGGATACCATTGCAATACTATAGGAGAGTCTGAATTCTGAAACACCATAGCAGTCCGGCATCTGACGTTGTGTTATACGATGACATTAGATTCCGTGCCTGCTCGCATCTCATACGCGTTGATGGGTCCTTGACCAGCAATGAGCTATGTTCATTTGAACCTTTATATATGTATTCATTCAAACACTTCCTGAATGGACACGATGTATTATTTGTTTCCAGGGTCAGTGCATTTGTATGATGTCTCGGCAATTGAATGTGTGTGGTCAATGATTGCACAACGCTTTGCATAACAGAGACCTTCTCTAGATATAGTTGATGAGGTGTTGCAACGTGTATCATAGCTTGATCTTTCCTAGAATTCATTCATTCTCTCAGGGGCGTAAATAAGGGTCCCGCACACCCCGCATTGCGGGAGGGCCTCAAGCCATCAGGATCCCCCAAATCATGAAGTGGGAAGTAGGTTAGGAGCCCCACTCCACGCTGTCTGGGGGAGGACCCCTAAGCATTTAGTTACGCCACTGCATTCTCTCTATGATTCGTAGTATCAAAGCCGTTGTGGACGCCATGGAAGACCTACGAGCACTGAAGTTTCTGTTAAATTCATGCGATACGTTCATACGTTAGCATAAATGCAACCATTTCAGAGTTAAGCTTAGGTTATACGTCTGCTGTGCTGTCCTCCTCCTTGAGTTGGATTTTTCATTTCCAACAATGTACTTCTTAGCGATTCGAAAGCATTTTATAGTAATAATACATTGTTTTGGAGTTTGGTTTATCAAAATTTCTTTATATGATAAATTTATCTTGCCACTGTGTGTATGTGCCTATCCAGGAGGTAAAAATTTCTCAAGAACTAAATGATGGATCACTATGAATTTTGACCAGGTCAGTAAAGTGTTCATCGTGTTTGTTGATTATGATATTCAAACTGCAAGTTGAAGAAACCAATCATTTCCGGTTTTAAAAGAAATCAATAAAGAATAAAAACGACAAAATAGAGTGCAAAACAGTCTGGTGTAGTCGATTAAGAACTTTTGATCTCCATCCTTAACTATCAATTAAAACCGGAAGTGATAGAAATCCCCTATAACTTCCCGCTCAAATATTGATACATGTAGAACAAAAACACTGTGTGTATGTAAAACAATAAGAGATTGTGAAAATGTTTCTTTTCAAAAATGATTTAGCGTTCTAAGAGTATGTACCATTTTCTCTCAACCATTTATTCAAACCTAAAGTGGCATAAATTCACTACTTCCAGTTTTAAAATTGATCACTATAGAGTTAAAACAGTAATAGATAGCGAGAATCGGATTTCTTCAATCAATTAACCGTCCGAATATATTCCATCTAAACTTTAATCTTGCTACTATAATGGAATGTAATAGAAATATACTACTTTCAGTTTCAAATATTAATAGACAAGGGTGCCCATCAGTGGAGCAAGGTTGGGCGCTCGCCTCCTCTAGAGGAAATTGATCTTCGGATGATCGAAAACCCAATCGATTTTTTTTAGAATAATTACAGGAAAATTTGAGACTACATTTGAAATGTCGCTTATACTTGCCCAACCCTGGAAACCACAACATGGGCGCTCTTTCGTAACGTTTTCCTTCGTTGAGTCCTTATACAGTTTTCAGTATTAAAACTTTATTTTACTAGGGTCGACATATTGCTCTAGCAACAGTTTCTGCTTTCACAATTTCTGATGTGTGTAGTTCATTGCAATACACTAAACCCGTACACATTGGGACGCTTTCCAGAGAATCCAGACCCTTGTACAGATAGCGCAGGACGGAGTTAACGGATGTTGTTTCGTATAATTATAATATACTTAAAATATTGGTTGAAATGACAATAAGCTTACGGTGATATGACCAAGTCGACAATTATATTAATTAGCAAACCAAAAAACAATATAATTGAAGATAGTTTTCGTATATTCGTTTTATGTGCAAGCTTCATATTCCATAATAATTGTCAGCACATACAAAGCCATACACAGTTAAGTATCGTACAATAATGTAACGTAAAGCAAACATAAGATCTAGAACATCACTAACATCAATTAGCAGCAGAGCATAATCTTTAAATAAACTGGGTCAATAGTCAGTAATACATCTATCACTATCATAATTCGTTTCACTTTAGGCTTGTGTATAGCCCGCTCCGCCCACTTCTTTGTCACCGAAACTGGAAGAGTCACTACTACTACTACTACTACTACTACTACTACTACTATTTTACTACTACTACTACTACTACTATTACTACTACTACTACTACTGCTACTACTTATATCGAGAACAGAACCAAACCAACCCCTGCGGGGCTTCTGACCCGTTCCTACTACTAGTACTACTACTACTATTGCTACTAACTACCAGTACTACTGCTACTACTACTACTACTATCGCTACTACTACTACTACTTATAATAAAGCTTCCTTACCACAAGATTTACATCTTAAATCTTTATAACATGCGATTCCCATTCATTATGAACTAATATGAATCGTTAGAATCACTATGATTCGTTAAAAATCACTGTGGGGAGCGGGCTATACTCAATCCTCACTTTATTCATAAACTACGAGGGCTATCCAGAAAGTGGATTACGTTTTGGAATAAAAAATCAACAAAGTATAGGAAACAAATTTTATTATATACAGATGAAAGCCACACACAAATACTACTTTTCGACATAGTCACCATTCAAATTAAGGCATTTATCGTAGCGATGTACGAGCTTGGAAATTCCTTCGTCGAAAAATTCGGCCGCCTGCGACTTCAACCACTTCGTTACCTCTTCTTGCAGCTGTTCGTCGTCATCAAAACGCTGCATAGCCAGCCACTTCTTCATTGCTGGGAATAGGTCGAAGTCGCTCGGTGCCAGGTCGGGACTGTACGGCGGATGAGGAAACAACTCCCACTGAAAAGATTCAAGAACTTCACGCGTGACATTTGCCGTGTGGGGCCGGGCGTTGTCGTGAATCAACAAGATCTTAGAGCTCAACATTCCTCTGCGCTTGTTTTGAATTGCTCTTCTGAGGTTTTGCAGAGTTTGGCAATACCTTTGAGCGTTTATTGTAGTGCCTCTTTCCAGGAAGTCCACCAAAATCACACCTTTTCTGTCCCAAAAAACAGTCGCCATCATCTTCCTTGCCGACATTGTTTGCATGCATTTCTTGGGTTTTTGGGGAGAACCTGTGTGCCCCCACTGCATTGATTGCAATTTCGTTTCACAGTTCACGTGTTTCACCCATGTTTCGTCACCAGTAACGATGCGATCGAGTAAAGAGTCACCATCCTTATTGTAGGCGTCCAAAAAGTGCAACGCTGCAGCCATTCGCTGATTTTTGTGGTCCTCTGTCAAGATTTTTGGAATCCATCTTGCACAAAACTTGTGGTAACCAAGCTTTTCGCTGATGATTTCGTGCAACAAACTTCGCGAAATTTGTGGAAAACTCAAAGAAAGTTCCGTTATTGTGAACTTTCGATTTTCACGGACTTTAACATCGACTTTTTCGACAAGTTCGGCAGTCACTTTGCTGGGTCTCCCACTTCGATCTTCGTCGTGAACATTGGTTCGGCCATTTTTAAATCTTATGACCCACTGTCGCACTCCACCTTCAGTGATAATGTTGTCCCCATACACTTCACACAGCTGCCGATAGATTTCTATCGGTTTACAGTTTTTTGCTGTCAGAAACCTTATTACTGCACGCACCTCGCAGCTCGCGGGATTTTCAATTAACGCAGACATTTCAAACCGTCACAGTATCTTAACGGAGCACAGCACGAACCTCTCACTAGCACGGCTAGATGCCGACTGAGCTGCGCAACGCTCTGACCCCAAGATGGCCGCGCTAGCCCCGCCCCTAGCGGACACAGACGAAAACGTAATCTACTTTCTGGATAGCCCTCGTAATTATCTTCGTCGAATATGTATATATATATTCTCAATTATTTTACCATAACTTATATGAGCCGACTCTTCTCCGTTTATACATAATGTCCTACGTATATTACACTGTTGCCATAAATAGTTATTTTATATACCTTGATAAATAGTGTTCCAGATCTTTTGACTACGTTCGATATTCTAGAATTATTCTAGAATTACATAATTTTGGCATTGTGACAAGCGACGTAAGATAGTTTTAGGGACAATGACTTTTAGCACGACATTTGCTATTACTCTTTTTTCTACCAACAAATCAACAACATTTCAGTTTCTACCAATATGATATATACAATGTGTTTCTATAGACTTCGTATGATATTGTCTCTATTTTTGAATGCTCAAACTACCATAAAATCGGTAAAATCACAAAATGTAATTTTTTCCCTTTTCCGATTACATTAAAATAAATTTGTTACATACCTTTTTTTTCTAGCAAAGCCTAATCTAAGGTTGAAATAGAGAAATAGTATTCAAGGAGATGATAAGACTTCCTAGTTATACAGTGCATACTATTATTCGTAACGTGTAAACTACAATTTTAATGTTACTAAGAATACTGCAACATAAAATAAATTAAATAACAACAAATATAAACTGTTTGATTATTAACAGATCGTTGTAAACTGTGTAATAGAAGGTTAAATAAAGAGGCGTTACACTTGTTAATAGAGGAAACATTACCTCATGCAAACTAAACCCGTTCACTTTGTGTGTATGTGAGTCTGCTATTGGATTAATTAATTAGTCATATCAGAATCATATTTATTAAGAAGCTAAAGCCATACAAAAAAAAAAAAACCCTCACTCGCTATGCTATACTGCTTTTGTTCTATGGTGATAAAGATTGAAACCATAAATTGTTAATTTGAACCAATTCTCCATTGAATAGTTAGTTGGGAGAAGATATAGAACCTATTTCTTGGGAAGATGAATCGGTTTCTATCATACTTACGCATGTTTAGTCCGAATGATGTGTCTTACGGTACAGCGTTACACCTGTGAAAAAACTGTTACCAATATTTCCGTTCAAAATCGGAGTTCTGCAGCAGTTAGTGCCTGGTGATTCCCTCAAAGATGTTGAGTAGTTTTATTGGTTCATGCAGTGGCGGCGGATGAACGTAAAAAGAAGGGGGGAGTAGCAAAACAAGATCTGAATATTTGTATATAAATGTTGGTTTTCTTCTTGTTTCTAACACTTTGTTTGAGAAAGGTTGTATAACTAATAGGATACTATCTTTTTCAATTAAAATACGTATATCGTATTTTATACTTTATTAAGTAAATTGACAAGACGAATAGGTGGTAGCTCTTTGTACTCTTAAAGAACGAAACTGTAAGAAGAAATTTGATTCCTTGCTCATGAACATTTTAAAATTATGTCTGGAAAATTGTGTACTCAGATTATTGTATAACAAATTAGCAACACAAATGAATAGAAAGAATAATTAGTATTAATCATAGTAATGAATAATGACGCTTGTTTTTTAAAAGTTATATTGAAACTGGGGATTAATGAACAACTGAATTTTTAATTCCACACATGCTCTTAAATGTATGTTATTACTCTTAGAAAATGAAAGGCAGTAAATATTACAAGCATATGGTATGACATTTAAAAAAATATTTGCTTTTCCAACTTCCCCAAAACATGTTCGTTGCCATTAGGTGCAGTTTTCCCTTTCTTGGAACCCATCAAAACACAACAATACTTAGAAACACTCCACACTCCAGTCATACAAAATAATCCTAAGATCTAGAATTATGTTGAATTCACTAAATTTAATTGTATATAAACATACACCCCACTTCACTCGTATATTACACTACAGAACAATGGAGAAGGTCGAAGTTGTTTCTTATTACGCTCTTTTTAATATATATTCATCACTTTAGAAATAAGGAAAGACATTTTAGGAACTGTCAATTTTTGTGCAATTAAAGAATAACTTGTGATTTTTTTTTTTATTTGCGAAATGTTCTCTCAATTAGTTTTAAACGCCTGACTAACATATCGAGCCCTTGTAAGAAGAAGTGGAAGTATGCTGGAATTGTTGTGCTCCAATAGGTTAATTTTAGGGTTATTTTGTGTTGTAATTAAAATGTACTTCCTGTAATTTCCTTTACTCCACGGGAAGACAACCAATATGCACTCACGCAACGGCAAATCGTATATGGCACCTTTTTTTTTTTTTTTTTTAATGAACCAGGAATACATACAAAAACTTTACATTTCCAAATGAAACTATGGGTTTACATTAATGGATTACTTCAAAAAAGTGTAGGGGCAACTGCCCCCTTTGCTCCCCCTAATCGCCGCCCATGGGTTCATGCAACGTCTGATAGGGAGGAGTTAAAGAATAGCATTGGTGAGACTATGCATGATTTCAGCTCGATAGATATGTGAATTTAGAAAATTTGTTGTATTTTCTTTCGTTTTAACGCCCCACGATTATGCCCTTGAGGAGAAAACGGGAGTACCCGGGGAAAACCTAGAGAAACAATGTTGTTCGGCGCAAAGTTACTTGGCCGGGGGATCGATACAGGGACCTCATGCATCAGAGGTAAGAGCTCTATTACTACCCCGTATTATTTACATGGAAATATTTGCTAAGTTTAGATCCTTTGAGGTTAAAGTGTTTTGGAGATTATCAGATTTTTTATTATAGTAATGATGTTAAAACAACCTCATATGCCTAGGGTATGAAAGAATATATATATATATATATATATATATATATATATATATATATATATATATATATATATATATATAAAGAATAGAGTAAGCCAAATGTTGATATTTTTGCAAGTTTAACCTTAGATACATTTTTAATTAAACCTCAAAAAATATGTTTGTAAGGTTAGAACCTACTTGAAATATAAGAGAGTAGATAGAATACTAACCGCATCAACTACCAGCATAGATCCAATCATAAATCAAAGTGTCGCATGATCGAATTCACTGTCTTCACAAGAGTTTATAGGACATCAAATGTAAGTTATAATAAAAGCAATAGGCGAGAGACATCTATTTTTACAGGTAATACATTTCTTAAGCCTGTGGAACGGGGAGAGGAAGAGAAGTCTTACCGGCAGACCAACAAAAGGCAGGATTATTTTGAATTTAGTAGGAGTATTTTATAAAGTTAAGAATTAATAATCTAAACTGTAATTGCTCGGAAAAGAATATAATCCACACAAGTAACTCATTCGGGATCGAACTGAAATCATGTATATGGAATGGAGAAATTATATTCCTCTAGTAACATATGAACTCCGTACATCATTGAGATAATAACAATAATTGATTGTGCAATATAATATATTTTTCTACTATGTGCTAACTGTGTTACTGAGTTTCAAATATGGAAACACAACCTAACACGAAACATAAATTCCACAAGCTAATGCGTTTTGAAGTTTATGGACCTCTTTCTTTTAACTTGTAGCTATCGCTAATGTCTCTTTTTGTTGTATAGTATTTGGAACGAAATAAACGGAAGTAAAAGAATATAGGCCCATTAAAATCCATTATACTTAATAGTTAAGTTTTCTAAATTCACTTCCTGTAATATTTTTTATTATTACATATGTGCTTTAATAAAACAAAGGTAATTTTCTTTTTCAACTTCCTGTCTCGATTCCCAGATGTAATATTCTTTACCACGTAATTTCATTCCTTTTCTTTTTCGAAATCCAACTCATTTCCTATCTATTTTTTCCCTTTATCTCTTTCATTGAAACAGGAAAAAGAATAAATGAAAAGAAGCTTCAATTTGAGGTCGCATTTGGTCGAAAAGCGCAGTCCGCAGTCTGGATTTATATGCGCCGCGCTCTTCAATTTGGCAGAACGCCAGAAGAGGCATCTAACGGGATTTTGTGGAAGCTTCAACTATTGGATACATAAAGATCCTATCTTTACGCAACCATTTTTGCAACAATATGAGCATACGTGATATACTACCGGTTGGCTACATTAGGGTAAATGTATTCAGTACCATTTCTGAATCATCCTAGAAGGCTAGGGGAAAACAGATGCATTTTATTAATTTTATGGATTGAAGAACGTTTAATTCAGTACTATTTTATTTGAATTAAAAATATAGTAACAATAAGAACCTACTAAAACAATGCTTTTAGAAAATGAATTTAAAACATTATTATTATTATTATTATTATTATTATTATTATTATTATTATTATTATTATTATTATTATTATTTTACTATGTATTGTTTAATATTGTATGTGTATTCTTATCTACAGGTATCTATTGTATATTGTATAATAATATATGTATATATTTTTTTTCAGCAAACTTTCTCAATTTTTTTTACTAGTGTACACATATAACATTTCTGGTTAATATTATTATTATTATTTATTTATTTATTTATTTATTTATTTATTACTTAAGTGGTAAAATTAAGAAATGGAATTAAAACTAAAACCATTGGACGCTCTTCCTAAGGTTGAAGGTTAAAGTTTTGCCGAATAAAATAGTCTATCGCGCCCAATGCTTTTAGTTTTATCCACATTTTCTTATAAGAGCACGGTGGGTCAGTGATAGAGCACTTACCTTTGGTGTGTGGGATCTCTTGGTTCTATCCACTTCCAAGTAAGCTCGTGGTGGACAACATCGTGTCCGTGTGAGTTTTCTCCGCGTCCTCCCGTTTCTTCCCAATTTCTCATTCCATCAATTCTTCCATCATCATTCATTAGTTTTAATCATCGTATCCCTTAAGCTCAAAGGAAATAGTCGTTGGACGTTAAACTGAAAGATTTTATTTCATTTTTCCCATTTTCTCATTTTACCACACCCCAGAAAATATTTTCTCGTTTTCAGGTTGTTTTACGGTGATATATCCAAGGTGTGATCAAATAGTACGGTGAATGTAGTTGCACAGTGCCATCTATCGATATTGCATCCATTTCAACTTGTAAGCCCGGTAGCCTAAACTTTTGGTACAGTCAGTATCGAGTTTGAACGTGTTCTGACATGTTAGCTTTTAGAGGCAGAAGAGTGAGGATATGTTAAGAGTGTCTGTCGTGCGCCAACATTGTTTTGTTCTAATCTGAAAAAAAAAAAAAAAAAACTGGCAACGAAGCTCACGAAATGACAAAATCACTTTACGGTGATGAAGCGGTGGCATTGAAGATTGTTTAAAGTGGTTAAAGTATGAGCGATTCAAAAGCGGCAAGGAGTCGGTTGAAAACGAGCAACGATCGAGACGTTCTTCGATGTCAAAACAGATGAAAACGTACAAAAAGTAGCACAAATGATTTGTTCAAACAGGCAAATGACTATTGGAGAGCTTTCCGAAGAACTAAACATCTCGTATGGATTCGTAAAAAGCATTTTAACCGCCCGATTAAATAGGCAAATAGCTTCCCTCTTCAACACGAGAACGTGCCGTGGGACACCTTGCTTTTGATCTTCGAGTTTGGCCGAAAAAACATCCCTGTCTGTCCACATTCAAGATATAGCACCATGCAACTTTTGACTCTTTCCCAAAATTAAAACTATGCTTAAAGAAAACCATTTCGACACTATTCCTGATACTGAGAGGATTACGACAGAGCAACCGTCCTTCCAAAAGAAGCATTTCAGAAATTCTTACAGTCATGGATTCAACATTCGGATAAATGCATTGCTAGACAATGCCAGTACTTCGAAGGAGATTAAATCAAAATCCATGTAAGCTTATTGCTTTGTTTCCAATAAAATTATTCGCCGTATTTACAAAGCCTTGAGTTGATTGATGACAGTTCTGACGTCCTTTGAGTGCAAGTTCATCTTCCCAGTGAGGCTAAGAACTCCTAACACACCTAAGTGAAGTGGAAGAGGTGACATATAAGAATGATCGAAAACGGCCGATATTAGTGTTGAGTTGGAAGTTTTCGGGATCGCTGAAATGAACAGTGACACTTCCGATACTGTTTAAATCCAAATCCATCCGTCATTACGACTCCTGATGGAGTTGGTGAAATGTAAAAATAACTGAAAATTTTAGTGTCGAATTCATAGTTTTCGGGGATCCTAAGTTCATTGATTAAAGCTTCCTGTAAGTCCAAGGATAGCTCCCAGTTGGAGTGAGACAAGAAGAAGCATATAAAATGGTCGAAAACGACTACCTTAGTGTCGAATCCATAGGTTTCGAGGTAGCTTAGATAAATAGTAACACTTCCAATGCCGTTTAAGTACGATGCAAGTCCCATTAGCACCCGGGGGATGAAATGATGACTGTAAAACTATCGGAAACGACGGATATTAGTGTCAAGTCATTAGCTTCCAGCATCGCTAAGTTAATTAGTGGTGATCCTGATGCCTTGAAGTCCAAGTTCAGCCCCAGTGGGGGCAAGACTCTCTTAGCACTTCTAGGGGAGATTAGGATTGGCAGACATACAAGTGTTAAAAAAAATACCAATATTAATGTCAAATCCACAATTTTCGGTGTAGCTTAGATAAAAAGTGACACTCCAGACGTCATTTAAGTTCAAGTTCAGCCCTATTAACACACTGGGGGTGAAGGTGAAATTATGACATAAAAATAATTGAAAATGACCGATAGTAGTGTCGAATGCAGAGTTCTTGATTAAATGGTTGTACAGTGCAGTTCTTTGGTATATTATCAACCATTATGTCTTGGTCATCCATCATCCAACTTGCAATGGACAGCTTGTCTGTGAATAGACTCCAGTGATTAAGCAGCAGCAAGTTCAAACCATCAGGCTGCATAATAACGGTAGGTCGATAGGAGGCTCAATTGTGCATTTAATTTTCAATCCTCGAAAAGTTCTCAACCGTATAGGAATTTTATTAGCTTGCTGTAATCAGCATATTGGTCCTTCAAATGACATGCTTAGTTTCTCTGCAGGCGAGTGCTTTCTCCCGAACTTCCCTTGTGAGTGACACTGGAATGAGCAATATCTCGAAGATATTTTCATAGTATGTTCTAAGTACAGTTACAGTGCTTTTATCAAGTAGCAACTTATACTTCCTATTCCTCCACCCGTAACAAATTTCAAATTATCGCGCCTGCTCAACATTCAACTTTGAAATGAGTCAATCGACACCACACCACGATATACTGGCATACATAAAAGCGTAATCTTCTTTTAGAAACATCAATTTGAGATTTTCTGCATTCATTTTTTTATCTGATTTGTGTAGTAGAATGTTCTACATCTAAGCATTTTTTATTCACTGATAATGACCACTAAGGTTGTAACGCATTCTCGTTTATTTTAACGCAGAACGTTGTCAACTCCAGTTAAATCTTTCTTTTAAGGATTCATGAGACAGAACCTTAACTATTTAAACTGGGACCCGATTAAAGTGGATGACATTGATGGAGCTCTAGGAAGAAAACAATATTAAAATATTTTAGTCATAATGGATGAAATTATTGAAAAAAAAGCCTATATAAATTTTCCACATTTTTTTGCTGTACAATTATTCATTACACCTCTGTAAATACTCACAACAGCATATAAACCACAGATGATTACTATATATATAAAACCGTAATACTACTGAAAAAATTATGAAGAAGCAGTATGTTTCTGTGGGTTTGCGGGAAACCCATCAAAGAAGATAAGGGAAGTAATCTCTTCCAAGCCATTTCCAGTTAGGCGTGGAATTATCTGTACCCGAAGCGAGAGAAGAGAGGAGTTGAATTTGCTAGTTTTGTTGTTTGCGCTGTGTCGCAATGCCACAACCCAAAAAGTCATAAAGGAGAGACTCTTTAGGATGGCGGGAGAGACAGAAAGCAGTAAATGGTGGGAGAAGTTAGAAAAAGAACTTTTTACAAAAAAAAAAAAAAAAAAATGCTTTTGCGGTGTTACACTACGCGACGCGGTAGCTGGATTTTGTATGAGTCGAAGTTTTCACGCGTGCTTGTGAAGTTTTTTTAATTTTTTTTATTTTTTTGTAAAACGAAGTTTGTTGAGAATATGTTCAAGCCGAAGTACGTAAAGGGAGAAATCACGTAAAATCTACGAAAACCATGGTTTTGAGTAGGTGTTGTTGTGTGGTGTGAGCTCTAGTAGTTGCCAATGTGTGAGTAGGAGACAATATGTGGTGGTTTCTGGTAAAGAACTCGGATTGGATGTGGGAGGAAATTTCTATACGGTTACCATACACACACACATACGAGCAACATTAAATCCTGAACACGAAAAATAAAGCACCAAGAGATTACGAGAAGCATAACTTGTTAAAACAAAAAGAAATACAGAGTACAAGAAACATCATAAAACCTTTAAAAAACAGTCTAAATAAAGGAAGGAATAAGAGAGAAGCGTAACTTTAGCATTTCGCTAATACTGCAGAGTACGGTATTTGCTCTTTTTTATTCTTTCAAGGGAGAATATTTTGAATTACTCAACTTTAAATAACTTCAGAAGTAAGTATTTGTATGAGGAAATACGAGAAAGAAGGTTTAACATTTCGAAAAAGGTAATAATAACAGTGCTAGTGCCTCTTTAAAAGGAATTTTCTCTTTCGTACTTTCTCAAAAATGAATATCGCTGTAATTTGAAGGACGGAAATTAATAGGATTTTCATTAACAATCGATACTTTCAAAGCCTTGACAAATCTTAAAGAAAAAAATTTTTTGTAATAGATGGCTTAGGCTATACGATTCATTAGTTATTATCACTAGTTAAGAGGGCAAGTATCGTCAAACTAAATAATTAATAGTACTGTATATTTGAATCTTTTTCTCATTGCTTTCTTTTCCTACAATACTCGAGAAAATCTTAAATGATTATTATCAGGACAGAACATACACCTTTTCATCTGTATTATCCAGTAACACGAGAAACTATATCATAAGGTTCCATATCTCAGCGCACAGCAACTGTAAGTTCTTACTAGGAACACTTGTTATTATGTTCGAACATACCTCCCCTTCAAGAAGTTGTCTATAAAAGAGGATCTCAAGAGGACAAGAGTGTCAGTCGGCAGCTGATGTATCACGTATCAACACCTTCCTCCTGGGGCCGTTATGGGCTACGGAGAGTTCCTTTAAAACCCATCTCAAGAGGCTGTAATAAGCAAAGGAGATATTCACTTCTCATATAGCCTTGCTGCTGAACGGGACGTTAAACTCAAAATCAACTCATCTGAGCAAAGGACATATTCTCTAATCACCATTCTCCCGAGGCTGCAATGAGCTAAGGAGAAATCCTTAATTGTCTCCCGAGGCTGCTGTGAGCAAAGGGGACATTCTCTAATCAACTACTACTGAGGCTGCACTGGGGAAAGGAGTCACCCCTGAAAGCAAATTGTACACTACCTGAAAGCAAATTGAACCTTTTTCGAGGCCACTTCTCTGAGCCAAGTACTTATTTTAACTAACATTTTTTTTGATTTACAAAGCAACTTCATTTATAAAACTTTAATTTTATAATAAAAGGTGAAATGTGTAAATCTCGAACTTTGTTATTGAGACTCTACCGAACAAAACATTACATGGTAGATAGAACTTCTCTAACATATGTTTTTTATTTTTCGATATCAAGATTTTGAATATATTAAAACTGATACTTTAAATTTATCCACCAAACATGCGACTAGTTTTACTTTGGAATAACGCACTCTTCCAGTTGATTACAACTTTAACTTCACCTTTAATCTGCAAACTATCCAAGAAACGGTTACATCTTTATATTCTCTTCTTCAGCAGGAACGTAATAATCTTCCCAGTCACTTTTCTGTATTTAAATTTACATTTTCTTTTCCTTGGACTCATTTAATCATATGCTGTATTAAATTTTTACTTCTAATTGTTGTAGCCATGTTTTTTACAATTTCTTCACAAACTTTTAAAACTCCGAACTTAGAAACAGTTTCCTCCTTCCCTCATCCTGATTCAGATTTATATTTTTCTTTTAGTTCTAGGCAATATTGATTATAACCTATTTGTGCCTCAGTCTCCGTAAATCCGGTCTTATTAGTCTTGATCCATCACTACTATCATATATCTCATTTCTTTCAGAAAGAATAGTTTCGTCCGTGGCTGCTCTTCATATAGACGTTTCTATGATACAGAACGTTCCCAAAACAAACGCTCCTTATATATAGGATATGCCCAACGAACAGGATACTCATATTAATCACATAATTAGTGACTTTATGTATCTTTATTAACTACTGTAATACCATACCTGCCGAGTTTGAGGGAAGTGATATCTGTGGATTGATTCCTGCTTAATTTGGACAGACTCGCAATGTTATTGCTGTTATTTCATTCAGTGCTTCGCAATAAATGTTTTCAGTATTATTTTAATATTTATAGTACTTTTACAGTTCTTATATAGTGTACATAGTGTACAATAACCCCTTTCTTAGATTGCTGTGGTGAGGTCTGAGAGATTCCTAGCCGCAACCACTCAGCTTGCTGTGGATCTTCGTGGTTTCACTTCCCCTGGAGCTATGCGGGACTGAGAATCTTAGCCCTCTGCACTCAACTTGCCTGGAGTTTAGTGGATCTTATCCATTTTCTGCCTGAGCCTTGGGATACCTACTTACCCTAATTACTTAAAGGATTTCGTATTTATCTGTGTTATGCTATTTTGTAACAGGAAGTTTTATAATAAAACTGGGTATGGGAGAAAATATATTCCCATGTGTATTTGCTCTACCTTTACATAGTAGAAGCGTCGGGCTCAATCCGGGTCGATTGAACTGACTCTTTTCATTAACTGAAAAGTGGGTAATATTTTAGATACGTGGAATAAACTGTCTTCGTGTTTCGTTTTTTCTCCTCTTTAACACATCCATTAACGTAACTGTTAAAAGTTTACGCCACAAGCTAGGCCAACCAAAAACACTTTTATGGGCAATACAGAAAAGAAAAAAATGACCGAACAAGGTTTTAGAACATTCAACATTCCATAATCGTGTAAATACTCCGGACACATTACCAAATATCCTAATCATTTTTTAATGTTGTTTGATCATTTGGCGTTACTTCAGGCATGGACTAGTTTTTTTGTTGTTATAAAAATTTCACTAAATCCAAAGAATAATTTTAATGGCCTATAAACTTGGAATAAATGCATTATGAACAACAGATGAGAGGTCTAAGAGAAGAAAGATATCTTAGCTGTTGTATACGATTGTACAGTTATCCTGTATCACATAGTGTCTGATGAAGCCAAAGAGGTAGTTGGCGAAACTGTAACACGTGTTGAATTTTAATGAAAATATGTAGTTTTGCTCAGCAAATAATTAGTTTATAATTAAAGATGAGAGGTGTTTATCACTATTGATATTAGAGTGCATCAATCGTATTAGTAACTAACTTACGAGTTGTTGTGCATTTCTAGATGTAATATTCCAGCGAACGAAGAGTTTCCAGTCAGTTGATTACAGAAACTAGCAGTCTTGTAAGTTAGATCACAACTTGCTTTCAAGACAAACAACAACAAATAATTTTAAAATTCAAGTACTGAATGCTAAAAGAATGAGAGAGAAAGAGAGAGAGAGAGAGAGAGAGAGAGAATACAAAAAATTCATAATGAAAGGAGTGAGACAATAAAACTCATAATTGCAGACTCATTGCAGGAAACAATGTAAGTGCCATTTTGAAATTGTTTCACTTATGCCCTCGTTATGCCCACGTTTATGCCCTCATTAGATTTTCATACTTCGTTATGCTAGATTGTGTTTCTAAGCAATAGTATTTTCTATTTGGTGACGCTTGGGCACAATTTACTGTCTTTTATCTCTACTGTTACAGTAACTATTACTTTTGGCACTTACATTGTTTTCTAAATCGAGTCTTCGATTATAGGCTTAAGTTCGGAATATTCAACTCCGGACTACACAGACCAGTGAAAACTGTAAAAACAACAGAGTTGCAAAGTACTCTAGATAAAGGTATAAATAGTAATCAAAGATTAAGTACATTTTCCACGACGGATGACTAGAGCAATTAGAAGATGCGTAGCAATGGCGTCTCGTGACATAATTTGTCGGTAGGTCACAGCCATTAGAACATTCTAATTGTAGAATGACTTCAGTATTCTAAATAAGAAACGCGATAAAAATCAATGCAAGTATATTTACATTTAATAAGAAGTGCTCATTTATAAACAAATGCTCCATTTACTTCGTATATGAAATCACTTTTGATATTCTTCTGGACAATCAATCTTTCAATACATTTTTTTCCTCAGCTGATACTGTATCTAATGCACTGAGACTATTTTGAGTTACGACACCCCTTTAAATGCTTTTATATTATTCAATATGGTAAAACAACTTTCAGTTTCTGAAGTCAACATCGAATTATTTACTATGATTTTCACGAATTTTGTTGTATGCCATTCTCTTTCTACAGTCACCTTCAATTTCACGACAATATACTAAATGGGATCTGCATTAGACTCCAAACGTCTTCTATCTCGTATATTTGAATTGCCAGGTTTGCTGTTTTGTGAAATATTAACAGTATATACAAAACATGCAATGTATCAAATTATTATGATAATTGCAGAGGCACCTTTAATTACGAAGGCTTTGTCCAAGTACTAACGTATTGTTGTCTCAAGACACTTGATGACTGTATATTTTGTATTTAAGTTCTTTGTTAGAGGTTAAGCTATATAAGACGAGATTTACAGTTTAAAAGGAGATTGCTGTATTGTGTTTGAGGCTCTCCCAAATAGAATTGAACCCAGGGCTTGTTCACCAAAGACATACACTAGTCACTATATAAATGAGGACAGGAATCTTCATGAAGTCAAATAAATCACGGAAGTCTAGAAGTATTAGAATCTTCGGGCTCCTAATGGAGACTCACAGTACATTAAAATATAATGCGATCAAAAGTGAGTGAATTTTTACTTTTTTCTACAAGATTATTGCGAATCTTAATAAAAATGAGCATGTGAACAAATCATGATAGAATATTTGACGTGCCTTACCAGGTGCGTACCCAGAAAATTTTGTTGAATGACTCCAAAGTTTGGTAGAATAGTTCAGTACTATAATATAAGACACTACATCTATGTACAATTAATCCGATGTAATTTTACATCCAAGAATCGGTATGTAATTGTTAAGTTCTGTCATCTACATTCTAAGAAATAAAGATACACAATTAGACTTTTTTAAGAAAAGAAAGAGTACAGATGAACTGTAACATCAAATCTTTCAGTTACATCAGTCATTTCGCAACTAGACAATTATAGCTTTATTATGAAAGTGTACAAAGTTATGTCGAGTTAAGATTTTTTGAGGATGGATCCAAACCCGGTAGTTCTCCGTGTGGCTGTTCCCCTGATGCTCGTACTAGTTAAATTCAGCACAGTTTTAATGTGTTCACTACAGTTCTCATACGTCTACTTTTTTCAATCAGATGTCCAAAATGTAGCACACAATTCAGGTCTACTGCTAATTCACTTCGTATAAGACGCGAGAAAAGCATATTTTCATTTCATAATCTGTCAGCCATTTCTTGCTTTATATCAACTTTGAAGTTTCGACACGGTTTACTTTTCACCTCCAGATGATAATTAATTTTGGACGATTATGTTCTAACGCCTTTCTAAACTTTCACAATTCGCCAGTGCACTGAAAGATATACACTAGTTCGTAATTACTCAACAAAATCCTCCATAAAATATGGTAATGGTAAGATTTTTCTTAGAAGAAATCTTCCGTAAAATGCTTCGTTATCGAACAGGCCTTATGTTCACTAGTACCGGGAAAGTATTTTAGGAAAATCTAATATTATAAACCTATCAAAGAGGGTACACGGGAGTATACGGAATATATCCGCCTAATTTGTTTATAGTTAAGCATATTTACTTTAATTGAGAAATGTAATGGTGGCATAACGATGGATATAAGCGTTGGTTTTGAAAACGTTCGAGCGTATATATACCAAAAATTCAGCATAACATAGCTGATCGAAAGTATGGAAAAGAAATAAAAAATATTAGCAAACACATTTATAAATCAAACAGTATACCATCACACAACATGTGTTCATTTTTGCCACTTTGCAGTACATTGAGAGAATAATGTTTCTGACAATAGAGTACAATCCCCGAAGTAAGTTACACCCCCTCCCCCCAAAAAACCTTTCTGCGTTTTGTCAGAAGTGTTACAGCTGAACGTACGTTACTGCAAATACCAATACTAGTCTTGTTGTATTTTGCCCGTGTTAAAGATAAATTTTGCAATAGGAAAATCAGTTCCAAAATTTCCTTCAAGTTCTCACACTCAGAGATTTTTTTTATCCGGACAGCGGCATATTGTACAAATATACGGAATCCTGCATTAATAAATTAAAATTTGTTAATTTAGTATTATCCTGTTTTGCATTAATAAATTAAAATTTAATTTTCTTCTGCATTAAGTTTCTTTAAGAAAGGGTTTTAAACCTCCTATTCTCCACGGTACGCCCTCGAAATGGCGTAATTTTGTTCCATTTGTTAATTTTCACTGCAAGAAATTGAGATAACAAGAAATAAGAATGGAGAAAACAACTGTATTTGTGTATTTTTACGTAGTGTCATTAAACAATGTTTCGTTTTAATTCTTCATGTCGTTTCGGCATTTCTGACATACTGTTATTAGAATTTTTGATATTTCGTGATCAAAGGTTTGCGTGGGTCCGTGCCCCACGCAATCGTTTCTTCCAGGAAAATACGAAACATGTATTCCCTCAATTTACGTCTACAACATCTGTGCACAATTTCGTTCACTTCAGTCCACTTGTTTTCGCGTTTCGGACATCAACTTTGAAAATTTTGTGGGGGCTTTTGCCCCTAAAATAGTCTCTCCGCAGAAAATAAAAAACATGTATTCGTTTATTTCATGTGTAGTATCTTCTTGCCAAATTTTATCAAAATCAGAGTGTTACACTTGGGAAGTGGTACTTGTAAGTCACGCGTTACGCAAAATGGGACAAATAGAGCATCCAAGATGTCAATGCGAAGAAATAGGCACACCAGAACATCATGTATTTGGTGCCCATTACTGGAAGAACGGCTAGAGGAAAGAGGTCAAATAAAAATGAAGAAATAAACGAAATTAGAGCTAATGAGGAGGACTATAGGATATTAAGCAAAATAACAAATGACTAAACAGAAGTAATAAGAGGACAATATACTAGGACAAATGATTAAAATTGTAAACAAAACGGAGAAACACCGAAATAGGAATGATGTTTATAATAGTGTAGCTGAATGAATGGAAGAGTGGCTGTGAATCTTGCTGGGTCGGAAGACTCCTCCAGGAACGTCGGCATTCCGCGTGTGCCAGAAAGAAACTGTATGCTTGCACTTGATATATCCCCGGGTAAAACCGGACACGAACTACGGATATATCGAGTGTGTGTGTGTGTGTCGGGAACGGTGTCGAGTGAGTATTGTGTAAATAGTAATTTTATAAATACTTTTAATGAAAAAGTGTCTCGGAAAGGAAGCACAATCCAGTATCCGCATTGCCGTATTCAAATGACATACGAATCTCACAAGGGACATACATGAACGTGTTGTCCGGACATCCGAATCAAACCTAGTCCATTCGATAAACATAACTAAAATATGTTCATGCACTAAAGTTAGGTGCCATGGACAACGGAATAAGTCCCTGGAGTCCATTAATCTTGTTAGCATAAAAAAAATTGTAGATTCGCAGTGAAAAAGGTATTGCATCAAGACTGTTCACCTCAAAGTCTTGCTTTATAGTTCATTCTCTTCAGCATGAAACATTTTCTGTAGAGGTGCTATGTATTGGCTCCCATAACATATTTGAAAACGAAAAATTGCAGCAAATTCCCTCCAAAATTACCTCCCATCAAATTGGGTCCCTTTTGGAGTGGCTCCAGATAAAAGCACACAATGCAATGTATCTTCAGAAAATACTATAGGTGTTGAAAAATGAGTGTACCAAGTCTCGTTTTGATAGACGGAATAGATCTGAAGTTACAGGTTGTATACCAATACGGCATGTATATACACAACTGAACCGATGACTTACCTATAAAGGGAACACAATATAAAAAGTATAAACGCAATACTATTTATTGAGATGTAAAGAATTGTACAACGTTTGCTTTGGGAAAGGATGTGCATTGGAGGCCATGCATGCCCTGCTTTTGTGATACTTGTCCAAACTCACGAACTCTGTATTTGTGCTCAGCTGGGTTCGGACTCAATAATTGAGCGGGAGCCCGAGTCTCAATTATATAAGTGAGCGCGAGTCATTGTGAGAGAGGCCAGACAAGAGATGTATGTGCGTGTGCGAACCCAATTTGGGAAAGTGATCGCGAGCCCAAGTGAGCGCGAGACGAGTTAAGAGAAGTGATCACTACCTCGAACTCAGTCGAGAGAAGTGAGCGCGAGTTCGAATGAACGCGAGCCCACTTAGAATTAGTAAGCGCGAGCCCATTCGACGGAAGAAGAGTGCAAGCTCGTGTGATCACAAACCCAGTTTGGGGGAGTGATTGTGAATCCATTTGAGAGAAATCATCGCGAGCTCGAGCCCGGTTGAGGGGAAGTTTGCTCGAGCTCAGTTGAGAGAAGTGAGCATGAGCCTAGTCGAGAGAAGCGAGTGCGAGAACGAGTGAGCGCGAGCTCAGTTGAGAGAAATAAGCGCGAGTCCGAGCGAACACGAGCCCACTTAGAATTAGTAAGCGCGAGCCCATTCGACGGAAGAAGAGTGCAAGCTCGTGTGATCACAAACCCAGTTTGGGGGAGTGATTGTGAATCCATTTGAGAGAAATCATAGCGAGCTCGAGCCCGGTTGAGGGGAAGTTTGCTCGAGCTCAGTTGAGAGAAGTGAGCATGAGCCTAGTCGAGAGAAGCGAGTGCGAGAACGAGTGAGCGCGAGCTCAGTTGAGAGAAATAAGCGCGAGTCCGAGCGAACACGAGCCCATTCAGAATGAGTGACCGCAAACCCAAGTGAGCGCGAGTCCGAGTGAACGCGAGCTCACTTAGGATTAGTGAGCGCAAGCACATTCGAGAGAATTGAGTGCGAGCCCCTATGAGAGCGAGTTCAGTTTGGGGAAGTGATCACGAGCCCAATTGAGAGAAGTGATCGCGAGCTCGAACTCGGTAGAAGGAAGTTTTTGCAAGCCCGAGTGAATGCTGGCCCAATTGAAGTGATCCCGAAACACAATGAGCGTTAGCCCAGTTGAAAGAAGTGTGCTCGAGGGCGAGCGAGGCCTAGTGCAAAATGTTCATCTATGATTTTTGTCCACTGTATTTGCATGCGCTGTTTTTGTCGATGCGCGGTTTTTGTTCATGTTCAGTTTTTGTCCACGCTGTATTTGCATGCGCTATTTTTGTCCTTGCGCTGTTTTTGTCCATGCGTTGTTTCTACCCACACGGTATTCGAATGCTCTGTTTTTGTCCACACGCGGTTTTTGTACATACACTGTTTTTGTCTTTACATCTATTTAACTAGGAAGGATGCCTGCCAATTATGCAACCTGAAACACTGTAAAGATATTTGGGTTCTCAAATTTAAGGTACTTCTACTGTAATTGATCCAGACTCATCTTTCCTAAGTATGTCTATAAAAATTGAAAACAGTCTATGGAAATTGTTCTCAACCTAATTCCTATCTTGATCCGCTCGTGTGAGTGCAAGCCCGAGTGACTACGAGCCCAGTCGAGAGAGGTGAGGGCGAGTCCAAGTTACAGCGAGCGGGAGTGATTGCGAGAACAGTCGAGGGAAGTGGTTGGAAGAGCGAGCCCAATTGAGGTAAGTGAGCGCAATCCACGTTGATAGAACTGGACTCGAGCGGAAGCAAGCCTAGTGCAAAATGTTCATCTATGGTTTTTGTTCATGGGCTGTTTTCGCTCACACAGTATTTGAATGCACCGCTTTTGTCGTTGCGCGGTTTTTGTCCATGTACTGTTCTTGTCCAGGCGGTATTTGCAAGCGCTATTTTTGTCCTTGTTGGTTTTTGTTCATGCGTTGTTTTATATTCTTATATCTATTTAACTAGGAAGAGTGCCTGTCAATTACATAACCTGAAGCTCAGTAAAGACATTTTGGTGGTTAAACTTAAGGGACTTCTGCTGTAATTGTTCCTGACTCATCTTTCCTACGAATGTCTATAAAATTGTAAAGAGTTTGTGGCAGTGGTTCTCAACCTAATTCATAACTTGACCTGTTCGTGTGAGTGCAAGCCCGAGTGACTACGAGCCCAGTCGAGAGAGGTGAGTGTGAGTCCAAGTTACAGCGAGCGGGAGTGATTGCGAGAACAGTTGAGGGAAGTGGTCGGAATCGCGAGCCCAATTGACGTAAGTGATGGCGAGCCCGAGTGACCTCGAGCCCAGTTGAAAGAAGTGAGGTTGAGCGCGAGGGAGCCTAGTGCAATATGTTCATCTATGGTTTTTGTCCATGGTCTGTTTTCGCTTACGCGGTATTTGCATGCTTGTTTGTCCTTTCAAGTTTTATTTGCATACGTTCTTTTTGTCCACACGGTATTTGTATGCGCTGTTTTTGTCTTGAGACATTTTCTAAAGACCTCAATCATTTTTGTGTTTATAGAGCAGATCTTTCATGAACACGTTGTAGAGAAGCATTGTCATTAGAAGTGTTGATAGAAAGTGCACGTTTCAACTATGAGGAGAACACTGGAGGCGAAGCAGTCGGATCCGTTAGTCCAATTGTATTACTAGCTTCACCAGAAAAACTAGTTTTTTGAGTTGGTTGGGTTGAAGAAATCTTTCGCTTAGAATGTAAAGAATCATCTTTGTGGGTGGAAAAATTCGACAGTAATCTTCCGTACTATTATAGGTAGTAGAACAAAATTTATTCTGAAATGCATTGAAAGATGGCTGTTACAAAAATGGTTTTGATGAGAGTCCAGTTTTATGAGCTTTAACAATCCTCTCAGTAGTTAATATCAGTGATTTTGGTTCATTCTGATTCCGCCTCCTTTTAACAGGAGGAAAGTCGTGATATTCCTTAAGAGGATTGATTAATGGCAGCATATCATTATAAGATGCTGCTGAAGAATATGACTTTTGCATAGAAGTAAATTTAAGATTTGGTTTGGCAGTTGGACTCTCAGTAGAGATCTTGCCATGAAACTGAATGTTGTTAGTCTCCATGTCTTGTCGTTTCCCAATAAGAACATTAGCTTTGTCAAAAGATAATCTTTCTCGAGCCATTAGTTCCAGTATTTTATGTTGTTTTCGTAGTCTATCTGAGCATTGAGAAAAGTCAGCGGTGTTTTCGTTTTACTTCGTTTTAGTTCGAAACATGTTTCTATGTAATGATTAATAAATTGGCAAGTACATGGTCGGTAAATAAGGAACATCAAAAATCTACTGGCCCTCATTACCATACAAAACATGTATACAATGTTAAATACTTAGAAATTGGTAACTTGAATGTGTGTTAGTTTCTTATTCTTTCTTGGCTAGTGCTAGCCTCTGTAGTGGGACGGTCTATCCTGTTCGGGCCTAGTTGTTGACTATGAGGGTTAACAGGTTCGAGTTCTGCGTTGGTGTCTTTTGTAATTTAAATCTCTATTTTTAATGAATGCGAATGGCTCATACTACTGTTTTTGGGTATATTCTAAGCACATTTTCGTGTGGTTCTGAGCGTTCGAGGTATCGTTCATTATACGCCAAAGAATGGATCGGTGGCATGTGGAGTTGTAAAGATTGTGGTGTATGGGGTACACGACAAATTAATTGACTTGGTAAACGATGATGATGAAGAATTCATTTGCTACAAGTGTTATCAAGTGTAAACATTGTTGAAAGTTAGTGTGAAATCTGTTTCCAATGGTGACTTATTTATTATATGTCCAAACCTATTCTTTAAAATTTAGTTAGTAGCCACGACTTAACGAACGACTGCATTACAAGGGCGATTACCTATATCCTTAATATGTCATATCCATATTGTTACTAAATATCGTTTAATTATTATTATTATTTGAAGTACGGTAAAAAATGTTAGGTGTTATTTGAGTTCCAGTGGTCTCTCATGTCATGAAATTTTATTTTTCAAATAGTGGGCCTTATTTTACTACCGTGCGGGTAATAAGGCCATTTTGTATGATACTCTTTGAATACGTTTTTTGTACATTTAGCTCAATATTGAAGTTAAAGTAAACATACCATAAGATAGATAAAACACTGACAAAAAATGCATATATTTTTTTGTCTATTACATTATATGTATTTAAGTAATAAAGCATTTATACTTAGGTGAGCCTTATTTGCCGCAAGAACCTTTTAAAATGCTTTTACTTTTCCCTTGGTATGGAATACCCACTACCGAAGTAGAAGACGTAGTTACGTTCTCGTTGTTAGTCTGGTATAGCACTGAGGATGAATCGTTATTATGATCTGTTTTCATGGAAACATAATCTTGTTTTAATTCTTTATAGTTTATATCTTTTTCCACCATAACACTATATTTGTAAAGATGTACGATGAAATCTCAATATTAATGCACAACAATTGAGAAAGAAACACACTGAATAAACACTGGAAAGAAAAGAAGAGAAGAAAATTGTTTGTAGGAAATTGAAACAATCTCACCTAGTTAAACGATAAGTTTCGAAATGAGTGTACTACTGTATGTCACTCTATAGTTTTTGAATTAATGAGCAAGCTTTTCTTTACAGTGTCATTAGATAAAGACGTTGATGGTTTGAAGATACACCACTAATTGTTTATACGTACAACAGACTAGTCTCTAAAACATGGACCAAAGTTTAAATAACCATACAGGTACATGTAGACTTATGTACAAGTCCGCCATTTCTTCGAACTTCCGATATTACGCTTTGCAACCCCACTCACCACTTGCTTCGTATAATTGTACTGTAATTCCTTACTAGCAAATTAGTTTACGTTTCTGAACAAATATGCCCGGCTTATCCAGCACTATCCCTATAATTCTTACTTATATAACAAAGCGATTAAAAAAGGAGCACTTTTGGCATTGACTGCAATTTTAATAGGACACATCAGTCATAAAACTTTATTTTTAGTTCCTAATGACCAAAGTTCTTCAATATTTATGCTCTTTGCATTGATATTTGTAGCGCTCGTAATATATCATTGGATCAATGGACAATAAAACCTCAAAAATAAAGAAAAAACAATTTAAATTTTATTGTCCAGACAAGAATGAAGCACTTAACTTCTTTTTTTTTCTTACTTGACTCATACAGACATGAATATGCTCAGAGAGCAACACACTTTCTATTATTCTGAGACACGCCATTCTGTCTTCAAAGTGAAATACAGACTTAAAGAACTTATATTTTCTCTTCTTTAAAGCTTATAGAGGCATCTTTCTGTCCAGAAGCTATCCCCCAGTGTGATTTATGTGCTGATGTCAACAGTGGATTGTGTATATCCGGCACCAGCTGTTTCAGCTGTCCAATGGACGAAATAAAATTTTGTTGCACGTAATTTATTATAACAGCTAAAATATGGTGCACAAAAGAGGTCTCCCATTTCGTAACTCCATGCATCAATAATTCTCTTTCATCCTCTTTTCAAGTTATTGATGAAAATGTGTGTTATTAAAAGAACAATAAAATATGTTTAAACCCCTTAATATAAGAATCACATTGCATTCAGAATTCCTTACTAATTAAAGACAAAACTAACTTTATAATTGGGAATTGTGGTTACCACATTATTTTCAAATTTTGTTTTCTGAACTATAAAAGAAGGGTAAAAATATAAGGAAGAAAATTTTGCAAGTAGTATGAGCATCACTTTTAGGAGCAGTGTACAAATTAACTTACTGATATTGAGGGGAATAAAATGAATCCGAATAGAACTCAGAGTTCTGAAGGTTTAATACTTCAAAATGAGACAATGATATCATCTTCTTTGTTTATTATTCATTAGAAGTAAGATGTATCAGATACTGTAGTTATGTTACGTAAGCAGGCTAGGATTCTTCTTAAGGTAGAACGCTCACGTTAGACAGGCAGTATTATGCATAAGTTAATATTTCTGGAAACATGAATCTGTTTTGAATATGATAAAGGTTCTATGCGATTTGATATAAGCACCAGACTATCATGTGATCAGGTCAAAAGTGACGTTACGTGCTACATACAGTCTAGATATTCCAAATTCAGATGTAAGATATTTCAAGCTCGTAACATCAACGTAAGGCACCCTGGATAATTTGCAGATGCATATACTGTACTTTATCATTGTTATTGATTTTACTAAAACAATTTGACTTTTGATAACGTTCTATCAATATTTACCTTGCATGCTATTCATCACCTTTAATCTCTTCATTATGTCTTGGCAATAAGCTTTCAATTAGTCATCTCCTTAGTATAGTTTTTGAAATATGTGGACGACTTCATTTTTTCATTGATTTTTCATTGATTTTAATGTTCATGTTTCGTACTTTTTGACTATATTCTATTCATTTTAGGGCAATTTGCTTTAGGAATATGGACTCTACATAGGCCCTTCTAGAATTAAGATAAATTTCAGCCATTTCCCTCTTTTGGCTTTGAGATAAGTGGAGGAATTATTTGTTTTTCATTGATTGTCCATTGATATTAGTGTTAATGTTTCGTGCTTTTTGACTATGTTCCATCCATTTTATAACATTTCGCTTTTGGAATGTAGACTGTGTATAGTCTCTTCTACATTTGAAAAGAATTTCAGCTATCTGCCCCAAAGTGTGTCCACATCATTGCAACGAGATAGACCCTTTACGAAAAACGTATTTTGCGTACAATAGTTTCCAACTTGAACCAAGAAGTCATGAGTTGAATTATACCGTCGGATACTTTGGAGAAACATAATATTATTAGGTTGATTTGCATATTTACGATAGTGTACAGAAGTCTGTACTTAAAACCTTAAAACATAAAAGTACCATTTACGTATTTTTGGTGCTACTACACTTCCTCTGAAACGACACATTATTTTGAAATTGCAATTTTAGAGTTATACCATTTCTGACACTGTTATGTCTGCTTGCGTTTTACAAATGGTTATTTCATCCATGTTTATCATCTCTTGTACTTTAATACTTCTGAGAAGAAGAAGATACAAAATACCATTTGTATGCCATTCTTGAAATTACATGAATATTTTATAATGTCTACGCGTGTAATTAGAAATATTCCTGGTTAATCTTGTGTTTAACACAAACCATCGCGAGAATTCGTTTAGGAAACGACTAATCCTTTCTTTTTGCGTTGTTCGTACAAAACATGAGAATGAAACCAATTTGTTTCAAGTTGTTTTTGACTCAAACAAAAAGGACTGGATATCCTTACGCTCGAATAAAAGGAAAAAGAAGAGAAACGCGGTATTTTGTTCTGCAGAAGGATGGAGGATTAACAGATATACGAGACGTGAAAATGTTATTTCCTCGTCATGTCTAGTGTTTCATTCTATGTTTTCTTCTTATAATGGTTTACTGCAACGATGAGAATATATTAAACTTTAAATACGATTGTTTTTTCAAAAGATGTACCTAGATATACTCTGAGACTATAATAGTGCTTACAACTAAAAGTGAGCCTTATCAGTGGCGGATCTAGGCCAGGGCCGGGGGAATCTCCAGTTTTATGAGTGACAAAAATAATTTAAGGTGATATTTATATATTTTTGAAAGTTTATAGGAAACTCATGATCTGGGTTCTGGCCGTCTTCCCCCCAGGTCCGCCAATGAACCTCATCTAAGTATAAGAAAGAATGGATGGACTCTAATACTTTGTAATACGATTACACGAAGTTTATCATTATCTGTCTTATATTCTTCGAATATAGCAAACCTACCAAACCAACTTGTATCTGTAATACTATCTAAGTCAACAACAGGTTGACTGACAGAAGTGTAATGTCCGTGTCATATGTTTGTTGAAAGTAATACGTAACTAAAAAATATCGCTGTTTTACAAGGTATTCGGATTGCTTCATTATTAAATACTTAGAAAACTCAAATCTTTCTTTGCCTATGATATTGTTTGATCATTAGGCATACATCTATCGATAGATTACGTCAAGCTGAACAAGAAAAGATTCTTGACTCTAAGTTCTCATCAATAGGTTTCGCTATAAAAAAAATATGGCGCTAAAAGTGTGTTGTTCGGTGCCAATAGGTAACAGATTGTATCTATTGGTGTTTTTCAGTTCCTAACGGTAACACGCGTATCCCTAAACACTATTAGAGATACTTCTACAGTGTGATGCACATATTCCTAACAGTTACACACAATTTCGTAGTAGAGGGCCGCGGTGGCTCAGTGGTAGAGTGTTCACCTCTGATGCTTGGGGTCCCGGGTTCGATCCCAGCTCCCGCCAAGTGAACTTTGTGGTGGACAAACACCGTGTGCGTAGGTTTTCTCGGGGTTCTCACGTTTCCTCCTACTTTCTTCATTCCACCATTTCATTCATTATTCATCATCACCGTCTCCTTTAGCCTAACCGGCATAGCCGTGGAACGTAAAACTCAAAGATTTCATTTTTACATTTTCGTAGTACTAACGCACTTGATACTAGTAATAACAATACCATATAAATGAAAGGAAATGAAAGGAAAGGAAATGTTCCATAAATATGCCCTTTAGGCTAAGGAAGACGGATGATTAAGGCAAGTGAATGATGATTGGAAGAGTTTGTGGAATGAGAATGTGGGAGGAAACGGGAATACCCTGCACAAACTCACAGAGACCGATGTTCTCCACCACAAACTTACTTGGACAAGGATCGAACTAATAACCCCACGCCCCAAAGGTAAACTCTCTACCACTAAACCATCTTGCGGCCTGATGTCAAACCGGGAATCTTTTCCACAAGAAGTTAGAGTTCTATCATTGGATTATCCTGCTTTAGTGATTCACGTTGTTATGTTAACTCCATGTTATAATATTTAAAATAACGGGAATTGCTATTCATTAAATGAGGAATTAGGTCGAAAAATGTAGAAAAAAGAAAACAATATTTTTGTGGGAGTTTCTGCAGACAGTCGTGCTGTCTCTTTGGTAGACCCATTTTATTATATAACTACAGATATTTTTAATAACTTGCATGCTCATCCGTTACTTGCACAAGAACAATAATGTTTAACTTAAAACAAGAAATTTTAATATTGTAAAAATTAACCCCCTGTCAACCTTTAGAAAACGAAATTATTAAAAATGAGGAAATAAATTTTCAGTTACTTTTGACATTCCATGTTTCATCTCCCTAACTTCAGATGTTTGTCAGATATAGCACTTAAGTCTTCTTAAAAAAAAATCGAATGTCACTTTATGCTCCTTAGGATATATATTTCAAATAATCACACTCTATTCTTATCACAAAATTGAGCTCGTTTTAGTTCTATTTGAAAAATAATATATATACTTTTAATTCATTTCTTACCCGTTGCTATTGTGAAAAGAGTTTTCTGTCAAAATTTCATAATTACAGCTACAATACCAGTAGTGTCTCCAGCGTTCTGCAAGGGAAAAATCACATCGGCAATGGCGGCATCCCTCCTCAGTAAAATTACCTCTCGACTTCAAGGTCCCATGTGATTTTTTAATTTGTTGGTATTCTTTAAATTCTCATTTGAGTGAAAAGTAATTGATGTTATCGACATTACTCAAATTGATTCTTCAAATTGAATTTCAGTTCTCGATCAAATCGATGAACGAGAGAAAGTGTAACAAAAAAAAAAAAAGGGTGAGCAGCCCTGTTTTACCAGTGACTCCTTGCATCAATGGTAAACGCTCCACCAGTGATCCACCAAAAATCTTATTCCCCTACTTCGTGAAGAACTCGAAGACAAAAACATTATTTTCAAACAATCTCTTTTGAATTCGAAAATTAATTCTAACGTTTCCAAGAGTTTTTATTCATTTATTACTTTGTAATATGATATTAAAGAAAGAGAAGATACAGATTGTGAAATATTGCTATCCTGTAAATAATTCATGTCTGTGTTGATTTGCATCACAAGTAAACAAACAAATAAATTAAAAACACGAATAACGATTTCAACAAAAATGACACCACAATGGAAAATGTGGTACATGCATGGAGGTATTTCATACTATAATGTCTGGCCTGATGTGCATCGTGTTCTAATTTCATTTACAACGCAGAAAAATCATATCAATTTGATTCGGAAAAAATAATAATTTCTCGTTTTGCATTGGAATGAATTTGTGAATTCAGTTAGTGTTTTGTGAATGTTAAACTCTGAGGTTGTGGTTTTGTCATTACTGACCACAAAACGTTGAAACTACATAAATCAAATGAAATACGAGTTTTAGTACAAAACTTTATAATATTACCTAATGCCAGTATTGTTACATTCTATATATTACTAAAACATTTTATATGAGAAAATTAATTAAAGAAGATGTCTCTTCAGTATTGTCTTTTTATCATACAACAAAATAACGGGCAAAACTAAAGAACAAAGGAAAAAAATATTCTTCATGTCGATAGTAAAATCCTTTTAAATGAATCTTTATTAATTAATACTTTACTAAAATGTCAAACTCATAGAAGAGGCACGACAAGTTACAGAGATTGGAAATACATATACAGAATGTTTCAAAATTAATAATTCAATTTCAAATAACTAGTTCGGACTTCGTAAGGAAATTTCACTTGTTTTACATTTCTAAATTTCCCTAACAAGGAAAGCTATCCAATTCCTCGACGAGTATTGCATTGAAACCTGCACAAGTGGAAGGACATATTGAAAGATGGAAATATGCTTACTCTTACGATTCGCAATGTCGTCGAACGGGAAGTAGGATGATCGTATCCCCCATAGTCCTTGAAAGTTATATTCTCTGGTCATACATGCCAGAATGTGATACACTGGAACCTGTTTTCTCACGAAAACTAATATTGCAAACTCGAGATGATAACAGTCGGTGGTGATTGGGATCTCTAGTACGTCATTGATGCGAACCGATGTCAAATAGAACACGATACGATACACCGATCGTAAGTTCCAAACGAATACGTTTACCCGGTGGAGAAATGGGACACGTCGAAACCACAACGCAAAAATGGCTTATTATTATTATTATTATTATTATTATTATTATTATTATTATTATTATTATTATTAGTAGTAGTAGTAGTAGTAGTAGTAGTAGTAGTAGTAGTGGTAGTAATAGTAGTAGTAGTAGTGGTGGTGGTGGTGGTAGTAGTAGTAGTAGTAGTAGTAGTAGTAGTAGTAGTAGTAGTAGTAGTAGTAGTAGTAGTAATAGTAATAGTAGTAGTATGATTAGCATTATTAATATGAGCAGTATGATGAGTAAAAATAATAATAATGAGAGGAAGAAGACAACAAATGTATTGTTAGCTCCGTTCAGTAACGAAGAACTTCGGCCCGTCTTGAGTGTCCTCTAGCACTGCTATAAAGGTTTTAGAATCCACAACCATACCGGGATTCGAAGTCGGGACCCTTGACTGGCTTCACGTCTCAACCCACACGAACACAAGGTCTGCAAGAAGAAGAAGAAATAGTATACGACATGGAGGTCGCGAAGATAAAAATATAATTAGAAATAAGCGAAAGAGATGAATATAATTAGAATCTAATACCGGAAAATATTTTTAAAAATAATTATTATTTTGAATTTTGTTCTGGTAGACAATTTTTATTTGTATACATACTGTCAAAAACAACAAAAAATTGGTTTACTAATCATTTTCAACAGGTGAAGAGATCAATTTAAATGAAGGAGGTGAAGAGATTAAAGATCAATTTAAATGAAGGAGGTACGATATGAAACTAATGAAAATGAAATGAAATCTTTAGTTTTACGTCCCATGGTTATGCCGGTTAGGCTAAAGGAGACGGTGATTATGAGAAATGAATGAAACGGCGGAATGAAGAAAGTGGGAGGAAACGGGAGAACCACAAGAAAACCTACGAGTACGGTGTTTGTTCACCAATGCAACTAATCAGAACTGCATATTGAAATGCCAGAAGAATTCAAATGCACTTTATTTTTTTTTATCATATGATCCAAAATTAGGGGAATTATGAAGTTTTAAAATTTTCAAACGGCCTCTATTTTGAAACAGTATGACGAATCGGATTCGATATTTGTAATACGAATGAACAGAACAAATTTGATTTCAATCAATTCGCTTTTAGAGAAGTTACTGTATCCACTATATACAAAAAATGTATTCTGCTATTATAGAAATAGATGTACATAGTGAGATCTCCGCAATAGGTATATTAAAAATCCGACACAAGCTTATTACAAGCCAGACATTATAAGGGAGTCGCTGGCAAGAGGATGTGATTATAGGAGATTGTGATCGGAATTAGGTTAAGAACCACTGGAATAGCATTATTATTATTATTATTATTATTATTATTATTATTATTATTATTATTATTATTATTATTATTATTATTATTATTATTATTATTATTATTATTATTATTATTATTTCTTTGTCTTCTCCTTGGTCTTATTGCCAACTTCATGTTCGTGTTGGTTGAGACGTCAAGAAAGCGACTCAAGGGTCCCGACTTCGAATCCCGGCTGGGGTATGGTTGTTTTGGGATTTTAAAACCTTTATAGCAGTGCTAGAGGATACTCAAGACGGGCCGAAGTCCTTCGTTACTGAACGGGGCCAACAATACGTTTGTTGTCTTCTTCCTCTCATTATTATTATTTTTACTCATCATACTGCTTATATTAAAATTGCTAATCATAATACTATTACTACTACTACTACTACTACCACTACTACTACTACTACTACTACTACTACTACTACTACTACTACTACTACTACTACTACTACTACTACTACTACTACTAGAAAAAATACTACTACTACTACTACTAATAATAATAATAATAATAATAATAATAATAATAATAAGCCATTTTTGCGTTGTGGTTTCAACGTGTCCCATTTCTCCACCGGGTAAAGGTGTTCGATTGGAACTTACGATCAGTGTATCGTATCGTGTTCCATTTGACATCGATTCGCATCAATGACGTACTAAAGATCCCAATCACCACCGACTGTTATCATCTCGAGTTTGCAACATTAGTCTTCGTGAGAAAACAGGTTCCAGTGTATAACATTCTGGCATGTATGACCAGAGTACATAACTTTCAGGGGCTATGGGGGAAACGATCATCCTACTTCCGGTTCGACGACCTTGAGAATTGTAAGAGTAAGCACATTTCCATCTTTCAATATGTCCTTTCAATTGTGCAAGTTTCAATACGATACTCTTCAAGGAGTTGGATAGCTTTCCTTGTATTAAAAAAAAAAAAAAATCAACATTCAAAAAAAATCTTTTATTCGTTTAGTGACACTTTTAGTGTTGAAATGGAATGAAATGAAAAGTTTTAATTTTTCCTTTTATAGTTTTGGCATGTTGGTTAGAGCACACGGTGATAATGAGAAATGGATGAAATGATGAAATGAAGAAAGTGAGAGAAAACGGAGGAACTCCGAGAAAATTCACTCACATTTTATTTGTTCATCACAAAGGCTACTTAGAGCAAGTTGGGATCCAACCACGGACACCCCTCACCAGAGGTGAACACTACCACTGAACCACCTTTAGTGTTTTCATATTCACGCTATTATGGACAAGAATGCGAAACTAGTTTATTTTACTATTTCAAAAATATTGCATGTTCTAGAAATAAAATTGATCATTCTTTGTAACTTTACTTTAAAAAGAAAGTAAATTTATAATAATTCAAATCTGTTTTTCGAGCAGATTCAAAATATAAATTCATATAAAAACGTTGAAATAAAAGGAATGCATTATATCTATATCTATCAATATATATATATATATATATATATATATATATATATATAAAATTGAGTTATAACGGTGTAATGGGTAAAGTGTAATAGTATACCACAATAATGAAATGGGTGGTATAGTGGGATTATAGTTAGAGTGTATTGTTTTTCAAACAGCAGATCAGAGCATATCCCAAGGTTGCCAGCTCACACCCCTGAAACAAAAAAAAAAAAAAATGATTAGTGTTAAAAATATAGACTGTCTCTTTACTTATTGAATGGCCCTCGTATTACATCGATGGGTCGAGAAAGAAGAAACATTTTAACAAGTCAAAAAATGATCTGGAGATATAACAACATTCTGCCACGCCAAAGCCAATTTGTGAAAGTATGATTCTCGAGCTACCTACTGCCGCTCTTTTCAGCAGATTCAACATTAAAACACCATAATAACCAACTGACCTTTTCAATAGTTTTGCGTTTCTTAAATATTTTTTTTTAAATTGCCGCCCCTCAAAAATTACCGCCCTTATCCCCGGCTCATGTGTCCCATGCGTAAATCCGACCCTGTGTGTGTGTGTGTTGATTTGGTAGGATGCAATTTTTGTTGTTTTCCGCGATTTAGTTTCGTATTTCTGGAATCCGTTAAGTGCAAGAAGAAAAATTGATAGAGACGATGTTCAAATTTTTATAACACACTGCACCCTTGGCATATATTTCCTCTTACGTTCTAGAAACACGAAATAATTTGGAATATATAACATTCATATTAATATTTATTTTTCTTGCACAAGAGAATATCTATTTATAGTCGTTAAAATTGAAGAATATCTCATTTTTGCCAAAATGTGACATTGGCCCTTTTAGATCCAAGCCACAGATATATGTTAAAGTACTACGTGAGGTAATGCAATAATAATAATAATAATAATAATAATAATAATAATAATAATAATAATAATAATAATAATAATAATAATAATAATAATAATAATAATAAATAGAGCAAAGGTCAGAAGCGCAAATGTTGGATTTGGAATTAACATTATCGTCTATGGGGAAAGTACAAAAAAGGACATAACATTTTTAAAACCGCAATCTTTGGGTTTTTATTATATACAGATCTTTAAAACGAGCCTACATTTGCCTTGGGAAAATGTGCCATTGACGACCTATGGTCAATCAAAGATTCAGTGGCGTATTTAGGGGGCTTCCGGGCTTAAGCCCCCCGAAATCTTACTTACTATAGTAAAGTATATGATATATCTTGCATAATTTACACATTTTCAGGCAAAGGCCCCCCCGAAAGTTAGCAAAGCCCTCCTCGAAACAAAATCGTATATACGCCACTGGACCAAATTGATATTTTAAAAATAAAAGCCTAAGAAGACGTCGCTTATCACACAGAGATTGTATAGTAACGCAACACAGTTCAATTCAAGACACCAGCATAATTAATAACTAATCATTTCCCTCAAAGATTACCTTCCAGGAAGTCAGAAGGTAACGAACATGAATAGTGTAAACAATATCATGATATAAAATAGGTTAAAATAGTAAATATGTGATTCGAATATAAATAGTACCCGTAATTTACTGAAATCAAATTGAAGTGACAAAGCAAACAGAACTTTTGATTGTAAGAGACTTATTTTATACAAATTTCAAAATCTTCTGTTTGCATAACACAGATAACAGTTGAAGTCATATTAAAACAATTCAAAATGTATATTTTGAGTGACCATAGCTTGCCTATGGCACATTTCGCCAACCGAGTGTAGAGTTATTTTAAAGGTTTTAGTAAGTACTGTTCAAATAAATTATATAAATCCAAAGATTGTGGTTAAAAAGAGAAAAGTACAAAAGCCTATTTTTGTACTTTTCCTATAAACTATTCGATTTTGGCGCCTGTATTTGACCTTTACCCAAACTGATATGGTATACCGTATCACGTAGTACTTTGACATACATAAGTTTCTTTGAATTATTGGCTAGGGACATGACCTATTGGAATTGAGCCTCATCCTTCTATAAAGTCCATCTCGTTACTCTTTGAGCAGCTGTCATTCAACGTTGAAGTGTCAACACATGCTATTATTGGACAGTTAATATTTTTATGACCATAAAATTGTCCAAGATAAACAAGCTGGATGTTATTAAGTCAATACTACTCAGAACTAGTAGCAAAGAATCCGGCTTCAAATAGCACATGTACAGGCTCTTTGGTACGTACGATAAACCAGAGAATAAAAAAAAAGTATTCTGGGATGGAGCAGTTCCGTTTTTCGTGCTTGATGGTGTGGTCACTGAAGCATTAGCTGTCTGTGGTGAATGCACTTGTCGCTGCGGTGTCGTAAAAAAGTAAGCACGTCTCAAACCATTAGGCAGCCAAGCAATATACTTTGATGACATGCGAATAGGTTATAAAATACCAATTCTAGCTCTTTCTGCACCAGCAGTTTTTGTCCAGCACTTGCAGCACTTCGCTTCTTTCTCGCTTACAGCTGTCATTGATTCCACGTGACGTTAGAAAACAATGGGAAAATGGAATAGAGGCGTTTAATCTTCTTTTTGTCTTCGTTCTTTTCGTAAGCGTTCAAAATGACTATCTTGTAATACATTTAATGCATCTACTTTCGTATGCTATACGAATGTGTATTCACAGATGTTCTGCCTAACGATCATTTGCGTAGCACAATTATTTGCAACTGAGGCGCGCTTTTACAATCTCAGAAAGAATAGGAAAAAAATGCTAGCAAAGATTAGAAAGATCATGAGATAGGAGATTGGGATAGAAAGTCATTGACAATATACAAGTAATCACGTATTCATGTATAGTATGTTTACAAAACCATTAACTATGGTATTAATTTTCTTGTTTTTCCTATCTCCAGCTTTCCTACTCGCTCTTTATTCTCTTCGTGTGGTTTGTGTGAAGAGGAGCAGCACGCTATAACATCACGGAGCATTAAGTTGGTAATCGTTAGCTTAGCGGTTCCATTAAAAAAAACACACACACAGAATACGGAGGTGTCAGTTTGTTGAGGAGTTTGGTTTACCAACACTTCTTTATACTCATACATTTATTCTGTCCGTGTGTCTGTCGCTCGGAATTAAAAAAAAAAAAAAAAAAAAAAAAAAAAAAAAAAAAAAAAAAAAAAAAACAAGAACTATTTGATGGAAAATCTCCAAGTTTGATCACGATGTAGAAAGTTAAAAAGCTAAGAGCCGAGTTTCTTGTTGGATTAGGGGCAGGGTGCCTCAGTGATAGAGCGTTCACCTCTGATGCTTGGGATCCTGGGTTCGATCCCAGCCCCCTCTAAGTGAACTTTGTGGTGGATAAACACCGTGTGCGTGGGTTTCCTCGGGGTCCTCCCGTTTCCTCCCACTTTCTTCATTGCACCATTTCATTTATCACTCATCATCACCGTCTCCTTTAGCCTAACCGACATAAGCATGAAACGCAAAACTCAAAGATTTCATTTCATTTCGTTGTTGGATTAGATATTAAAATCGTAGTTGATAGAAATTACTAATGTCCGTTGTTTACGTCTACTACTATAAAGCAAAAACTTTAATAGATAGCGAGAAGCGATTTTTTGTAGTCGGTCAAGCATCCCAAGAATACGTTTAAGCTCCACCCTTACTTGTCTACTAAAATCGGAAGTGGTACAAATCCTCTACAACTTCCGGTTTTAATATTGATCTACATTGAGCAAAAGCAGTAAGAGACAACGAGAAGTGTTTATTTGAATCAATTTAATGTTCTAAGAATAGATATAATCTTAACGCCTACTTAAACCGGAAGTGACAGAAGACAACAGTTTTAACGTTGATCGTGGGGGAAGGGGGACAAGATGACTCAGTGATTGGGCGCTTAACTCTGGTGCGTGAAGTTGCTGCTTCGATCCCAGCCAAATAAATTTTTGGTAGATAACATCATTTCCTTGGGGTTTTCTCGGAGTACTCCAGTTTCCTCCCACTTTCTCATTCTACCATTCATTATTCATTTGCCTTAATTATCGTCTCCCTTAGCCTCAAGGGCATAATTGTGATACGTTAAACTGAAGTATTTAATTTCATTTTCATTTTAATGTTGATCGTTATAGATTACAATCGGTGACAGACAACGACAAGAGTTTTGTGCAGTTAATTGAGCGTTCCAAGAATATATTTCATCCCATTCTAATTTCCTTATACAGGGTGTTCAATATACAATGCAGCCCGGAGTTTGGGATAGTAGAACTTTTGAACCTGAAACGATACACAAATAATGGTTATACTAAAATGAAGTCTTCTTCATGTATATATTTTTAAACTAGAAAGGAACGATTGAAGTACGCTAGGAACAACACAGTGTTGCCAGATGTAACCGAAGGTGTAAATCTTTTTTTTTTTTTTTTTTTTTTTGCAAAACACGTAAATTGAGTTATAACTCATACGTATGGATGTTCTATCATTAATTTTCAGTTTGTTTAGTTGGAATAGCTTTGAAACTATGGAGCAGAAAAAAGAATTTTTCATTTCCACCGATAATTAATCGGATGAGGCCTCTGTAAGGGGACACTAGGGAAATCATAGTTTTCATAAATTAACACTCTGAATTGGCAACTTTGCTGATGTTTCAGTGCATCAAAAGGTGTGTTAAGGATCTGTCTACATTATGCAATTCCTGAAAACAATGTAAAACAAACTTTGAAATTATCATGATTAAACGTTTACTTACATGCACCCGGCTCAGAAACGGCTGAGAATAGAAAGATGAAACAAAAACTGAGATAGGAAAATGTCATAGAATGGTGTTGTTCTCGTGACCCCCAGGGTCCTTCTTGAGGGCGGCCCAGGGGCAATTTCAAATTTTCCAATGTGAACATGTATTGAATCATACCTTATTCGGTAGTCCTTGAAAAACGAAACAACTTTTGTAAAAAACAATTTTCGATTTGGTCCACCGTTTTCAAAATAGCCACAAAAAGTGGGACCTGTAGCAGATAAAACGTATAGTGCTTATAAATCAAAAACGGCTGAGAAAAAGATTAAACAAAAACTGAGATAAGAAAATGTGAAAAGGTACAGTGGATATAGTATGTTTTTGGCTGTATAGAGCCAGCTATCATGGAACACTTGGAGCACTTACAACGTGACATTTGACGTTTGATATAATTGGGAATACCATAACAAACAAATTTGGTTGGAAAGTGCGTCTGTGCCACCGTTTACATACAGATTTTGTTTATGGAGGCAAATAAAACGTCTAGTGCTTATAAATCAGAAATGACTGAAGGTGAATGACTAAACAAAAAGAGCTAAGAAAATGTCATAGGGCAAATTAAATGCAGTGTTCACTTGTTTTCACTGGGCCCTTAACATGAGGCGCTGAGGACACTAATATTTTGAATGGAAACGTATGCGATATGATTCATCATTGTAAAAATATGAAACACATGTACGTTTCGTAGGTTTGTTTTACTGTGGGGCACATATTGTTACTACGCGCAATCCTGCTAACATTGATGAACTGGCCACCATTCAACAACACAACACCATTTGATGATATAATATTTTCCCTATGATATAATATTTTCCTATCTCAGTTTTTGTTTCGTCTTTTTATTCTCAGCCGTTTTTGATCTGAAACACTGGACGTTTTATCTGATACAGGCCACTTTTTGGGGCCATTTTGAAAATGGTGGTCCAAATCGAAAATTGTTTCCTACAAAAGTTGTTTCATTTTTCAAAGACTACCGAATGAGTTATGATTCAATACCTGTTCCCTTTGAAAATTTGAAGTTGGCCCCTGGGCCCCCTTCAAGGAGGACACTGGGGGTTACCACAACAATACCATTCGATGTACACCTTGTCTCAAAAAGGTTGAGCGCATTCTTTATTGCTGTTTCGAGGCAAAAATTTTCTAAGTCCAACTTCGGGTATCTTCGGGAAAAAGTAAACCAGGTTCGAACCTCGAAGCCAACCTTTGCAATCGGGAAAAATCTTGCAGATGTGTTTTTCTTCTTTTAAATATAATAAGACTTGTTACCAATTATATATAAAAAAAGCAACATTGATTGAAATACTTAATGATACAATATTTCGAAACTGTATTAATGCCAGCACATGCTTGTTTGTCATTTTGCTCTCCATATTTAATGGAATATTTAGATACGTAAACGAATCTTTCCATATGTAAAAGAATGGTTAAAGTTAAGACATAGAACATTATTCTCTCCTGAGTACTAAAATAAAAGTCAAAGTAGAACAAAAACAGCGTTTGCAGTGGATATGAATGTAATTATTATCTTAAATACTGCTATATATCGCTAGAAGTATTATTCGAGGAGCGCTTGTGATAGCTCAGTGATACGCCGTTGGATTTCAAATCGTAAGGTCGAGGGTTCGATTCTCATCTGTCAATTTTTTTTTCATGAAATTCTATTTTCCGCAATGCATGAAAAATTATATAAAATAATTACATTAAAATACGTCAGTTGTATATATATAACATATAATCATTGCAGAACAAAGTGATTATTATGTTTAAAATATAACAGGTGTTCACAGTACGTTGGTATTCTATGATATATGTGAATGTTAAACACAAATTAAGAAAATAATATCATCGCAATGAATAAATTATGTAGTGTATTTATTTGGAGCTTTTTGTCATCGGAAGTTACTTCTGAATTTTCTCATTACAGCAAGTGATTTACGCTTTCTGAAAGGCAAAGAGACTATTCTGGTATAAACAGAGATTATTATACAAACTCCAATCTTCGTTACAGACACAAAACTCCCGATCCCCAAAACTATGTAAACAGGAAATTTACGAACACGATGTCATGTCTAAGAGACTTATTTATACTCGAGAAAGAAGGCAGAATAGGATTTCTTTCCAAAGGATTTCAGTGCAATAATCTGCAAGGCTTTTGTATATGGATGTGGTCCCTTTCTCTCCGCCAATATATATAAAGTAAAAGCGATCGATATTAGTGTCGAATCCATAGTTCTCGTTGTTGCAGAAATTAATAATTACAACTCCGAAAGCGTTAAAGTCCAAATTTAACTCTCATCGTAAAGCTCCTTTGTGGTTAAGCGTATAGCGTACACGCTTTCGGTGTGGGAGACCCAGATTCGGCCCCCAGCGAGAGCTCATGTAGTTCGCGTTAATTAGTAGGTCTACGTCTCATATAGCCTCACTGCTGACGGGACGTTAAACTCAAAATCAATTCAATTGATTCAAAACCCATTATTATGGCGGGCGATAAAGGATGAAAAATAAAATGTCTCAAGTGACTGAGATTAGTGTCAAATCCATAGTTTGAGTTCGTGACACTGTTACAAACACAATGTCATTTAATGCCACGTTTTGGTATGAGCGACTATGCCTCCTGGATTTTGAATTTACAGGAGCAACATCAAAAGCATTGCTCACACAGCTCTAAATGTTTTGATGTATGTATACGTGTATATTCCAGCGAAACTCCGGAATGTCTGGAGCAAATTTTACCTACCATGGGAGACATATTACTTTCAATCTAAGGAAAAAAATATTGTGAAATTCAGATACCTCAAGGGATTGAAGTTGGAAGAGTGGCATGTAAAAATAGTGTAAAATGACTGATTGTAGAGTGTTATCCATTGTTTTCTCGGTCGTTGAGATGAGTAGTGAGGTACTCAATGGCGTTATATCCAAATTCATCCCCATCTTTACAGGATGAGGGGCTTGGAGATATGATTAATAAAATGTAAAAACTTACTTAAATATTTGTCGAAGTAATAGTTTTCTGGGGTCGCGAAAGCGTTTCTAATAACTTTGGAATGTAGTTTGTAACCACTTCAAGATGGGCTCTTTAATCATATCAATTTCTCACCTTAAGAAGAAATTACCATCTCAACTAGTATATGTATCAAGCTAGCCTTCGCAATCGAGAAAAAATTGTGTAGATGTATGTTTCGTCTTTTAAATGATATACTAAATGTAAAATCAGAGATTGAGTTGGTCGGTGGGTCAAATGGGTCAAGATTTATGAGTGTGTCAGTGGATCGTAGGTCAGCAAGGCGTGACCCACTGCGAAACACCATCACTGTAACTCACACTGACCCATTGAGCCACCAACCCATTCTGCTCAGTACCTTCTAGATAGCATTTTCTGAACACTGGCAACTTTGTCTACGTTTTACTTTCAAGACCTCCATTTTTCTTCTTTTTTTCATTTGGTTGTAATGAAGAAAGAAGTTCAAGCTCTTTTGGATTTTGATATTTCCAGTTGTAACAATGGCAATAGGACTTACTGCTTGGCTTTTGAGATGCAGGCTATGAGTTTTTAGAGCAGCTAACTACTGGAAAAAATTGGTTTATTACAAATATAACCTCTTAAGTCAGTAGAGAAAATGGCGTGGATAATGGATCAAACTTAATGACGATGTATTTTAGTGGGTCGGAGTTGGTCACAATGGTTCAGAGTTGTTTATAGTTGGTGGTGGGTCAGAGTGGGTCATGATGGGTGAATGGGTCACGTTGGGTGTTGAGTCATTGTGGGTCACGATGTGTAGTGGGTCAGTATTTTGTGGATCAAGGTTTCATTGACCCACACCATCTCTTGTCAACATTGCACTAAAGAGGAGAGTTTCCGAAGGTGCGCGTCGGCGATTTTCTCAAATTTTGCACATAGATAGTACCCCACCAGAAAGCAATAAATCTCGAAACGGTTCACAGTACCATCTCACAGAACTCGAGATAGAGGGATTTGTTTGATTGGCTAAATTAAGACCTCAATAATTTATCCTTCTACAAGCGAGATTTTCTTCATCGATTCCGTGGCGAAGTCAGAAGAATATGCGGCAAGTAAACTTAAGGTTGAAGGTTCGTGCCCACCTTGGGATACTTGCTTTTCTCCCCTAGTGTTTTTTACACTCACCTGAATATAAACAAATCAAGCATATGGGCGATTTAACATATTTTGGGGGAGAAATTATGTGGTTCGTTGGCGTTTCATTGAGTCTCTGCCGCTGGTGGTATAATTTTCTAAACCGAAGTGGGGCCACCACGGATCGTAGCTGCGGGATCACCAACTTTTGACGAAATGTCGCCAGTTGCGCATCGGTGGTTCACTGACGCTTACGACATGGGGGCTTGTATCTGAAAACTAAGAGAATAAAGAAGCATGGTATCCATGAAGCCCGTTGACACTAATAAAAGTCTGAAACGATGAAACAGATGTCAACACCGGAAAACATGTATTTTATAATTTCAAAGGTACCCCGTGTCGAGGAAAAAGATTTGCCCCAAGGTTCCCCGGTGGGTCTCAGGAGGGGTGCAACTCAAAATTTGAAAATGGTAAGGGGAATCAAGTAGTATGTCATTTAAAAGTATTACTAATTTTTTTTTTTTTAAAATGGTGAGAGTCCCAAATCTTTATGCTAACTTGTGCAAAATAGCGAGCGTTCAAGATGGTAATAAATCCTTCATTGAAAACTCCTTGACCACCTCTACAAATGTGAAACTGTGAAACTACCCAGAAGAGGTAAACACTTGTCTTACCATTGCAAAAGTATAATACACCAAGGTAAAACAAGAAGCGACCCATTATGGGTTTATTACATCACTAATATTAAATTCTACGTTCCACGATTGTGTCTTTAAGCTAAAGGACAGGGTGATTGCGAATTATGAAATTAATGGTAGAATATAGAATTGACCCACAACCAACTATGAACCACTCTGAACCATTGTGACCAACTCCGACCCACCAACGTAATCAACTCTGACCCATGATCCACGTCCTTCTCTCCATTGACTAAAGAGGTTACACTTGAAATAAAACAAGACTGTGAAATTTTCACTTATCGGAGTTTGAATTCCTACCGTCAATCGCTCAAGCACCGCTCTGTTACAAAACCGGTGGATCTGACCTTTACGATATACAATGGTAAAGTGTTTCTCATCTTCCAAATTAAGATGAATTTAAATTTATCATATATAATTATTTCTTTCTTGGCTTACATATACATTTCAGTAGAAAACAGGATGAAATTTGAAAGTATCAAATCAAGATAAAGTAGACCAACGTAAGAAGAAAAGAGAGAAAAACTAGTTTTCCATATAATTAAGCATGCCGTACTAATTTAAAATGCTCATGAAATTAAGCTTGGAATACAAATGTTATGTCTATTTTTCTCACAACTTATGGTTTGATTGCCTTATGCTCTGAACGATCCATATATTAAACACCAGCTTCAGCAATTATTATATTAGAAAACAGTGGGCATAAAATGCAAAGGACTGTAGTTTTCATTCCTCAATTAGTTTCTTAACTAATATCAATCGTTTTCGATAATTTTTACAAAGCAACCCACCACCATTTTCCAATATATAGAAAATCCCCCCCCCCCGCTCATAAAATACATTTTTAAAAATGCCAGGACACGTTCTGTTTATTTTTAGTAAAGAGTTGTATACTGAATTCAAGCTCTCTAAGTTGAACGGCTTGTAAGATACTTAGTTTTTCGCAAAAATTCGGACACCTATTCCCCACTAAGGATATATGTTATAATGAAAGTGATATGCGTATGATAACTTCCCAGTTGGGATTGGGGCCTGATTATATACCAAATGTCATTTCATTTGACTTTGCAATTTGACGGTGATAATCACGCAGACATAGTTACTTTCAGTTTTTTATACTAGGTAAAATAATTCATATATTACAGGTGATTCAAAATTTTTTTCCAGCAGTTAGCTCCTCTAAAAGCTCATAATCTGTATCTCAAAATTGAACTCCTATTGCTATTGCCACTCTTACAATTGCAAATATCAAAATCCAAAAATACCTGAGCTTTTTTCATTAGAAATGGAGATTCAGAAGAAGAAAAATGGAGATATTGAAAGTAAAACGTACACAAGCTCACCAGTGTTCAGAAGATGCTGTCTACAATGCGCAGAACAGAATGGGACGGTGGGTAGTTGGGGGTCGTTTCGTCCAAAGGATTTTCGTCCAGAAACATTTAGCCCAAACACATTTGGTCCAGGGACATTTGGTCCAAAGGGCAATTTCTCCAAAGAACATTTTGTCCAAAAGACAATTGGTCCAAAGGACATTTCGTCCAAAAGACATTTGGTCCAAAGGACATTTCGTCCAAAACACAATTGGTTTAAAGAACATTTCGTCCAAAGAACATTTCGTCCAAAAGCCAATTGGTCCAAAGGACATTTCGTCCAAAAGCCAATTGGTCCAAAGAACATTTCGTCCAAAGGATTTTCGTCCAGAGACATTTAGTCCAAACACATTTGGTCCAGGGACATTTCGTCCAAAACACAATTGGTGCTAAAGACAATTGGTCCAAAGAACATTTCGTCCAAAACACAATTGGTCCAAAAGATATTTGGTCCAAAGGGCATTTCGTCCAAAAGACAATTGGTCCAAGGGACATTTCGTCCAGGGATGTTTAGTTCAAAGCACATTTCGTCCAAAGAACATTTGGTCCGGTAACGCTTGGGGGTCAAGGGTTTGCTTCTATTAGAAGAGTAAAAGTGATGTATATAACATTATGAATCACAAGTAATAACTCCCAAGTGTAGCACTCCGATTTTGAAAAAATAGGCAGGTAGATACTACACACAAAATAAACGAATACGTGTTTTTCTGCGGAAAAGTGGTTTTAGGGGGACAAAAGGCCCTACTCAAAATTTTGAAAGTTGACGCCCAAAGGCAAGAAGAGGTGGACCGAAGTGAACGAAATTGTGCGCAGATATTGCAGACGTAAAATGAGGGAATACGTGTTTCGTATTTTACTGGAAAAAATGGTTACGTGGGGCACAGACCCCTCCAAACCTTTGATCACGAAATATCAAAAGTACTAATAACAGTATGTCAGATGTGTGTAAAGAACATGAAGAATTGCAACGAAACTTTGAGTAGGGACAATACGCAAAAAATAAATAAATACGTTTTTTTATTTTCTGCGAAAGAACGGTTTTAGGGGGCAAAAGCCCCCATCCAAAAGTTTGAAACTTGAGGCCCGAAAGGTCACAAGAAATGAACCAAAGTGAATGAAATTGTGCAGAGATATTGTAGACATAAAATCAGGGAATACTGGTTTCGTATTTTCCTAAAAAAAAGAAAAAGGTTTGGGTGGGACACAGACCCCTACAAAACTTTGATCGTGAAACATCAAAAGTGCGAATAACAGTATGTCAGAAGTGCTTAAAGGACATGAAGAATTGGAACGACATATTGTGTAGGGACAATACGCAAAAAATAAACTAATGCGAGTTTATTTTCTGAGGAAAAACGGTTTTAAGGGACAAAATCTCTCACCAAAAATTTTGAAATTTGAGGCCTAAAAGGCAAGAAGAAGTGTACAGAATTGAATGAAACTGTGCACAGATATTGTAGACGTAAATTGAGGTAATTGGGTTTCGTATTTTCCTTTAAAAAAAACGGTTGCGTATATCACGGACCTTTTAAACTGTTGATTACGAAATGTCAAAAGTGCAAATAATTATACGTCAGAGGTTCTTAAAGAGTATGGAGAATTGCAACGATACCTCGTATAGGGACAATTCGCAAAACAATAAACGAAACGTGTTTTAATTTGTGCGGAAAACAGTGTTGGGGCCTAGGCCTTCTCCGCAAAAAAGTAAATATTACCGTAATAGCGCAGGAAGTAGTGGACCAAAGCAAATGAAATTGTGGGTAGACATTTTAGAGACCCTATGTAAAATAAGGTCTTTCGTGTTTCTGAAGTATCCCTATCCGTTTTGCTTCAAATTTGGCACATGAACAGCAAACAGGAAATTAATCGACACGTGTTTTTGTTTATGCGGAAAAACATTATAAGGTTTAAAGGTGCCTCCTGAAATGCTATAAAATACACTATACTGTTTGTGCTTGTTGTTGATCTGCCAAATTTGAAGAAATCAGATGGAGAAACTTGTGAAACACGAAAGGCCTTATTTTATGTATCCAATATCTATATACAATTTCATTCACTTCGGTCTACTTCTTCTTGGCTTTCGGGCTTCAACTTTCAAAACTTTGGGTGGGAGTTTTTGCACCCTATAACCCTTTTTTCGCAGAAAATAAAAAACCCGTGTTCATTAATTTTGTGCATATTGTCCATACACAAAGTTTCGTTGCAATTTTTCATGTAAATTTAGGCACTTCTGACATACTGTTACTAGCACTTTTGATATTTCATGAGCAAAGGTTTGGAGGGGTCCGCGCCCCACCCAATCATTCTTTCTAGAAAAACACGAAACCCGTATTTCCTCATTTTTCGTCTACAATATTTGTGCACGATTTCATTCATTTCGGTCCACTTCTTCTTGCCTTTCGGGCGACAACTTTCATAATTTTGGGTGGGGCTTTTGCCCCCTAAAACCGTTTTTCCGCAGAAAATAAAAAAGTATTTACGTATTTTATGTGTAGTATCTGCCTGCCAAATTTTTATCGAAATTGGAGTGTTACACTTGGGAAGTGTTACTTGTGTAGCTTCTTATTTCTAAAGGAAATTTTGAAATAGAGATTTATTCCGCAATTTTCTTTTCGAAAAAACAAATATATGTTGAGATATTGAGAAAAAACGTAAACGCCTGAAAACTAAATGGCCACCTTTCTTTGCTTTCATTAATAATTTTACAAAAATACAGTTTTAGCTTCGCAGAAATACAGTTGTAGCTTCGTTGGTTAAGGAATTCACCTCCCAAAATGATAAACAACCCTTTGAAGAGCATACTCCCTCTTCATTTGCGGACAACATTGCCTCCGCATGGTCATGTGAATCTTGTATTTGGTTTGAGACTTTGCAATGGATATCTTAAATGTACTGTGCTGTACCGAGAAAATTAATATGAAAGCAAAAGTATATACTATATTTGCATAAGGAGTAACACTGAAATAATAATACAAGACAAGTTAACAATTCTGGTTTGTCATACAACTCACTAATTATGTAGAAACGTCTGCCGAAGTTACACACTATCAATAGCCTACAAATAGAAACCAGACTTGTGGTTAACCTGGAAAGATACGTATATTCTAAACGAAATGTTCCAACTTTCAACTTATATTTGTCAATCACTTTTCACAATGTTGCAGCCAAGAATGTGACTGTTTAAGAGTATTATCTTTGGACACTGAGAATATATTTCACACATGTGTATTTTTCTATTCTCAGTATTTCTTCAAAGATACTTGACACATAATTTTTCACTTTTCTAACACAAGGGTTTGAATACCTAATATTTAACTTACTCAAATTTAAACTCCATTAATTTTAGTTACCGGTACTTATTTTAAAACTATTTCATTCACAACATTAAAATTTTAGATGTCATGTTAGCAGTTATTACAGCAACATACTTCACACTACAACCTTTCCCTCACTCCTGTTGTTCGGCCATGTTGTTTTCAGGCATTTACGTTTTTCTGAATATCTCAGCATTATTTGTTCTATCAAAATGAAAATTGCGGAATAAATCTCTATTTCAAATTTCCTTTAGAAATAAGAAGCTACTGAGTCATAATGTTATATGAATCACTTTTACTCTTCTAATAGAAACAAACCCTTGACCCCCAAGCGTTACCGAACCAAATGTTCCTTGGACGAAATGTGCTTTGAACTAAACATCCCTGGACGAAATGTCCTTTGGACCAATTCTCCTTTGGACGAAATGTCCTTTGGACCAATTGTATTTTGGACGAAATGTCATTTGGACGAATTGTCCTTTGGACCAAATGTCTTTGGATTAAATGTCTCTGGACGAAATGTTCTTTGGACGAAATATCTTTGGACTAAAAGGGTGGCCACTGGGTGGGCCAGTGTGAGTCACGGTGAGTGGTGTTTCGCAGTAGGTCACGTCCTTTTGACCCACGATCCACTGATCCACTCACAAATCTTGACCCATTTCACCCACTTACCAACCGACCCACTGACCCACTCCATCTTTGATTTTAACATGTCTTGTTTCATTTAAAAGACGAAACATACATCCACATAATTTTTTCATCAATTGCGAAGGTTGGCTTAATATCATAATTTTAATGGTAATTTCTTCTTAAGGTGAGAAATTGATATGATTAAAAAGCCCATCTTGACGTTTGTTACAAATTACCTTCCAAAGTTATTAGAAACGCTTTCTCACCCCGAAAACTATGAATTCGACAAATATTTAAGTAATTTTTGAGATTTTATTTTTAGCTCTCCCAGGCCGTCATCCTGTGAAGATGGGGATGAATTTGGATGTAACCTCCATTGGGAGCATCACTATCCATCTCAACGACCGAAAAAATTATGGATAAAACACTAAGATCAGTCGTTTTACATTATTTTTACATGTCACACCTCCCAACTTCCATAACTTCATACTACTACAATATTTTCTTCTTAGATTGAAAGTAATATGTCCCCCAAGTTTGGTAAAGGTTGTCCCAGACATTCCAGAACTACGCTCTCCTTATTAGATGTGCTGGGGGATCTTACTCTTACTGGAAGTTGAACTTAAACTTAAAGGTCATCAGAACTGCTCCCAATGAACTTGGCGACCACGAAAGATATGGATTGTATACTAACATTGGTTATTTTCAATTATTTCTACATGTCACAAATTTCACAAACTCATTCATTGTGTTAATGAGGGCTTAACTTACATGGCATCTGAAGTTCCAATCTTTACCTAAGAGACCCCCAAAATTATAGATTCGACACTAATGTAGGTCTTTTTTTATAATTTTGATGTCAGTCCCTTTCATTCCTCCTAGGACAGCAAACGGATACTGCCACTGCTAGGACTAAATTTGATCTTAAATGGCATTAAAATTGCTACCAATTAATTTAGCGAACAGTGCTGCATTTAGAAGCTCGGCGTCCCTACGCACTTTTGTTCTCGGCGCCCCCAATAACTGCACATTTCTCCGTCTCTTGATCCCTAACTTACAAATAAAACTTAATTCGAATATGCTTAATTAGTGAATTTATTGCAGTTAAATACCACTCACTAGATGCTACAGCTACAATTACATAACAAAAAATAAACGGGAAACATGTTCTAAATTATTTTCAGATTTCTTACGCTATCATTAAATATATTAGAATAGTAAAGGAGGATTGCTCATGAAAGAGTATATTTGCTCTCGATTTTTTAAAACTTTTTCATAGGAAAGAAACTAAAATTTTAAACCTTGCGCTCTTCAAATGGGCCTAGTTGGACTAATGGGATACGTGGTACTGTTAGCGGCACTGAAAACTTACGATTCGACTCTAATATCGGTTGATTTCGATATTTTTATTTCGCTACCTAACCACCCTGGGTGCTAATGGGAGCTTAATAGGACTTGAATTGAAAGTAGAACTGTTTGCCTAAGCGACCACGAAACTATGGATTCGATACTAATATCGATCCTTTTCTAGCATTTTTGATATATATCCCGACAGTACTTTTTTCCAGATTGTAAGAAATATGGTTAAAATTGCTCTAGACATATCAGAATTATGTCGAAACACACACATACATCCACTTTCATATATATAAATACAGAGTGACCGAGCGAGAAAGTGAGAGAGAGCGACCAAAGGCATCACCACTTCCACATTGCAAAAGCACATATCAGGTATTGAATTGAAAATCTATGTAAAGACCTTCTGCTGTGGCATGCTTCATAAGAACAATTCCAGTCTGCTCACGTGACCTTTGGGGTTCATGAATTTCTTGCGAGCGTTCCGACTTTGGATTCTCTGTTTATAACCTCTTTTTATGCCTCGGATAATTTTTCAAGAATATCAATGACATGCTGTAATACGAATGTTCAGAAGAAACCCCTATATGACAAATTGCTGCAAATAAATACACTACATAATTTATTTATTGCGATGATATTATTTTCTAAATTTGTATTTAACATACACATATATCATAGAATACCAACGTACTGTGAACACCTGTTATATTTTAAACATAATAATCACTATGTTCTGCAATGATTATATGTTATATATACACAACTGACGTATTTTAATGTAATTATTTTATATAATTTTTCATGCATTGCGGAAAATAGAATTTCATAAAAAATCATTGACTCAGATGAGAATTGAACCCTCGACCTTACGATTTGAAATCCAACGGCGTACCACTGAGCTAACACAAGCACTCCTCGAATAATACTTCTAGCGATATATAACGGTATTTAAGATAATAATTACATTCATATCCACTGCAAACGCTGTTTTTGTTCTACTTTGACTTTTATTTTAGTACTCAGGAGAGAATAATTTTCTATGTCTTAACTTTAACCATTCTTTTACATATGGAAAGATTCGTTTACGTATCTAAATATTCCATTAAGTATGGAGAACAAAATGACAAACAAGCATGTGCTGGCATTAATACAGTTTCGAAATATTGTATCATTAAGTATTTCAATCAATGTTGCTTTTTTATATATAATTGGTAACAAGTCTTATTATATTTAAAAGAAGAAAAACACATCTGCAAGATTTTTCCCGATTGCAAAGGTTGGCTTCAAGGTTCGAACCTGGTTTACTTTTTCCCGAAGATACCCGAAGTTGGACTTAGAAAATTTTTGCCTCGAAACAGCAATAAAGAATGCGCTCAACCTTTTTGAGACAAGGTGTACCTTATGACATTTTCCTATCTCAGTTTCTGTTTCATCTTTTTATTCTCAGGCGTTTCTGATTTATAAGCACTGGACGTTTTATCTGAAACACCTTATATACATACATACATACATTCATTCATACAGACAGACAGACAGAGACACACCCACACCCACATATACAGGGTGCGGCACGTAAAACCGGCCCGTAAAGTGAACACATAAAATGAAATGTAATGTATTGAATATGATTAACTACAACACCTAAATGAAATGTAATGTATTGAATATGACTACTCACCTTCACAGCAGGTGCTGAAAGTGTCCTCCGCCCACTTCAACACACATGTGAGCACGATTGAGGAGATTCATATATACCCTTGTCAGTTCTTGTGTTGTAATGCTATTGGTGACATCCTGGATCCTGCTCTTGAGTTCTTCAATTGTGTGTGGATTTGTTTCGTATACTCTTCCCTTTAACAGTCCCCATAAGTAAAGGTCACACGTGGACAAGTCTGGTGACCGAGGAGGCCACAAGCCTTTGCTGATTGTCCTCCCTAGTGTAAACATATCATGCACAAGGGACAATGATGCAGCTGATGTGTGGCATGTTGCACCGTCCTGCTGAAAGTAACATAACTGACGCTCCTCTTCGGTCAAGTGTGTATAAAACTCCTCCAGGATTCCCATATACAGGTCACTGTTCACTGTCGTCTCAAAGAATATGGGCCCAGTAACGCGTGTGGCGGAAATGGCACACCAAGCACCAATCTTCTCATCATGCAAGGGTACCTGGTGGATTGCGTGTGGATTTTCTGTCGACCAGTACCGGTTGTTTTGGGAATTTACATACCCAGACAGGTGGAACCACGCCTCGTCACTCATGATGAGCATTAGTGGATCCAAGAAACCACTGGCAACATTGCTCAACAGCCATGAACAGAAATGCACCCTCTTCTGCAGGTCAGGCTCCTTCAGTTCTTGCACAACACTTATCCGGTACGGTTTTAACTTCATTCCCCTTAAAACACGTCTGCAACTCCTCTCACTCGCATGAACCTGTTGACTCAATCTCCTGGTTGACTTTCGAGGACTTCTTGTCATTACCTCCTCCACCTGCATCTTTAATTCAGGTGTGCAGACAGATGGTCGTCTGTTCCTGGGAGCATTTTGAACCGATCCTTTACGCCGCCATTTTTCAATCAATTCCTGAATGGTGCTTTTTGCTGGCACAGAACGTCCTGAAAATTTGTCCCGAAACAAATTCTTTGTTTTCACAAAAGATCCAGTGAGAATGAACCCTTCAACAATGGCAACACGCTCGGGTATCGAATACGGCATTATCACACACTGACACTCACCCGGCTTAACACAACGAGGCCTTTTTCTCAACTGGTTTCGACAAGTTTCACTGGCTGCGGCTGCACGTGACTGCTGCAGGTCACGCCATCTCTTGGTAGGAAGGTAGATTATTTAAGTGTTGCCAAAAACACAATGACCCAGAATATTACGACGGGCCGGTTTTACGTGCCGCACCCTGTATATATATATATATATATATATATATATATATATATATATATATATATATATATATAGATAGATAGATAGATAGATAGATAGATAGATAGATAGATAGTAGACATCTAGATATATAGAGGGCTATATACATCAGCAGTGGATTTGATTTCGGGTGAGGCTTGAGGAACGAGTAAGAAACATTTGTGTTGTAAGTGCAATACGAAAAAATAATCACAAATTTATTTCAGAAATGGTTTGAGCCCAATAGCCACCCCCTAAGTACGCCACTGCACATCAATCAACCGTTCCCACATTATCTAACACAGCAACGAAACAAACTTTGAGTAACGGCAATTTTAATAACTATCAATATCAATATTCGAGTCGAGACCGAGACTTTCGAGACTGGCCTACGTCTCGTCTCGGTCTCGTCTCGATTTATAGTGATCTGTCTCGGTCTCGGTCTCGTCTCGGTATATAAAAGTCCGTCTCGGTCTCGATCTCGTCTCGATCACTTCAATCGTTCATAAAACTCTGTATATATATATATATATATATATATATATATATATATATATATATATATATACGAAATAAACAATAAAGCTTAAGACTTAATCGTAATTTTAAGCTAATTACATATCCCTCACAGTGTACTGTTGTAGTACTAGAGTCATAATGAAAAGTATGATGAGTCAAATTTTAATCCTTATCGACGTTATTTCACGTCATTAATTTTTAGGAATCTAAAAACCATCGTTTTTTCCCCTCAATTTCTCAATTTTCGTGAGAATTAACACTAACCCATGCTAATATGCTAAGGTGAGTGAGACATAGACCTATATGCCTGCGCACTATAAACAAAATTATATGCACTTAAGAAGCAGCTTCTTTATATCAGATTCACTTGATTATAATCTTTACCGTGCGCACAATGCATTGTCACAAAGAATTTTTATGACACGAATTTCCACAAGAGATGGCCAACTAATCACTGCCGACTTCGTCACGCTTGGGCACAGGAACCGCTTTTTGGACCGTGGATGATTTGAAAAGGATATATTGGTCCGATGAATCACGGTTTATTATAGGACTCGCACGGGCGCGTGAGTGTGTGGCGCGATAAACACGAAGCTATGGATCTCTCGTGGATGGTGCGTACTGTACAGACAGGTGAGGCGGCTGTATGGTTTGAGGATGGTTCTGTTTACATGTATTGGGACCGTTGGTGAGCATGGACCACAGTGTGATTTCCCTTGTGATATGCAGGTGTTGCGGGATCACGTAACCTAAAATACAACTCATCTACTCATCCCGAGAAAATATTTTCAAAGACGAAAATGCACGGTGCTGCCAAGCTAGGACTGTACTTGTTTGGTTTGAGGAATATTGTACGGAGCTGCAGCATATGAATTAGCCTCTATCTCACTGGATCTTAATCCTATAGAACATCTATGGGATGTTGCGGAACGTGCTCTTCGCGCCATGACTCCTGCACCTATATCTGTGGGCTCATTATGGGATGCCATCAGGAATATATGGTATCAAATCCCCGTGGAAACATATTACCAACTTCAGAATCCATGCCACGCGATGTTCAGGCCATCTTTCGAGCAAAAGGTGGACCAACAACGTAGTAGTCAGGTGGTCGCAAATCTGTGTATACTACAGTGTAGTTCTGTAGTGTACAGTGTTGCCACACTTGGTACATTTGTACCTAATTCAGCCCTTTTTTGTCATTCATCGGCTGTTGGTACCACGCAGGCATTCTTACGTGCCCAGCCTGTCTTCTTGTAGAAACGTCCGGTGCTTCTCCGGTACTACCACGAATCCGTTCAATTGCTGCATGTGTTATTCTGAGCGTGGTCTCCATGATTGTTGTAAATCGGCTACCGAACAATGCTCTTTGAAACGTCAAACCAAACGACAAATCATTTATTCAAAAGGCATATCGCTGGCACGAAACTGGTTCCGATATGCTCTTTGTTTTCAGACAATTGACCTCTGGTCTTTTAAAATACAGTTTAATAATTTTCGTTCTTTCCGCAACTGTAAGTTTTCCATCTCGAACTTCCTCCATGTCTACCTTATGCACTCTGTAAAATAAGAGGAAAATGGTGCTCAGAATATTTTCCTTGTATTTCTACTACTGCGGTCAAAAATATCTTCATATTAATCTTATTCTCATGAAAAATATTACGTGTTGCAACCCCTTCGTGAATTTATGGCCCACTCTCTATAAGATATAGGTAGTTTAGAAAGTATCTACTAATCCAATAAAATAATTGTATCGGGTGATCTTTGTCACCTTTATCCGTTCAACATATAAAGGTGACCAAGAAAGTTCTGTCGCTTTTTGTGGAGGTCTCAAATTGGCTCTCACACCATAAGTTAAATGTGAATGGAGATAAGGGAAATGTGAATGGAGACAGTTGTTGGTGTGTGTATACCCCACATATTACCTGGTTGTGGCAGTTCAATTACACCGTGAACTTGCGTATTGACAGAGTGAACATAGGACCTCTACAGAGCGTCATAAGGGCGTGTATGCTGTACCAGTTCAAAATGAGATCAAACGCCGCTGCAGCTGCGCGGAAGATATGCCAGGCCTAAGATGAGGATGTCGTGACTACGCGGACAATGCAGCGGTGGTTTAACAAGTTTATGGGTTGGTATGTTTGGTATGGGTTCGTTGTTGATTATTTTGAAGAAAAAATCGTTTTTTTGGGGGGAGGGAGAAATATAAAGAGTCCTTAGAAAACAAATGGTGATGTACTTTACACTGGTCCCACTTTTAAATTTCGATTCAAAACTGAAGATAATCCAGTGTTATTGTTTGTTTTATTTCACCTCGGTTCTTTTACTCACAAATTTCCTAGTCCAAAATCAATCGTTTATGGTTTTGTTGGTGATTATTTTGAAGAAAAGTAATTTGATTCGAAAAACATAAGGATATATTTACGAAATAAAGTTGATAAAGGTGGTTTCTTTCTCGTTTTTTTTTTTTTTTTTTTTTTTTTTACAAAAAAACTTGTTTCTGAATAGAGAAAATATATATTTGCAAAAAAAAAAAAAAAAAATTCTCCTTCATCAGGTCACTTAGGAGAAAAAACCACTATTGAATTAGTCTTTCAAAAAGACATTGTATCTAGAATTTTGTAATAAAATTGATGAATGGAAAAGAAAAAGACACACGGGCCGTTATTTGGCTCTACCTATAAAACATTTCAAGGTGATAGGGAGGTGAGTTTTGTACGGGATGCTCTTTTTATTAACGTTTTAATAGGCACAAAATTAATTAAGATTAATCAAATACCCAGCTCAGCGATATACGTCTGCATACTTCTACGTTCTACAATCTTTGCCAATGCACTCATATTTCGCCAGTTGGGACTCACAGTTGCTAGATACAAACCATTTATTAATTATGATGACACGGAATTTGTACCGTGTCGCCTACATTTAGGCTTTTCCGCAGTCCAACTCAAAATTGAATCTTGTTGTGGATACGAAATTTAATTAATTATTACATGAAAAAGAAGCACAATTTATTACAAAAATTAATATTATAATTCCATGTGATTTTAGAAAAGGATGCTCTCACAGACATAAAAGAATGATATTCTGATGGGACTTATAAATTTAGCATTTAGTAGGTTTTCGCTATATGAACTTAATAAATTAAAGAACTCTATAAATCTTCTTAAAGATCAATCGGAATATCTTAATTCACAGATTGAAGAAATTAAGGAAAGTAACTTTAAGCTGACTCACATCGTTTCTAACTTTACAGTAGCAATTGAAAAATTGGTTTCATAAACACATCATAAGATTTTACAACTGATGTGTACTAAACCAACGAATGAGCGATTTTAAATTACGCTCTTAAACTTTCAGCTCATAGAGCAACATTTCGACTTAATATTACAAAGCACATTAGATAATAGAATTAATGATGCATCAATTAAGCCAACCCTTGCTAATAACATTATACGGGGCAACGCAAATTTAAGAGGCACTTTTACGAAACAGGACTTAGGATTTTTTTTATCAATGTTCCAAGGTATATCTCATGTCTTTCGACTCAAAGAAATCAAATTTAGACATCAGATTACAAATTTCCATCATACGGGACAGTAACTATCATTTTCTATATACAATATTTAATAAAGGATTTTTGACAGACTCCTCTTAGCTCCGTCTACGAACCCCCGAATTTGCCATATGGACGTCGTCAGTGATTTTTGAATTCGATGTTTCACTTTGCCAAACGCACCGCATGATGGAAATCTTTAAGTTTCAAACTCAGGCAAGATCTCAGAAAACGGATTGTTTGTACAACCTAATCTTCCGTAACATAACAGCTAACTGCCATATTTACTTTGTGAAAATCTCCATACATTTTACGAAACAAAAGATTCTTTCTACAAAACAATCAATAACAAACGAAAAACAAACAACTGGCTTCGGCTTCGAGTCGAAATTACAAACTAGAAGGCCCAGTGAAAAGCTGTTCGCCCCTCAAACTTGATTTTGTGAAAATCCTCGTGTTTCGAAACAAACTATTTTTTCTTCAAAGTAACCAATAAGAAATGTAAAACAAACAATTTTCTTCGGTTTTGAGTCGAAAATTGAAATTGGGAGTCTAGCGTGAAGTTGTCTTCCCCAAACTTTATTTTCTAAAAATCTCCGTAAGTGTTTCGAAACAAACTATTTTTTCTTCAAAACAATCAATTAAAAATGTAAAACAAATGATTGGCTTCGGTTTTTAGTCGAAATTTGAAAGTGGGGGCTTAGCGTGAATTTGCCCTCCCCAAACTTTATTTTGTGAACATGTCCTTAGGTTTTTCGAAACAAACGACTTTTTCTTCAAAACAACCAATAACAAACACAGAACAAACGATTGATTTTGGTTTCGAGTTCAAATTTGAAAGTGCAGTTGGGGAACTTTACATACGTGAAAACGACTGATATTACTGTGCAATCCGTACTTTCCCGGGTCGTTGAAATAAATAGTGTCGCTTTCAATCAACGCCGTAACTTAGATATTTTCTGGGGAGAGTGGCAAGCATTGATATATGGGCCTCTATTAAAAGTTGTTTTGGGCCCTCCTGCAAAGTGGACCCCTTCCTACATTCTTTCTTATACTCTTTGTTGGCCTCTCGGAGCCTGTGTGCACTCCCGCACGCCCCAGGACCCATTCAATACATGACAAATTAAAAGGACAATATTGACAAATCTCAGAGTCATATGAATAAATATTATTTCTAGGACCCATAATAGTAGTTTTTTTTTTTTTTTTTTTTTTTACTGAAATGGGCCCACGATTCATTTTTGTTTAATTTACCTATTGTATGCTGTTTTGTTTATGTAATATAGTGAACCTGTTGGATGTTTCATTTATAATTTCGTGTTCGTATTATATATGGAGTAAGAAAATTCTGTGTTAAAGTTTGTCCTAGTCGAACGGCGGGGAGCTTCTCTGCGGGCCAGTTGCCCTCTGCCTCCACAAGTTACGGCCCTTGTTTAAATTCAAATTCATCCTCATCGGCAGAGAGTGAAGGGGAAATTAAAGTATCAAAAAGAGTAAGATTTGTGTCGAATGTATAGTTTCCGGGTACGGAAAGCGTCTAACTCGTTTAAGAAATGACTTTTGATAGTTAGATAGTTAGTACCCACTGCAAGCTGTAATTTTAACCATATCAGTTCTATTAAAGGCGTCTGGAATCTTAACCATATTAGTTTTATTAAAGTCGTATTCTGTGGGGATATGGTGTTTGAATATTTATGCCAAAAGTAGAGTATCATCTGTATTTTCATCATTACACTGGAAAAAATCGTTGTTATTTCAACGACATGCCTATGTGTTAACACGATTGTATTAAAATAAAACACAAACAAGTGGTTAGAACAACTCACTCTCCATTTGGAGTTGTGTGTCAAATGCCGGTAGTTGAAATGACACATAGCCTGTGTGTTAAATTAACACAAGTGTAGAATCTTCGGTGTTGTTTTCTGCGTGATTGCCAAATATGTTGGGCATTTAATTATAAAGGCTTATGAATTGAAGCTACAACAAATACAGTAGAAAGAAACACTTAAACAAATCGAGGTATATGCAAAATTTCAAAATGCAAAAAGCGTGATGTGTTTTACATAATGCTTCTGAAGAAACCTTAACAGAACAAGATGTGCTAGGCATGTGCCATTTAGGTGTTCTAAATTCATCTCCCACATTTGATGCATTTATTGCGTCTTTTTCTAAGCGATTGTGTACTATAAGCAACAAACGCATCAACTTTATTAAGTGGCAACTGGCCCCGATCATTTGAAAGTGAATATGGAAGAACTATAAAATAAACAGGCAGTCGTCATTTTGTTATAAAATTAGGTCTATATGGCGAGCAGATTTTATCTTATCCCGAACGGTTATCGTCGAATATACGCGGCTTAAAGGAGCACTGTGATTAGTCAAATTCAAAAGACCTCAATAATTTATCCCTCTGTAAGCGACATTTTCTTCATCGCCTCCGTGGCCAAGTCGGAAGAGCACACGGTTAGTAGTTGAAAGATTGGTGGGTCGAACCCCCCCCCCCCCGCCACTGAAGTACATTTTTTTACTTGTTTAAAGTGTTTTTTTAGATTCAGCATAATGTAAACACATTACGCCTATAGGCGATTTAACATATTTTGGGAGAATAATTTTGTGGTTCATTAACGGTTACGGCACGGCTCAACACCGCTTGTGTTTTAAAGCCGTAACAAACCCCTTTTTTAAACGCCAACACCGCGGGGTACGTGTTGAACTAACACCACATAGTGGTAGTCACGCTGGAACCACTGCCCTGTGTTAAAATTGAGTTGAATTAACACAACCATTTTTTTCCTGTGTACACTTTCACTGAAATAAACATTATGAAGGTTCAAATATTTTCCATACACTTATTCACCCCGTCCAACGAACATGAATTTAATCTAGTTATCAATAAAATCGAAGTGTAATTATTAGAACAGATTGTGTCACCACTTTGTAGCAACCTATTTGAGATGTGTCTCAAGTGCGCGATGTCACACGAGGTAGCGCATCACAAGAGGTAATGTATGTTACTGAGATACTGACATCCATATAAAAAGACCATTTCTTGGTTTCTCGCTCAGCTGTTTTTGGTTTGATATCTGTCCATAGACAAATGGATGGATATAGAACATAGCTGTTGGAGAAAACTACCCATCTTTTGTAGAGCATATACTTTAGAAATCTAAAAGTGGTGCAGATTCACTGTACGGATCCACATTTTTGTAAAATTTACGGATAATATGTAATAACATTTTAATTGACTAGTGTGTAAATAAATTAAATATGTTGGATTCGTACCTGTGCGATGCGTATCTACGTAAAAATACATTAATGAAAGTCGAACCTGTTATGCAAGGATTCGCCCATAAGGTACCTAGTAACCATAGTATACAAAATGAAGTGAAGTATCTTAAGTCAGTGTGCTATTCTTGACGCACAACTCCAGAATTGTCGGAGAGTTAAATGATCCACTCATATCCCTTAGTGAAATTTACGTTGTTAATGTGTTATTTTGGAACACAAATGTGTAAGCAATGAAACTATACCGGGATATTAACTCTAATATCTTTAGTAACGTTCAAGTACATAATTTAACATGTAAATAATTTTATGTCATATACAATGTTGTGTGCTATCCATGTTTTTGTGTATACCTACTCCTTGCTGACGCTTGTGGTCCCTGGGGACGCGCCCCCTCACTACTGCTCGCGTCGACCTGCTGCGTTCGTGCCCTGTCTCGGTTAGATAGAATTCGTGCTTTATAGTGGCTAACTAGCAAAGGTTCGTTAGTGTCTTTTGCACAATATTGTTATCGTGTACGTATACTGAAGTCCTCCTAAAGTAATTCTGTACAGAGTTATGTAAGTCCATACCCCAAAAAATGACTAAGATAGAAAAGGTCGATTTACTGAAAAAGAAGTATATATGCAATGAATTTATGTATGTATGGATCCGTACTATAAATCTTCACTGTAAAAGGAAAAAAGAAGAAGAAGGAAAACAAAAACAAAAAAGGTATGGTGCGCTTATTTTTACTTTATTTACCTTTCACAAGGTATTATTATAGAAGTTGCGGACACTAAATCTCTGTCAACTATACCATTATACCTAGGTATATTGTATAAAACTAGTGTTTTATTAATGAATTGCACATGTTGGCAACGGTCTTGTTAAACATATAATTGTCCATTGTATATATCACGATACTTATGAAGTTTATTGTTAAATTGATGATTAAAATATAAAAATATATGGATAAATGCATATTTGTAAAATTTGAAAAATGAAAGAGAGAGATCCCGGTGGTGATCGTTTGTAGCGCCAGATTTTGTAATGATAAAAATAAAAAAATGAGATGGCGGGTTTCGGGTTCATATTCCGTCTGTCACTATTTATTCCCTGTGCACCACCGTTAAAGTCTCCGTTCCCCGAACTAAAATGGTTTGTGACTCGATAAGGACTAGTTTCATGGTTTGGAAATCCTATCTCCCCGCGGTGTCCCAGGGCTTTGGGGAAACAAGATCCCTCTAAAATCGTGTAAGCAAATGAAACTTGATATTATTCGCATACGTATCCTGTATTCACATGCTGCAACGCTGAAAGAGAATTTTGCTCTAATGTTTGGTTTGTGTGGACGAACTAGACTCGAGAAATGCTTATATTGCCTAATTTGCCTAACAGATCCTTTGGAAACCAATGTTATGCTTTAGGTTAGGGATACAAATTGTTTATGAAAGAAAAAGCTTACGAATTTGTGGTTAACAATGTAATAAAAGTTTTAATGAGCAAACGAAAACAACAACAAAAAATGTTTTTCTAAAAAAAAATTAAACAGGCCGAAAATTAACATTGAATTTTGAGTTTTGTGACAACAAATGTTCAGAATAAGGCATAAAGCCTTAACACAAAAAGAAATCAATTCAAGTAAATTACATCTTGGTTTTCTTTCTTGACCTATGTAGTGAATGAATTGTTATCTTTAACCTGACACACAAAAACAAACTATGGAATTGATCTCTATAACCAGTGCTAGATGCAATATTGCAGTCGCGTGAAGTTGGCCCAACCACATCGTAGAAATACAAAAAAATTTATGTCAAGATTTAGTGCTTAATTAGTGCTAATTAGTGCTCAAGAATGCAGAATTAGTGCTCAATTGGTTTTCGAGATATATTGATTATTAAGATGGTTGGGCCAACTTCACGCTTTCTAAAAGTTGTTTCAAAATTCAAATTAAACGGTATAGGTAATTAGTGCTTAATTAGTGCTCTTCATCCCACATGGTCCCAGAATTAGTGCTCAATAAATAAGGGTATACGGGGATATGTATTTTTGGGGTAAATGTGAGTTGGCCCAACCACTTCGAAAGAAATCAAAAATTTTCATGTCACGAATTAGTGCTTAATTAGTGCTTTCAATCCCGCAAGGCCCCAGAATTAGTGCTCAATTTTTTCTCGGGATACATTGATTATTAAGATGGTTGGGCCAACTTCACGCTTTCTAAAAGTTGTTTCAAAATTCAAATTAAACGGTATAGGTAATTAGTGCTTAATTAGTGCTCTTCATCCCACATGGTCCCAGAATTAGTGCTCAA